>NC_088981.1:118330912-118645912 GCF_963932015.1 Anas acuta
CATGAGATATCACTCTGATCTGGAAGTGTGAAGGCTTCTGTGGTTATCCTGGTTCATTTTATGCAGATATCCCTTATTGCATTTTGCAGGTGAGTTTACCCCAGAAATGCAGCTAAGAATACGCCAAGAGATAGAAAAAGAAAAGAAGGTTGAGCTGTGGAAGGAGCATTTTTTTGAGAGCTACTATGGCCAGAGGTAAGACCTTCAGCTGTCTGTTTTATCCCACTCATTGCCTGTGTAGACATATCTGCTCCTGTGCTGTTATTGTGCTGCCCACCAATACACGTTGCTCTTCATCAGTCCTGAAACCTGAACAAGGTTTAGCTTCATCCATCTGTCACAGAGCTGAGGAAGTATCTTGAGGTGTGTAGGTCAGAACTGATGTGTTCGCCATCGTAAGATTTCTAATGGTTTAACTGGTGTAGCATTGTTTTCTTTACATGAGCTATCCCTTAGATCCTTACATATTAACCTTTCCCTCTCCTTACTGTGATGCTTTGAGATGTTTCCCCTCCTGTGGTTCTTCTAGTGTCAGTATTTTGGAGGATCCACAGGTGTGTGGTGTTTGAGTGTACTGTGAGTCACCTTCTGTGTAGAACCTTGTGTTTTCCCCACATCTTCAATCAGACCTACATTTGATTAAATTCCCAGGTCTGTAAATACACGTATTTCATTCTGGTTCTTTTTGCTTCAAGATTTTCCCTTTTTTGAGGCTTTGGAAAGGATCTCAGGTTTCTGTGTGAATAACTGTGCTAAGAAACTTGGAAATTACAAGCTGCACATAAGTAGCTGATGCTGAATTTCTCATCCTGAGTCTTTACTGTTAGCTTTTATGCTTCTCGTTGGACTGTCAGCTAGTTTCTCTTCCATTTGTCTGTGGTGTTTTAACCCTTTAGAGCATTCAGATTATTGTAAGCCCTATTTTTGTCATTCCCTGGATTGATAGTTTGGGGTTGTATGAGTGAGTAGGAGCCTGGTGTGTATATGTGGAGTACTGAGTAAAGGAATAAGTATTTTTAAAATAACCAGGTTGAGAATGCAAGTGATCTGGTGGCATTTCACAAATAAATATGGATGAGCAGTACAGGGAAATACTCCCAGATTTTTGATGGTGGGGAAAGGCAGCAATGTTGGTTCTAACCTCAAGGTACTTCAGCAGTTCTGGCACTAGCCACGATATTCTGGAAGAAATGGTGGGACACTTTTCAGGAGCTCCCTTCCAGCAAATGTCACCGTATGAGCTTAAGTCAGATGCAGGCTGTGTGGGGTTGTTTGCATGTGGCAGAGATCTGGCTGTGGTGGCTGGTAAAGGAAATGTTTACTGGTGGGCAAATTCTTTTGGTTTTCAGCTTGGAAAATTAGTATCTGGATAGAGGACTAGATCTAATGTATGTTCCATATATCTCATGTAGTTAGTTTTAAACATTGTTATTAAATTCTGTTTCATTTGGAAGTACTAACAGTAGCGAAGGATTTCAAAGATCATGGCATAAAATTAGGTGTTAAATGTATCTTGGGTATCATAACTAGAGAATCCTCTCTGTTCTCGTACTTTTTTGCAAGAACGTTTCATAAAACAAAAATTCTGTTTTTCTTGCTAGTTCTGGACTAAGTCCTGAAGAGTCCAAGAGACTGACAGCAAACACCAGCCCTGCCGAGACAGAGGTTGAAAATCCAGCAACTGAACAGCCAAAATGCATGCCAGCCTCTCTGGCACCACTCAAAGAGGAGATTACTCCTCCAGCAGAGTCTAAAGCACAAGCAGCCCAGGCAACGCCCGCAACAAAAAAAGGAGGAGAGGAAAGAAGAGAGGACACGCAGCCAAAACCAGCCAAACCTGCAGAGGCCTCAGTTTCCCCAGATGGCTGTGCAGCAAAGCCTAGCGACCACCCTCTCTCTTTAAAAGAGAAAACACAAGGAGAATCCACTCAAGAGAAACCACAATCTGCTGTCAGTCAAAAGCCAGAGGAAGAGAAGAAGCATGCTGCATCGAAGGAAGTGCCAGTGAAAGAGACTGTGAGTACCTCAGTTTTGGCCCTGAGCAAACCAAAGAGCCCTGAAGCAGGTGAAGTAGTAGCAACCACGGCGAGCCCGGTGATTACTCCACAAACACCAGAAAAGAAGTCCCCTGCAAATGAGGAGATGGAGGTCAGCGTTGAAGGCCATAAGAGGAAGTCGGAGAGCCGTGAGGAAGGTGTAACCACTCCTGAGAAGAAGCCCCGCATCATGGAGAACTGCCAGCACCACCAGTCGTTTCGGAGCCAGCCACAGTCCTTTCCTGCAGCTGGGACCCCGGTGCCACGGGTACCCCCACTCAAGGTAAGGAGAAACAAGGGCAGAGCCACAGAGTGGCTTTGTTTCCATCAGCTCAGGTGGGAGCTTCAGTTCTGGCTACGAATGTGAATTATTATATTACCTCCTTATTACAGTGATAGAAATAGTTGGTCCGAACCCACAAAAGCTTGGCTGTTTGATAAAGGGAATCAGCTGGCTGGCTAATCGAGTTCAGCTAAGCCTCTTGTACACATGCATCTGTTAAAGGGTCTGCTGGACCAGAAGCTCTAGCAATTGCATGCAAGCCCAAGACTGAAAATAATACGGAGCACTGCAGGTCACGGTGGGAGCTGGGGAGAGCTGCAGAGGAATTACAGGACTGTAATTACAAAGGAACTTGTAGCCCGAGAGCACACAACTTTGTAGATGTGTGAGTATCCCCCTCGGTACAATAACAGGGCTAGAGAGGATGCTGTCAGCAGCTCGCTAGATTTTATCAAGTCCAAAAAGTAAAGTATTTGCCCGTGCTTAGAAAGACCATCTAGAAATGATACAGTTATCATTTATACCACCTGAATGCAGGGGAGTGTCAGACTAGGAAGCAGGGAAAGGCTATTTTAGGGAACACCTCAATTCCAAAAGTCATTTAGTGCTGAGTCTTAGCGAGAATGAAATTAATTTGGCAATAAATCACTGAAAAGACACAGAAAACAGGAAGGAAGCATGAAAGGTCCCACACTTTGGCCTGGACAATGCAGTTCTCTTGCACTTGAGATCTAGGTCATAGGATGGATGAGACACCTGCTGCTAAACTTCCAGGGAATTTAGGGAGGTGATTGTCCCCCTCTGCTCTGCCCTTGTGAGGCCCCACTTGGAGCACTGCGTCCAGGTCTGGAGCCCCCAGCACAAGAAGGATGTGGAGACGTTAGAGTGGGTCCAGAGGAGGGCCACAAAGATAATCGTACACTCTTTACTTGGGTAGATAATCATAGGACAAGGGGGAATGGTTTTAAACTACAAGAGGGGAGATTTAGATCGGAGGTTAGGAGGAAATTCTTCACTCAGAGGGCGGTGAGGCACTGGCACAGGTTGCCCAGAGAAGCTGTGGCTCCCCCATCCCTGGAGGTGTTTGGGGTCAGGCTGGACGAGGCCCTGAGCAACCTGATCTGGTGGGTGGCATCGTGCCCGTGGCAAGGGGTTGGAATTGGGTGGTCTTTAAGGTCCCTTCCAACCCAAGCTATTCTATGATTCTATGAAATTCCCGCTGGTAAGTAACAAACACTCCCATTTCACACATTTGATACTCTTTCAGAAAAGGATTACAAGATTACACACGTACAGATAACACTGGCACTTCCTTCAGTGCTGTTATGCTCAATAGGAAATAGTAAATGGGTGAGCCAGCACAGATTTTTTTTTTATAGTTGTGTGCAGGAATACAAGTTTGGTTTTTGTAGAACAGGGCCTCATTTGGGGCCTTAGGCAGAAGTGGAAAACTGCAGAAGTGCTGTGTTTCTGCATGTTCCAAGAATTGTCATCTGCTATTAAGATTGTTCTTACTAAGAAATGTACAAACACAAAAAAAATAATTTTTAAAGCGGTTCATTGTTCCAACTAAGTTCATTAATAAGTTCGTTAATAAGTACGGCGCAAAGGTAGGCAAGTATTTATAAAATTTGTTAATAACACAAAATTGGGAAAAAACAAATACACAGGGTGAGCGATTGACCTTCCACTGCGATGTACTAAACATGGGATTTAATTTAATAATACAGAGTGAATTTATGGGTGATTGAAAATAGTTTCCTCTGTAAGGCAAAGACATGTCGGTCCTCAGGAAAGAAGGAAGTAGGGAGCTGGTTAATCAGGAGATGACTGGGAGTCCACAAGGGGTTGCAGATCTGTGAAGAGAAACGTTTACCTTGTAAGATACTAGCTTAAGTCCCTACAATGGAGACAGAAAAGCACCAACATTAGTGCCCTGTTCTCATCATTTGCATTTTAGAAAGAAAGAACTTAACACAAATAAAGTAAACTTTAATGGTATGGGGAGCGGAGGACATATTTTAGAAGAAAGGACTAAAATTTGGCATCGTACTTGAAGACACGGTAAATAGGGAATATTACCAGTTTGCAGAAAGACACAGAGGGGGTAGAAGTATAATTCAGAATTTTTTCAGATTTATCTAGGATTGCACATGTAAACGCTTCTGTTCTTAAATATGCGGGTCAAACGTTCCCCATATCTCAATTCTACTTTTCTCCTCTCTTTCAGATTCCCGTTTCCAGAATCTCCCCAATGCCATTTCCTGCGAGCCAGGTCTCTCCCGGGGCACGTTTCCCAACCTCGGTCACCAGTCCGGGAAGAACAGGGGCCAGAACTCTGGCAGACATCAAGGCCAAAGCCCAGCAAGTCAGGGCCCAGAGGGCAGCGGCCGCCGCCGCAGCCGCCGCCGCCGCCGCGGCCGCATCTTCGGGGGGAGCAGTGCCAGGGCCCGGGCCCGGCGGTGGCGGGGGCCCTCCGGGTGGTGGAGGAGAGAAGAGTAACGCAGCACCAGGCGGAACCAAGGAAACTGGAACTGGAGGAAACGCACTGGAACTGGCAGGAACTGGAAGCGGGGGAAGTTCGAGAAGGTTTCTTCCCCATTGTCCAGGGCCCCGTTCCCAAATGGAGACCCAGGCCACGGACCAGCCACCAGCTCACAATCTCTCTAGAGCACAACTACAGCAAACTTCCACATTGCAACCCAGAACTCCAGGCAGCAATACGGGCACCGCCTGCTCCTCATCAGCGCCATCAGCACTAGAGAAAAGCGACAGGATAAAGCAGAGCCCCCCAAACGTGACTGTAACCCAGGTGCCAGGCTCCCCGTACGCTGGCAGCAGTGACAAACAAGAGAAAGCACCTTCTGCTCCAGCAGGTCCGAGCCAGGCCAGCGGGGCATCGGCTGTCAGGGATGGAACAGGCGGTGTCACCGCATCCACAGTGGGTACCAACACAAATGTCACTAAGGTAGCGCCTGCGGCCTTAGGAGGGACCAGCCCAGATGTCTCCAAAGGCACAAATCCTTCCCCTCTGATGTCTTCGTCTTCACTTCTGACACCCACAGGCTCAGAAGCCCCGGCTGGAGGCGCGGTAACGTCTGCTCCATCTGCCCCTTCCTCCAACGCTTTGTCAGCAGCACCTAGCCTTAAAACTCACCTAAGCTCGAGTGGGGCCCTCCCCAAAACGAGCTCCAGTATCCCTGCTAACAACCCTTTGGTCACCCAACTGCTGCAGGGCAAGAATGTCCCTCTGGAACAAATCCTGCCGAAGCCTCTCACCAAAGCAGAAATGAAAACTGTCCCGTTGGCTTCCAACGAAGAAAAAGGGGCAGCAGCACCCAGTGCCACGAGTGTAGCAGGGAACGGGACTGGAGCCGAGGGTGGTGAAAGACAATCGGGTTTACCCACGCAGCAGCTCGGGAAGATCTTTTGCCAGAGCAGGCCCCTGCCTCACATTCCAAGGACCTTTCCAGTCCCCTCGGGAAAGGACCCCGGCGTTGAGCAGCACCCGTGCCCGGAGCCGCTCAGTAAAACAACCCAAGAGCAGATCCTTCAGACTCTCATCAAGAGGGTCCAGAGGCAGAATTTGTTCCCGGTCCTTCAGCCTTCACAACTGAACCTCTCTCACTCAGGTTTCCAGTTAGAAAACAGCTCCACCAGCCAGAGGTTTGTGCTGGGTTTCATGGGCAGGAGGACCTCCAAGCCTGCTATGTCTGGTCATTATCTGCTCAACATTTCCACCTACGGCCGCGGCTCGGAGAGTTTGAGGAGAGGCTTCTCCTTGAACCCGGAAAACCGCTTGTGTCTGAACAGTCCTGCTGAGGCTCCGAAAACAGAATTTGGGGAATGCGAGGAGATGGCCGGCCAGGGCAGCAGCAGCAGCGAGGAAGGAGATGCAGATGACGAGAGTACCGGTGACGAACGCGAACGTGTCAGTGTGAAAGAGGAGCCCCAGGCTTTGCAGGTGTCCGGCCAGTGTGAAAAAGAGCAGGGGTCACATCACACAAACCCTTCAGATTACGGCATCCCTGCTAAGAAGGGCGTAAAGACGGAATCGGCCGCGTCTCAGCAAGCAGCAGGCAGCAGGGAAAACGTTCCGGGGTTTGACGGAACAACGCTAGCGCGAGATTTTATCCAAGCCGCTCAAGAGCAAATGGCACATGCAATGCGGGGAAAGATGCACGGCAGCCCCGAGCTTTTCAGTCCTTCTGTGCCGTCCTCGGACTCTGCTCAGCAGCAGCCTCCCCAGCTCCCTCCTCCAAACCCTCCGAAGCTGGGCGGAGATGCTGCAGCACAGCTCCTGGGGCCCAGTTACAGCGGCACCATAAACGTCTCCACCTCCCCGGACGTCAACCAAGGGTCTCTGATGACGGGGCTGTCGGAATGCAATCAGCTGTCCAGCAGCATGGGGAACGTCATGTCCTTCTCGGTGACTGTCACCACCATCCCCACCAGCCAAGCGATGAACTCGGGCACCCACGGTCAGACCATCCCGGTCCAAGCCTTCGCTGAAGACCACGGCATGGAGGACTCCCCTTCCAAATGTTACTGCAGGTTGAAAGCCATGATCATGTGCAAGGGCTGCGGCGCCTTCTGCCATGACGATTGCATCGGCCCCTCGAAGCTCTGTGTCTCCTGCCTTGTCGTGCGGTAACCGGGAGGTGAAGCGGGGAGGAGGATGGCTGGACGTTGGTTTTGCTTTCGGAAGTACGTTGGGAAGAAACAGGAAATTTACTGCCTTGCACAAGAGACACGTTACTGAATCAGGAATACAGAGTAGAGTTCTTCTTTCATTAAAGAAAGAGCACCTTCTTGTACAGTGAGTCTAAATTGAGCTCAACTACGTGAATTGTGACAAGAGTTTGCACTTAAGGAATTATGTAAATATGTCACATTATTTTGTTTAAAAATATTTTTTCAATCTTTTAGGAGATAGTGGTTGACTTGTACTGCAGTTTCATTAACCCCAGCCTGCTATCCAGCATGTTTGCTGAGCTCTGCTCTAGATGGGGGAATGAACCCCCGGCAAAACATCAGCCTGGTGGGCTTCTCTTGGAAAGAGAAGAGCCGGAGAATACGAAACTAAACGCTTGTTCTGACTGATGACAGAGCACTGGAGCAGGAAGCCCTGAACGGGCTTGCTGCGTTGCTCTAAATTTTAGTTCAATTTTTCAGAATTGGAAGGCGTTAACATCACGCAGGCCTTTCAAGTCCTTGCCTCTCCCTTGTGACACGGCTGTCTCCAGAAGGCATACTGGGTTGTGCAATATTGGCTGGTGTTTTTGATTCGCATATCCTCTCCTCTCCAAGGAGGCAGTTGCAGTAACCTTCTTTTAGGGACGGAGGTATCTTGGTTTGCTACTGGCAAATACCGAAAAAGGGCAACTGTGCTAACCGTAGGATTCAAGGATTTAAATCACTAAAACAACTCAGTAACTGTGAGTATTGGTAATTCCGGGAACCATTTAAAGCAGAGATCGCAAATATGAACTGCATTTCATTTCTGGACTGTCAGGACTCGGCAGAAACCTGCTTTTGTTAGGCATTATTTCAAGGGAGCTGGGGAGTGCGGCCCCCGGAGCTGAGCACCGCCGGTTGTTGCAGCACATTATGCAAGTGAAGTGCACTAAACGTCACCCTCTGCCCTACTGTTTTCTAGGAAGCTTTTTGTGGCTCATTAAAAACTCCACAGATAGTCAGACTTCTCCAATTTCTATAGATTTTTCTATTTAGCTGAGCGTAGGGAAAGAAAGCAAGGACCTCGCTGGGCCTCGCGTGTCCGTCGGAGGACACCGAGCCGGTGCGCCTTGGTGCGTCGGGGCGAGCTCGGGAGGGGCACAGCTGGTGGGACGTGGTCCTCACCCCCAGGAGCCGGTGCTCAGCCTCCGTGCGCTCCAGGTGGTGGGAATTAAGCGATGCAGAACGGTACTTGGTGCTGGACGAGACGGATTGACGACAGGCTGGCTAATAAAGCACTCGCCGATCTGCGTGGTGACAAATCGCCGCGTGCCCACGCCACACGGGGGACGTGTGGGTCACTTCTCTTCCAGAACAGCGTCAGGTTCGATTGTCACATCCAGTCCCATGGTGTCACTGTGTGGGGTGGGAGGGGGGCCATCCTGGAGCTTGGTCAGGTAACAGATCTATGTATCTTTTTTGATGGAAAAAGCACTGAATTCACTTTGAATCCAAAGGCCTTTTTAAGATGAAGCAATATTAACAAAATAGGTGACAGCTGTTTTACGAGCTGGGGTCCTAAAGCCTTTTTTTCCTTCTTCCCGTTTGACTATACTACTGCTTTCCCCGCTTCCCCCTCCCTCGCGGTAAGCTCAGGAGCTCTGCCCGGGAGGCGCCGTGTGGTTCTGCGAGGAGCGGGTGTTGGTTTGTGTGTTAATGGTTGCAGAGAGTTGCAGACTTGATGGCTTCACAATAAAAGTGTTTCCTTCCCTGTCCAGCAGAGCGTGGTGTCCTCCGAAGCAGGGTCAGCGTGCGTGAGTTAACGAGAGCGGCCGCGTGTGCACCGTGCTCGTAGTTCTGCCCGTAATAAATTCACCGGGGAGCAGTGCCTCCTGCTTCCCAATTCTGCATCGCTCCTCGTAGACATCCAGCAGTGGATGGGATTGAAGGGTTAGAAATACAGACTTTACGCTTAACATCTCAAAAAAAAAAAATAAGAAGAGAATGCAAGACGTGCTCCCAGTTCTGTCGTACCGTGCGGCCCCGCGCCAGGGCTGCACCGTCCCACGGCTGGCTCCGTGCGTGCCCGGGGAGCCCAGGAGGGTTCACTTCTCCTGCTGCAGCTGCTGTAGCAGGGATGATTTGTTCCCCGGGTCGGTTTGTACGTAAGTGCTCGTTTGGACAGCGCCCCATCGCTGCCTGCTTCCCTCTTTGCTGCTGCACCAGGAATTTCTGCCATTCTTTGAAATCGTAGGACGCGGCGTGAAACGGCTTCGCGCGGCGTACCCCGGGGAGAGCAGGATCTTCCCTTCCCTCATTAGCTCCAGCCTTGTCTAGACATGAAAGCAAAGTTACGGCAACATAATCCTCAGCGAGACACCTTCGTTCCCTCAGCATAATCCAATTTAAAGGTTGTTCGGGGTTAGAAACCAGGCTGAAAAAAGTCATTTTAGCCTCAAATAAAAGCAAAGAGGCTTTGCTGGCGTAATTGGCTCAATGCTGTTCACACCTCGACATCCATCGGTGTGAGTTCTGCCGGCTGACAAGGCTGCTTCAGAGGGGGAAGGGGAGGATGCTGAGGGAGCAGCACACGGCTGCTGCCTGCTGTTGGCGTCCCCAGGCTGCTCCATCTGTCGCCGCTGTCGCGTTGGGACGGCTTCGGTACCCAGCGACTTCTAAAACAGCAGCCCCAGCTGCGGTTCCGACGGGTCGCTGCCTTTAAATTGCACGAGCTCCCCTGCAGCCTGGGGGTTGGGTTGTCTCCAGGCCCATTTCTGAGAGCCAGGAGCTGCTGTGCACGAGCAGGACCGCAGGAACCGAGCTGAGGGCGGCCACCGAGTGTCAGCGGCTGCCGGGCTGTGCTGGGCCCTGTGGGCATCCCACTTGGAAGTTTACAACTCTGTTCAGTGCCTTAGTTATCCTTTAACAGCTGAGCACTTTTATTGGGCTGCTTTTGTTCTGTTCCTGTCTCAGATAATAAATCCTTTTAATTGCATGTCTTTGATTTTAGCAGACGCTACGAGCGACAAGGTGGAACTCGAGGAATCGTAGCCACGGGTTTGCAAGAGGGCATTAAGAGGTTAGGAACCTGTTAGAAATAATGGGGCTGAGTGTAATGATCGATACAAGTACAGGTCTGTATAAAACCTTGAGAGCTTTGCGTGTTTTCCAGTGCTGGTTATTGAATAATGCGTTTTAGAAAGGGAAAATCCTGGGGCGCCCCTTTAGGAGCGCTCCCTGCGTGGTGTTGCCCTGCTGCCCTCCTCTCCCCATTTGTCTCCGCTCTTCCATCACCTGCCCTTCCTTGGGTCTGTAATTCAGATCGTGACACAGCTTAAAACATTGGGCTTTGGTGGGTAGGTATTAAAAATATGCCATTCTCCAGTAAATCCAAGCCCGGCAGCGTGAGAACGAGGAATGCAAAGAGACCCGTGGCTTTTAACCTCCCACCTCCTGCAGGTGATTGCGATGGAGGAGTGAAGGCGCCTAGAGACGGGTTGAGGTTTTGGGGTGCAGATGGGCAGTGTGGGGAGGGAAATTTGAGATGTTCGTGTCTCAAACCAAACGGAAAGGCAGCAAGCTGTGCTTTGTCAGGCAGTCACGGGGGTGATGGGGAAGGCAGTGCTGGCCAGGGCCCTGATGGCCAGGAGGTCACCGCTTGGCCAGGTCACCCCCTAATCCTTTTGGGGACCCTGGGGCAGGAGCAGGTGCCTGGGCTGGGGCAGGAGCTTGCATCTCAGCTGAGGTGGACGGCGCTCGGGTCGCTGAAAGCAGCTTGGAAAAAGACTTTGGTTTTGCGGGGGGAAGTGCCTGAAAGAGCAGCGTGTTCTGTGCTGGAAGAGCCTCACCTGGGACGCGTGGAGCCCTGGGGAAGCTGCTTTGTTTCCCTCGGGAGCGTTGTCCCAAAGCCACCGGCCACGGGGGCTCTGCTCGCCCCAGCAGCGCTGTGCTCAGCTCCAGCGGCCGAGCAGCAACAGTGGTGGGGAGCAGGGTGGTGGGGAGAGCACAACGAGGGCCCTGGGGCACCTGCACTGGAACGGGGACACTGCTGGGATGGGAGGGAGGGAGGGGACAGACGGGGACGGGGCTGCAGTGGGGGTCCCGGGGGCGTGGGGTCCGTGCCACCTGCAGGGAGGTCACGATAGCCAGAATTGTCTCGATGAACTAAGTTTTGTTTGTTTTTGTTTTTTTTTAATGCTATACGTTTGATATAACTGAAGATCAACTTTAAGAGCTTACAGTAATATATTTTAAGTAATATATATTTTAGTATCTAAAAAAAAATAAAATAAAATTGACAAAGGATGATTTATGAACTAGATGAACAGGGTATTGGGAGCATGCAGTTTCTCGGCAAGGCCAGGAATAGTTTTACTAGCAGGAGAACTGAAAAGATTCAGTTTTTTCCATTAATGCAATAAAAATGGGAGTTCTTAAAAAGAAGAAATCCAATACTGTTTACCACATGCTTTTCTTGTTTTGACAACAGGCCTGTAAACACAGTTTAGAAGATACTAAACCTTTGTCTGTCTTTCGCCTTTTTAAAAGGGACTTAAATTGGAATAGAGGGTATGTACAGAAAAATCAAGTTGACACCATTTTAAAATGTATTTTTACACAAATAATATAGAAAAATCATATTTTACGTAAGAATTTTAAGTATTTGAAATATGTATATATATACTGTATGTACTTCATATATTCTTTATTTTACATTTTCAATGTATTAAAAAGTATTTGAGCTGTTTGGATTTGAGCATGTAATAATGTTAAAAAAAAAAAAAAAAAAAGAGGAAAAGAAGAAAAGAGGGAGAGAGGGTGTGGGTCCTGCATGCTGCAGTGGCTGCTGTTAGCAGCCTGCAGGGAGCAGAGCACCCAGAAGTGCGGCAGTGAAGGGAATTCGGAAGTTTAGCAGTTTCGGGTAGAGCATACAGAACATTTCCCAGTCCTGTGTCCTGTCTGTGTCTCCTTTTGGATCCGTTCATTTTGCCTCGTAACCACCCAGAATCATCCTTGGTGAGAAGACAAAGAGGTGGATCTTTTATACAAGCAACGCTACCTTTATAGCCAAAGAGACGTGCTGGTACAGAAGCTACTCAACCAAAACAGAACCAGAAGCCACTCAGTTGTGCTGTGCCACTGGAATTTCCACAAATAGGTTAATTCCTTGTTGTGAGCATCTCATGGTGCTTATGGGGAATTCAAACAATACCAAAAGTCCGATGATTTCAAGGAAGCACTGTCAAAGTGGATTTGTTTTGTTTTGTTTTGTGGGAATTATGGGGAAACGCTGGCTGCAGAGATGCTCCGTCTGCAGAAATTAGGGACTGAGTGAAGTCCGTTCCCCTGGGCTGCTGGAGATGCTCCCCGCCAGACTGAGATCTGCAGCCCCTGCTGGTTCTGCACTGAGAGAGAACACAAATCTCCCCACGGAGAGGAGGGTGGAAATGGCTCCACAGCGTGCAAGGCACAGTACCTGCCTCGCCCCCTTTTCTATGACGCCCATTTTGGCTTAGGTGAATCTCAAATCGCATTTATATTCCCCTTTATTCCTGCAAGCAATTGCAGGACTTGTATAAATTGGAGGTGTTCAGAGCAATTCTGTTGCTGGGACTTAGGGGGAAGGAAAGTGGGGGGGGAAAAAAAAAAAAAAAAAAAAAAAGCATTAACAAGTTAGGTTTTAAAATACAAATTTAAAAATTTAAAAACTGAAAAGGCAGGCAATGGGTGTTTGTATATACTGCTGCGATTATTATTGGAATCCCTTGGGGAAAAAAAATAAAAAAATAAAAATAAAATAAAAAGAAAGAAAAAAAAGACAATAAACGAGGCACCCAGTGACTGCCAAAAGTTGCTACCTACATGGGTAGGGCTGTCGCTCCCCAGAGTTGCACTGTAAGGGTGGGGGGCGCGTACAGGTCGGGTCTGGATGCGGGGGGCTGCACGGGGGTGCACAGCGAGAGCGGCTTCATCTCAGCCTTCTGGTGACGTTACCCCTTGGGAAGTTACCGCAGGGCTGGGACGGAATTACAGCTTTTGTATTCGTTTTCCTATTTAAGGTGTATGGGTTAGATGAAATATATGCTAGTAAGGATGTCTTTTGATCTGCTGCACTTTTTAAGAAACATTCCTTATTCCCCTGGTACTGCTGCATCTCCCATCTCCTCCCACCCCCCTAGAACTTAAACCCGGTCGGGGGCTCCGGTGACCTCGCGGCAGAGCCCGGGGCCAGCACCGTGATTCCCTCCCCGTCCATCCTCTGTGCCCCCGTGAGCCCGTGCCCCGTCACGGCCTGTTTGCAAAGCCAAATTTAGGCAAGAAATCCGGCAAAGTTTGCATGGGAAAAAAAAAAAAAAAAGCGATTATAGTTGAGTTTTATTATAACGCCTGGGCGTGTAAGAGCTCCGTGGGCCAGTTCCAGCAGGAGCAATACATCAAATACATCAGGGACAGCGCAGTCCCTCATGCTGCAGCCATGCATTTTGGCCAAGGTTGTTTTGCCACCCGGTCTTCACCCATTTTGCTGTGTAAGATTCCACCTTAGCTTCTCACCAGCATTAAGAGGAATCTGAGGAGCGCTGAGAGCGGCTTATTCCTACCCTGTCACCCGAGGCTCTGTGTGCCCGTAGGAGGTAGCACTTGGACAAGCAAAGCCTGCCCCGTGGCTTCTGTCTCCTTGCAGATTCTGTTCCTCTTCCTCTCACTTATTTTTGTCATGTAAAACTACCTGCTTTATAAATGAATGTAAAATACCGTAGTTCTTCAGCACACGGACAAATGTGTATTTTATCTTAATGTTTCATTTTATGTTAAATAAAAGGCATATGATTTTATGGGTGTTAGTGCTGCTAATGTTGATTTTTCAGTGATTGCCTTCTGTCTTTTTCATGGACCCCGATAAACAATACTGCACTACATTTTTCTGGCTTCGATATCTGTAAAGTCTTTTCCATACATTTCATGGGGAAAACTCTGGTTTAATAAACACTTTGCAGTTCCCTCAAGCCTCACTTCTTGGGGTGCTGAAACACTTCAAGGGCTTTGAGCTGTAAATTTGGGGAAAGGAAGGAACAGGAAAAAAAAAAACTGTATCACATGATAGCAAAGTCATTTATTATAAAGGGAGGAGTTCGGAGAAGTAAATCTGAAACCAACTTTCCTGATTTGTCAGGTAAACTTTGGATACAATTAACAACTTAATAAAATCAGCAGGATTGAGGTGCCTGAGATTTCTTTTCACTGAATCTGTTACAAGCACCAACAATCTGTATTTCAAGCATAAAAAGGAAACGCGAAGGGGCTGTGAACCTACCGAGTGAATAATCACAACAAGAGTGTAAATACTTAACACAGAATGGAGAAGGAAGGCTCAGTAAAGAAATGAGTGTCTTGCAGTACAAAGTGAGAATACAAGGCCAGCTGAGTTGGAGTTTGCAACTAGTGGAAAAAAATAAAATAAAATAAAATAAAATAAAATAAAATAAAATAAAATAAAATAAAATAAATAAAATAAAATAAAATAAAATAAAATAAAATAAAATAAATCTACCACCTCATGCAGAGAAAAAAAAAAAAAAAGGTAAAAAGTAGAAAAGGTGGTGATTAAAGATGGTCCACAGGCATGACCCAAACCAAAAGTAATGCTATTCCCCTATTTTAGCTGAGGACATTGTTACACGTACCACTTCAACCAGATGACAAGGGTTTCCTGAAAGAGCTGACACAACGCTGCAGCTCAGGCAATGCACGGTTCTGTTTATCAAGTGAACTGCGGTGACCTGTGGAGCACAGGGTTGATAGAAAGTATTCCATAATATAGGACTGCACACTTTCAAATACAGAAAATATTCTATATTTAAGAATAAAAGAAAATTACATCATTCATATGCAAGGCTCTGGAAGTTTTGAAGTTAAAAACTACTTGAAGCCATGCTGAAAAATGGGATAGAAAGTAACACAATCTCACCAAAGATAATCTCACCACAGACTAATTCAGTGTAAATTGTTTTCCGGTCACATAAGGAATATCTTCAGTCATACACATGATACAGGAAACTGGTATGTGGGAAATTGGTAATAAAACGTGAGAAGATGACGTAAACGTAAAGAACTGGTTTAAGGGGTCTTAATACAGATGGGCCCAGAAGTGGGAAATCAGTTTGAATGGGGGATCCTGCTGAAATTACTCAGATTTTCATCCGTGACATTAGCACCAGAAGTCAGGAGTAGCCCAAGAAAATTAACCAACAACATAAATTTGGGAAGTATCAGCAACGCACACACGGATAAAACTGGTAATCCACAACCCAAGTGACGCAAAAACCAATCGAACACGCTGGTGTCACAAGGCATTTGGGAACAAATAACAAGCTGCTGCTTCAGGAGTGGGTGTACAGTAACTGGAAGTAGCAGGGATGAGAAGGACCTTGATACACTCATTAATCATACCCTGTAATTATTAGCTGTCAGTGTGATACAGCCACGGGAAAGGAAAAACAACTCTGAAAGTCCAGCCCAGGTATTGCCAGGAGAGATAAAATCAGTGACTTGCACAAGGTAATGAGGTATTTTGTGTGGTTCTGCTCACTTGCATTCAGGAAAGACTACTTAAAACTGGAACAAATGTACTGAAAAACTTCCAAATAATCAGGAAAGGAAAAGGCTCTGACAGGTGAGAAAGAAGTCAAGAAGTTCAAGTTAAAACAAAAGCTGGAAGGTTTGGCACAGCGAGCTAGCAGCAGGCTAAACGTTAAGGGGCAAAACCAGCTGCTCAGCACTGGTACAAGAACAAATGGATATAAATTTGCTGTGGATAAACTTAGTTTAGAAATAAAAGAAAGTTGCTACTCCGCTGGCAAAATGTAAGACACAAGAGAGTACATGAAGCGAGTTATGGGGATGGTACATCTCCATCGAAGGATTGGGCTTTGTGCTCTAGGAAGGCTTTAATAGGCTTCTTTTCCTGAATGAGAAATTTTAGAGCCCAGTAATTTTTTTATGAGCAATTTGAATTATTCCTTTCATTGTCGTGTCTGTGTTAACAGTGATGCCATGTCCTTGGCACCGCTTCGGCTATTTTGTTCTACTCTTTAAAGGTTATTATATCAGATTAGTACCGTACCATCTCAGTCCCACAGTAATGTGTCATCAATGTGAATAATTTCTCATGCACTCATGCTCTGTTTCTCATCTGAAGGGCTCCTAAACGCCCCGCAGTGCATGGCTGAAACAGCACAAAGTCTCTGCAGCCCTGCAGTCACAAGCTCCTGCTGTATTACCCGTGGCTGTGCACCCTGCAAAGCAGCAGCCCTCCCCGACCAGCTCACAAACAACTGTTTGTAATTTCTGGCAACATCAGTTCCTCATGGGCATCTAACGAAAATTACCTGTCATTCCCTGTAGCAGCAAGTACTGCCGTCCTGGAACTGAGGACTGAGCAGGCAGGCAGCCTGTCACCTACCAGAACCTGCTCCTCGCTTCCCACCCCGCAGGAGCTGAGCTGCTGTCAGCAAAAAGTCATGGGACTTCTTCTCGAGCTTCTTTTTCTCTTTTTGAATTCATGTAACTCATCAGTTGCTGTGCCTTTTTGCTCAACGAATAAATAAAACTCTAAGGTTTTGTTAGCCCCACTGAACTCCGCTGTGACACCCGGGAGGAGAGAGGATGGGCACAGCCCACAGTTAGAAAGCAGCGAAGCCTGAAATCCAAGCATCAAAGGCATAAATAAAGCCAGGTCACCATCTGTTGCTCGAGGTTTCAAAGCCTCTCCCTGCTGACCACAGGGCAAACTGCTTTTCCAAATGCTTATGTGTACGCGAGGAACAGCGCTAGTGGGGTGGTATGAAGGATGCACGCCCTCCAGCACATCTAATGTGGAGTCTGCATCTTCCTAGGAAGTGATGAATTGTTAATTTATTAACAATTAAAATTAAATTAAAGCTAAATTGTTGATTAATTAAAATGTTGAACAGTTAGAGCAGCTTCATCACAACCCACTACTTCAGCTACAAGGGCGATCACACTGAAACAACCTCGACACGAAGTGCAGGGTTCTCCATCTCCTGCTGTCCTTAAACCACAAGAGGATGACTTCCCGGATGATGGGCTTTAGGCAGTCAGCAGTGACGCAGCAGTGCAAGGAGGAGCTCATGAAAAAGAAAGAATTATGGGTCAGGAAAAAAAAAAAAAAGTCATCCCTGGAAATAAGGAAGAAAAATATTTTATCAATATCAAAAAAGACCAGAGAATAAAGTACAAAAGGAATACGACACAAAGTGAAAAATTCACTTCCTACCTTGGTTCCAACTATGGAAAGACATGGAAGTAAGAATCTTTTCCTTACCTTGTTGTCTCATTTCCTCCGTTTTACATGGAGAACATGAAGTTTTCCAAAGGTCCATCTGGTGGTGCGGGGAGGCTCCAACATTATCGCCCCTACAACACACAGCAAACACTTGCAGAAGTAGACAGAATCCTGTTATGCAGTGAAAAAACCTGCCTCAAGAAAAACATCCCAGCTATTCACAGAATAATTTAGGTTGGAAAAGACCTCTAAGATCATCTAGTCCAACCTTTAATTGCTCCTAACCAGTTGTAACAAATGGGTGCTCATATTCTAAGGCTGCTGTACCTCCCCGTGCCTGTTTTGTTTCAGCTCTCCATGCGCCTCTTCAGAGCAGGAGTCAGCTGTGATAAGTGCCCTGCAAGAGAGCCATGCAAAGCCTATCTTATTAAACAGACATTTCATCTGTATTTTAACAGACTCTGCTTTCAGTTTAATAATCATCATCTGGTTTGTTTTGTTCGCTGCCAACTTGCAATTAAGAAAAAAAAAAAAAATAAAAGCACCTCGTAAGTGAAAGAAAAACTGCAGAATCAATTTCTAAATATAGATAAGAAGCACACTCGTGGCTCAAGCAAGGGAATTATCTCGTCACATTAAACAGGAACAAAAAAGAGATTGCTTCTCTCATGAACTCAGCTCCTGCTTTATCTCATTTTTTGTACTGGCTGTCAGAAGGGAATACCTGTGAGGTGGGGAGCAGCTTGAGGCACAGGAAACTGCAAGCAACAAACGCTGCTTGTTAAGCCCACAGCTGGAGATACAAATATACAGGGGCTGTAAGGACTTTTTTTGGTACTAGGATGGCTGCTAATGACCAAAAATGTGCATTCATAACTAAAAAAAATAAATTATTACAAAAAAAAAAAAAAAAAAAGATTCCAAAATTGTTATTCCGGTTTCTCAGATAGCCCATTCTCAACCTTACCCTTTTACTTACACACATTTTAGACTGGCCTTGGATCTCTTTACAACCATGTACAGCAGAACTTCATGTAAATGGTAAGAAAAGCTGACAGATGATTTAAACTCAGAGCCATCTAGCCTCTGAACACTTCTGATGGCACAGCACACCGAGAGATCATGCATAAACAGCAGCACAAGCACATGAGGGAAAAAAAAAAAATAAAAATAAAAAGGAAAAATGGGCAAATGGGGCAAATGAAGGGAGAAAGATTAATACTGATACCAAAAAAGAGGGGAAATAGAAGATGTGAAAATGATGGTAGTGTTACAGCATGTAACGAGCTATCCACCCCCTGCAGACGAAATATCAACAGTGCAAAGACAAGTAGGACACTGAGGTTGGGTGAATTCTGATGTATAAATGTTTAAATCTATAAATGTGTAAATCTATCTTTTTCTATAGATGTGCAAATATACAAATGTGTAAATCTATGATGGTGAAAGAGCAAAAAAAAAGTGCTATAGAGGAAATTAAAATCAAGATATCAGTAAAACATACAAGAAGGAAAGCCATGTGCAAATGCATCGTTAGACAAGAATTAACTCCTAACTCTCACATGAGTGCAGAGGTATGAAGAGGAGGAAAATGGAGGCCTGGAGTCCTGCAGACAGCGAGGAGCTGGCAGAGCAGACGGGTCCCTGCTTTGTGTTTCAAACAACATAACCAGGAGCACCAGGCCAGACGGTCTTGTCTTTATCTTCCGTATTATTCAGGAATCCAGCAAAGGACTGCAGACTACAAGGTGGGCTGGCACCTACAAAAACAGTGTCAAAAAAAATTTAAATTAAAAATATACACGGAAAGTTCCCTTTTCTTTACTTAGACCTGATCATAGACAATGGAGTCTGATGACAGTGGGGTGTGATGTTAAAAGCAAGCCTGTCTTCAAGGAGGTACTTCAGGTTTCATCTGGAGAAATGAGGTTAAAAATTACTAAAGGATGTCAGAAGACAAACGGCCAGGAAGAACATCACATCGAGGCCAGGCTGAGGAAAACATTTCAAAGCATTTCAGAGCTCCAGGTTGGTGTCAAAGCCCTTAGACCTGGCACTCACCGTGTTCAGCCACAAAGCCGCTGCCTGGCACACAGCAAACTGGCAGTGCCCGCTGAAATTGCTCTGGGTTTCTGTTTTTTGGTAAAGAATGAAGCAAAGAAATCTGAGAACGGGTTGGTGCGAGCCATCTGGAAGAAGACAAAACTCTGCACGGTCAAATCTCTGGGTGACTGAAAAAAATTATTTAAAGCTCAGTAACTGCAGAGACAATAAAAACCTACAGCATGAGCTAAAAATTACTCTTTGGCAATCTTAAAATTTAGAATTTTTAATATAAATAATATAAATAAACGTTAACTAGTCCATTTAAGCATTCCTGTGCAGAACACCATGCACAGCCCTGATCAGCCACGACCACGGACAGGGAATTCGTCCTGGCACAGGGTCCAGGAAAGCTTCTCAGTCTGAGCATGGGGACAGAGGATCTGCCACTGAGAGAACTGACACGAAATGGAGGCAGGTTTCGTGCTCTTCAGAAACACATTAAAACAAACAAACAAGCAGAAAATTGCTACTGGAACTAAAGAGCAATATTAGCATAGGATTGGTGTGGTCTGAAAAGGGAATTAGAATGAAAGCCAGGAAATGCTTTACAGCTACACAAAAATAGGATTTTTGAAACATCTTCTAATAAATGGGCAGGTGCAAAATTTAACCTTGAAAATTTACAAAGTGGATTACAGGCATGGTGTCAGTGACATGGAGGAGCTGTTCTTGCTGATCCAAGAGATTATTTCCAGTTTGACGTTTCTAATCACCAAATGAAAGCTGTGCAGTATGTCAGGTTTGGTGATGGCATATGAAGGAGGGTCCAACTCACCCAGTGATGCAATGTGCCGCTGTCGAATCACCCCATACCAACATCCTTCATACCCAGAGGAAACAAGCAGTGAACTCAGGCAAGCAATGTCCGAGATTAATTTAATGCTCCTTCTCTTTGATATGCCACCAAGAGCTCCAATTGTAGCAGCAGTTTCTGAAAAATTAAAGTCTCTCCTTTTGAGACCTGAACTGAGATTTTTTCACATGATTTCACCATTGTCTCTACCACGAGATGAGAAGAATGAGCTCTCTGGTTTGCTCTTCTTGCACAGGGCTGTTGTTGGCCAGGCGAGCTGTCCTTATCTCAGCCCACGAGTTCTTGCCCTTTTACCTTCCCTATTCTGTCCCCCAGCCCACCTGGGGTGGTGGTGGTGGGGAGCAAGCAGCTGGGTGGTGCCGACCTGCTCTGCACTCTGAAATCTATGAATTTTGCCACTTTGCTAAGAAAGCAACAGTTGTAAAAGGCAAAGAACATAAAAGATCATGCCTTTCCCCACCCCCACTCCAATTTTTGCCATATTCTGCACAATTTATCTTTGAGAAAACGTTTGCCCTCGGGATGACTCTGGTTTGAGTTTGCTGCCTCAGCACTGGGGGAGATTTCGCTGCTGATGACTCAGTGCTGGCGCGGGCAGGCCAGGCTCTGTGCCGCCCCCTCCTCTTGATTCTTTGTGGTTCTTTTAGACAGAATCCTTAATACTCTTGTGTTGCTGAGAAAAACCACAAAGGAGACACATACAGCCTGTTGAAAATATTTCTTTTTACTTTAGACTCATGGAAAACGTGTCATTTACACTGATATGCAACTTTACTACTGATGTTGCGAATCCTTCACTTCTCCATACAAAGCTTAACCAACTCCAATGTTGTTTTTTCTGCTTTCATTTCTTCTTCACTGCTACTAAATTTGGTTTAGCCCTTTCCCATCAAACTCACTGAAAATCTGCTATCTTGCCTGAAGTTGGCCCAAAACACAGCTTTTTACATGTGTAGAAACTGAGTGGAGTAGGCCTAGCAGGTATTTTGTTTTTTTTAAATTCCGTTCAGTTCTGCTTGGTTAGTGATAAAAACTAAACCAAAAGGCTGAATCTCTGCTGAAGGTCTGGAATTTGGAGACTTGTAAACTGATGTTATGGCTACGTTCCACACCGTGCCGGGCGCTGAATGCAAGCAATGTGGTGCTGATGTATGTGATATTCCCATTGCCCCTCAGTGCTGTGCCAAGCATTTTTTACATAAATACTGGGAAAACCACGGTAGCAGCAGGCAGTAGAGGCAGCACAGCACAAAGGGGGACAGGCAGGTGGTGGTGCTGTGTAAGGTGATGGAGGAGTTATTTCAGACAAACATCACACTTGCGAAAAAGGAAAATATAATACCAGGATGCCTAAAGAGAAGTACTATTTGTAAGTCATGCGAAGGTGTTATTTACCGTATACAGTACCAGGATGGCACTGACTTGGAGTATTGCATCTTGTTTTGGGAACTGAAGCTGAAGGATGAGTGGGCCAACTGGGCAGGAGTCCAGAGAAGAGCAGCTGAATGCTTCTGCACAGAAAACATGCCCTGCGAGGAGGGCTGCTGTTTGACTGCGAGAAGAGAAAGCCTGAGGAACATCACAGCCATCCAGAAATAACCATGAAGAGGAAGGGAGTCGTTGCTCAATACCCTGTGGAGGAAGGACAGAGAATAGCAGAGCTCTAACTCACTAGTGGTAAGGATAATTTCACACTGAAACAGATTACCTAGGAAGATTGTGAATTTTCCATCACCAGAAGTTTTTGCAGCCAGGTTAAACAAGCACGTGTTAGGAAAGAGGCCCATTCAAGACTCACTTTCTGTGCACCAAGAACACTGCATTCCACACAAGCACGATGTTTTTCTAAAATAAAGCAATAACAAAGAATGTTATAAACCTTCTACATCTACAGTCATCTCACTTAGGGTTTGCTTTTGTTCCTCTTAACATCTTTGTGACAGCCCCAAAATGTAAATTCACTCTTGTGCTCGTATCTGAGGTGACATCATCTGAGGTTTCCTTTTATTTTCGTGTTTTGTTCACAACTGGATGAAATGACATATGATGACACTGAAGCTGAGGATCTCAACAAGAAGGAAAGTATTTCCTATGCCAAATTTCCTGTTATTTTTAAACCGGTACCACTGCTCTGGAATGCTAAGTACATTCTTCTGACAGAAACTTCTGTCAGAATTGTGTCATCAAAGCAGACGCCTACAGAAGAATGTCTCTTCTGCTTTTTTGTGGAGCCGTTTCTGCATCCAAAAGAGGAACACCGTGGGCTTGTAAAAGCTGTTTGATATTACCAGCTCCAAACCACTTGTTCATCATTTAAAGAAAATGATATTTTGAAATAAGAGGTATTTATAATATTTTATTCTCTCAATGCACACATCTATTGCCCATAAATACAGGGAGAATTTGTGTGTATGCAAACTGAAGGGAGAATCCATTCCTCTGTATGCAGGCATTTTAAAGCTGTGACAGTGGGAAGCAGCAGAAAATGACAGTGTGGGGTTTCTTCGTGTTTATTTCTCGAATGTGGCATTCGCTGTCTCTCACAAATTCTGACGAGGAAGTTAGTACGCAGAGGTGAGATGAACAGGATCTCCAAATACTCATTATCCCTTAACAACTAAGCAGCAGCAAGACAATAAAGCAATTTACTATAAAATCTAGATTTTCAACTGCTGATGATCAAAGTGTTATAAATTTAATTTAACATGATTTTATGCAATTGAAAGAACCTGATAGCAATCTTGTATTACTTTCTCTTTTCTTTATGGCCTGTTCTCATTCAGTGGTTTCTTTCATAGCCACACAGAACGTTTCTTGGATGACAAAATCTAAATTCTACAAATACACAGTGCTGTGGAAGCAACAAACAAACCTCAAGCAGAAGCACCAAGCTCAGCTATTGTACTGTTTTCTGCACACTTTCAGTGTAGCTTTTGTCCCTTCATGTCGGGACTCTGTTGGTGCCCAGTATTTCTTCTTAGGTGCTTCAGGGGACTGAATGTAGCACTGCACAATGCAGTTTTACAGAGCACTCCAATCAATTGCAGACAGATGGTGTTGAAATTCAACACAGAAAATAAAATAATAACAATAATAAAAAAGATCTACTGGCTTGGGTTACCTTAACTCAGGAAGTCCTCACTATACCTGCTGCACTCCTTTAGCAATTGTTACCCATAAGGGTGAGGCCGTGGAGTTCACTCGCTGCTGATTCTATGCCAGAAACACAAGATAAGATTACTTTATCTCACTGTTGCCATTTCACAATTAGATGTCTAGATCTGAGCAAGTTATGATTTCCCTTACAGGCAATGCAGACAAAGGGAATTCAGAGGGCAATTCCTGCCACCCTAAGACAGGTGCTTACTGCAGGTCACATAACTGCCATCTGAAAGCTAATTAAGTGAGTAGGTACAACGGTCTCAGGGTGCCCAGATCAGACTCATTTATCTCATTTTTAGATTTCTCAGATTAGATGACAAGAACTCTGCTCAGGGGCTAGATTCACAAATATATAGCTGTTTAAATGTCTCTTTATTCACAAAAGTCCAACACGGGGACACTATTAACACTCATAAAACCCCTATCTAACCCTGCAGGTGGTTAAATTTCTCTCTTATATAATGGAGTAATTCTCTTGTCTTTCTAATCCAAGTTAGAAAGTGGCTCCTGGGCCTCAGGCCAAGCAGAGGAAAACGCTTTCTGTCCATATTTTCCTACATCTAGGATCCCACACCATCAGCAAACCAGCTGGGAGCACGACAGCTGTTGCTTTAGCCTTTGTACCTCCCTCACATAAGCCTCTCTTGCGTACACCATTAATGCTCTCAGCTCATTTTCTCGAGCCTACAGCAGTGTGCACATCACAGGGAAATAGTGTCACTGTGCACCTTCGGCTGCCGTTTCTCTTGAGCTGCCCAAGTATCCCGTGTACGACTGCTGTGGTTCATCCTTTTCTTTTTCCTGGCGTGGCTTGGAGAGGCTGCGGCCTACAACGGAGCAACACTGCCAGATGGATGTCGGCATCTCGGAGGAAATCATACTGCAAGGCCACCAGGGAATGGAAGGAGTCTTGTGCAAAGCCCAGCCATTAATCTCCCCTCACAGACAGTGAGGCTGGTTTGGGTCACAGCCCAGGCTTGGTTTCCCTTCTGTTGAGGAGAGGTTTTAGGCCAAGGGACTAAGTACACACTAGTGTGACTGTATTGCCCTGTTTACACCGAGCAACGCTTCAGGACAGAAGATAATGGTGTCTTACACCTCCACCAGGAGCTGCTGCCCGCTCAGGTGGCCTGAGGGAGCCTGCCCGTGTCAGGAGGAGCCCATTCCCATGTCACGGTGACCAGGGCATGTTCCTGAGGACTGGGCAAAAGCACACCTCACTTCTATCATCAAGAAAGGCAAGAGAGATCCAGCTTCACCTCAGTCCCCGGGAAAGTGGTATCTGGAAGCCATTCTTAAACACAGGAAAGGCAAAAAGGTGATTAGGAGCGGTCAGTGAAGAAAAAATCAAGCATGACCAACCTTGCAGCCTTCTATGGTGAAATGACCAAGCTGATAGCCATCTGAGATAAGGAAAGGCCAGCGGATGTTTACTTTGACTTCAGCACAGCTCCTCAAAGTGTCTCCCATGACATACTCCAAGTACAAAGTGTACACAGACAGTGAGGTGGACTGAGCACTGGCTCAGCAGGTCATGGTCAGTGCCCCAAGTCTGGCTGGGGACCAGTCACTAGGGCTGTTCCTGGGGGCTCAGACGGGGTCCAGATGTTTATCTCCTTCATTAACCATCTAGATGATAGGACAGTGAACTCCCTCAGCAAGTTTGCAGTGGATACAAAGCTGGAAGGAGTGGTTGATCCTCAGATGGTTGTGATGCAGTTTAGAGGGGCCTCCAAAGGCTGGAGATGGGCAGGGCAGAACCTCTTCAAGTTCAAGAGGAATGCCAAGTCCCGCACTGTGGAGGAACAACTCCACATACCAGTACAAACTGGTGGACAACTGGCTGGAAAACAAGCTGGCAAAGGACTGGTGGCCAGCAACGTGCTCTCAAGGCAAAGAAGGTCAGCAGCATCCTGGGATTCATTAAGCAGTGTCAGCAGCAGCCTCGGGGAGGCAATCCTTCCCCTCTTGTCAGCACCAGTGAGATCACTGCTGGCATACTGTGTTCAGCTCTGGGCTCCCCAGTACAAGAGAGATTTACTGGAGTCAGTCCAGTGAAAAGCCACAAAGACAAATGAAGGCACTGGAACACCTGTGATGCACGGAAAGATTACAATCGCTGCGCTGCACACCCTGCAAAAAGCCTCAGGTAAGCCTTTCTGTATCGAATGAATTCAGCAGCTGCTTCTAGACCAACACCCAAAGGTTGTTCACTGGTGTGAGAGCACACGGCACAGAACTGAAAGCCTGCAGGCTGCACAAAGGTGATTCTATCCCAAATGCCTACCTGGAATGGCCCCTACCCCTTGCAGGATTGCCAGAATTGCCTGGAAGTTGTTTGGGACAGTACTAATTGGTCTGGAGCTTAGATGTACACCAAAATATATTGGTCCCGTAACTGTTCCAGCATTAACAGTACAATCACATTCCAGTGCCAATGCCTATATCCTGCTGCTACCTAATTTACCAGCATAGATGCAGCCAGCAGAAACAACCCTTCGTATCTCCTCTGCCCGATCTGGTTCCACTGCTGCCAGCGGGCCTAACTCCAGGATTCAGTAAAAAAAAAAACACAAGTACTACCGTGCACATATATAGCTCACAATAAACAACGCAGCACCAGCTACAATGTCTACACGGTGCTGTTTTCTCTCATCTTTTTATCCCGTCGTGACCGAGTATTTCCCTCCCACGCGTACAATGTTAGCAGTCCCTCCTCGCCGCACACCAAGACTCCCGTTCCTTTCCCGCAGGCACAGAGAAAGAACATTTTGCAGAAGGCGCCGTGGCATTTCCACGCTGGGAGGCTGAGCAGCGGGAGGGAGGCTGCATGCGCTGCCGTGAATGTGAGGGGGCAGCTGTGTGCTGTGAGGTGACAGAGCTGGGCCAGGCTGCCCCAAAGGCTGTGCAGCCTCCTTCTCTGGGGGTACCCAAACCCCCCAGGATCTTGGGGTGACCCTGCTGGGCAGGGGTGGGCCAGGGGTCTCCAGAGCTCCCTGCCAACCCAAGGAACAGAGCTGAGTGAAGTGGTTTAGTGGAGGAGTTGGTAGTGTTAGCTCAGAGGTTGGACTGGGTGATCTTGGAGGTCTCTTCCAACCTGGATGATTCTAAATATGCTTCACTGGGCTAAACTGGGCTGCATGGGGCTAATTTGGGCTGCACTGGGCTAAATTGGACCTGTTATACTGGGCTGGGCTGCTCAGCCCTAAAGTGGGCTGCAGTGGGCTGTACTGGGCAAAAAATGTGCTAACTAGGCTAAACTGGGTTAAACTGGACCTGGACTGCATGGGGCTAAATTGGGCTGCACTGGGCTGAACTGGACCTGTTATACTGGTCTGGGCTGCTCAGACCTAAATTGGGCTGCAGTAGGCTGTACTGGGTGAAAATGTGCTAAACTGGGCTCTGCTGGCTCAGATGGGCAACACTGGGCTGAACTGGGCTAATTGGCGCTGTGCTTGGCTGCATTGGGCTAAGTTGGGCTAAACTGGGTTCCAATGGGGTGAACTAGGCTAAACTGGGTTAAACTGGACTTGGACTGCATGGGGCTAAATTGGGCTGCACTGGGATAAACTGGACTTGTTATACTGGGTTGGGCTGCACAGGCTTAAATTGGGCTGCAGTGGGTTGTACTGGGTGAAAATGTGCTAAACTGGGCTCTGCTGGCTCAAATGGGCAACATTGGGCTAAACTGGGCTAATTGGTGCTGTGCTGGGCTGCACTGGGCTAAGTTGAGCTAAACTGGGTTCCAATGGGGTGAACTAGGCTAAACTGGGTTAAACTGGACTTGGACTGCATGGGGCTAAATTGGGCTGCACTGGGCTGAACTGGACCTGTTATACTGGTCTGGGCTGCTCAGACCTAAATTGGGCTGCAGTAGGCTGTACTGGGTGAAAATGTGCTAAACTGGGCTCTGCTGGCTCAGATGGGCAACACTGGGCTGAACTGGGCTAATTGGCACTGTGCTTGGCTGCACTGGGCTAAGTTGAGCTCAACTGGGTTCCACTGGGCTAAACTAGACTAAACTGGGTTACACTGGGCTAAACTGGTCTCCACTGATCTAAAATGGGCTGTACTGGGCTGAATTGGACCTTTTACGCTGGCCTGGGCTGCACAGGCCTAAGTGGGGCTGCAGTGGGCTGTACTGGGCTAAACTGGGCTGCACTGGAGCACTGTGCCCGGCTGTGGGCTCCCCAGCCCCAGGGGCACATGGAGCTGCTGGGGCACATCCAGGGGGGCTGCGGAGGTGCTGAGGGTCTGGAGCAGCCTGGAGAGGGGGAGCCCGAGGGGGACCAGGGACCCCCAGAGCCCCCCGCCAGCCCCAGCCCTCGGTGGTTCCGTGACAAGAGCGGCCGGGGCCCTGCCGCCCCGTCACCGCCCACCCGCCTGACTGACGGCACTGACCGCCCCCCCCCGCCCCCCCTTAATGCGCATGCGCGGGGCCGCTCAAAGCAGCCGCTCCGCGAGCCCGCGGCGGGCGCGCGCAGCCCCGGCCCCTGATTGGCTGAGGGGCAGGGGGGGACGCGCGGGGCGTAGCGCACGCACGTCCGCCGCCGGCGCGGCGTCCCGCCTGCTGATTGGCTCCCGGCCGGCGTTTCGCGGAGAGGGATTGGGGCGGGGCTTGCGGGCCTGCCCTCCGATTGGCGGAGGGGGAGGAGGGCGCGGGCTGTGATTGGCTGGGCGCCGCGCGGCCCTGCGGAGGCGTGCCGCGATTGGCTGAGCGCCGCGCGGCGGCCGGGGAGCGCTGGAGCGGGGAGGCTGAGGCGGGCGGGCGGCCCCGGGAGGTGCGTGAGGGGCCGGGGGGGGGGGGGGGGCGGGGAGCGGGGCCCGAGCCCTGCCCGGGGCCGGCCGCGGACCCCCGGAGCCCTCGCCTCAGGCCCGGCGGTGCTGGGGAGCTCGGTTTGTGCTGGTCAGGGCTGGAGCTGGGGGGTCCGTGCGGGTCCTGCTGGGGGCAGGGGGGATGAGGCGGCTCCGCGGGTGGGTTTGGGCCGCCAACGGCTTCACCTCAGCGGGGTCCGGACCGTTAACGGCCGCGTTCGTGGCTCCTGGCTTTGTGAAGGAGTCGAGTGTTGAAAAAAAGCCTGACTTTTCCACAGAACTTTATTTATTTTTCTCCTTTTTTTAATTTTTTTTAGGTTGTCCGTAAATGTTCGAGGAAGGAGCTGAGCCCAGGAGAGCGAGAGTTGCCCTGAGAGACTTCTCCACGTAACTCAGGTGTGTGACGGGTCGGCGCTGACCCGCGGCATCGAGCACAGGACCTGACGTGAGGTAGCTGTGGTGCCTGCTCATTCACACTCAAAAACACCAAAGTTTTCCATTTATGGTGTGAATGAGGGGTTTCTGAGGGGTCACTGACACGCATGAATGATCCCCTGTGAGGTGCTGTGCCGTAGTTTAAACAAAAAAGCGGTTACATTGCTTGTGCAACGCGTCCCATAGCTGGGGAAGGTGAAACCTAATCAATTTTTTATGAAGACCCAGGAGAACCTCTGTGATAATGGAGAGCACTGGTGTAGCAGTGCCTTCGCCTTTCCAAGGGGACTGGTGAGCTGCCCAGGATGGTCTGGGTGGCACAAACACACTTTGAGAGCTGTGTCTGTGCTGCTGGAGGAGGCACGTCTGATAGCATCTGAGCTGTTAAGAGTTTGCTCAATAGCTGTGAGTTGCTGCCCTTTAAAAGTGTTTTGAACTTTCAGTTTTTGTTTCTAACTCAGGTTCCTGAAATTGACACTGTACTGTGTGAGCTTCCACCTTCTGAGGCGCTGTCTGTAGCGGCTGCTCAGGCAAAGCATTCTATGTGCCTGGTTCAAAAAGATAAAATCCTCAATACAGGTTGTAGAATTTGAGAAATTGGCCTGAATAATTGTGTTTTATTTCACTCTTTTCTTTTCTTGGGAAGCGTACGTGGTCCTATATTGCTAAATATTATAAATTGTACTTGAAGAAATTGAGGTAACCTAAAAGCAGCAGTTTAAGACAACTGTTTTCTGTTTCCTCTTTTTGAAAGGATATTTGAGATGAGCAGAGAATTTGGATAAAAGGGCGAAATGTTACTGACAAGCCTTTCTTTTTAGGGAAGCTGGAAAGAGGAGAGCTAATCACTATAGGCAGGGTAGCGCAGTTCAAGCAGTGACCTCTCATCAGAACGAGTATTTTGCAGAGGCAATCTCTGGTCTGTGCTGCAGTCTGCCCGAAGTTATTTTCCAGACTGTTCAGCTCATGTCATGCTTCCAGCAGAATCCTTTCTGTGACCCTTGAAGTCTTGCTGTACTTTCACCTGTCCAGGGTGCTGCTCCAGAGCCAGCTTTCCCAGGTGGTTGGGTTGTTGCTTTGGCTGTGTTGCCCCGTTTAAATCTTCCTTGGGTGTCTGCTTCTTGTCATACGCAGGACTTTGGTCTTCGTTGTGTAGCTGCTCGATGATATACTCCCAGTCTGCAGCTGAGCTCTCCTTCATGACCAGGAAGGGAACTTCCTTTCCAGGTGTTTGGGACTTTTTTTGCCAGGTTTCATCACCTGCTTGTTGTGATCTCTCAGTTAGGAGGACAGACCCAGCAGGTCTCTGTGTAAGAACCGTGTGGCCCCCATTTACCGATGTCCATTAAAGTTCTTTGCAGGGAATACAGAAGCCACGATTGCATCTAGGCTGCTGTGGGCAGCTCAGCATCATCTCAAACTGTTCGTTTGCAGCGTTCTGCCTTCTGCCTTAGGCTGTAGGGTGTTAGAATGGTGAACTCCTTTGTATGTGTCTGTGCTGCAGCCAGTGTGTTCAGACTTCTCATTTATCACAGAGTGTAAACATTTCAATAATGATAGAAATTAACGTTAAGTGCTGAATGGTATGGAAAACTTATGAAGAAGCCGTGATGCAAAAAGAAGGGCTTTTGCAGTATCATGAAGAGTTGATAAACATTTAAAAATTATGCTTTTTAATTATATTACCCACTTAGGACCTCAGGGTGGCATTACGAGTACCAACTTAAAATTCTTGCTAACTATGGTCTTACATTATCTGCTGCATGTTGTGGAAGTATATTGACAGCTTTTGAAATCGGAGAGAATGTTAAGTCTTGAAGTATAAACCAATGGCTTGAGGAGCAGTTGGCATCATGACAGGGAGCACGGCGCACGTGGGCGCAGTACGTTCAGTCTGTGTACCTCAGAGAGCCTGGCTTCATGCAGCTGGTTATTTACAAGCTTTTCTGGGACCTAAATGATGCTTTTCTAGTAAAGCTCCTTGCATATAATTCCCTATAACTTTTAAAAGGAAAGGTAACTAATTTAGGTTGGGTATTAGGGGAAGTTCCTTTACTGCAGAGGTTGTGCAGCATGGGAACAAGTCGCCCGGGGAAGTGGTTGAGTCACCGTCCCTGGAGGGCTTCAAGAAACATGTAGATGTAGAAGTAGAGTGGACTTGAGTACTAGGCTACAGGTTGGACTAAATGATCTTTTCTAGGGGTCTTTTCCATCCAGAATAGTTCTGTGATTCTGTAGTTCTCTTACTACAGGCTGCCGTGTCTGTGCCGTTGTGATCACCGAATAGAAACGGAGGCTACTTCCCTGTAGGCATGGAGGGCTGGTTCTCAGAATTCCACCCTGAGCACAGCCTGGTTCTCCTGCTATAATCGCCGCTAATTTTTTTTTTTTATCATCTCTGTGGTTTCAGGATTATGCTATTTGGTGATAAGGATTTGAGTTCGTAACATTTGTATTAAGTTAATATTTCATTTTTTTCCTGGAGCGCTAAGGAAAAGAAACCATGATTGTACAGCGTGCGTTTGATGTAGTGTTTAAACAGGTTTCTACTGATAAACTGTGGCTAAACTTAAATAGTTTCATGGATATTTTCCAGTCCCGTGGACTTTCAAGGCTTACCAGAAAAAACAAAAGTATTTTAACTTCTCAGCTGTGCTGAAGTAATACAGATCTGTAAAAGAATACTTACACCAAGGAAGATTTTAGGTGACCTAAATATGGAAGGCATAGTAAGAGACCTTAGAATGCAGTATCAGTTGTGGAATTTAATTTGGCCAATTTTATCTGTTTGAAAATGAGTGGAATTACAATAGCAGATACTTAAACTTTTTGAAATTGAGATGTACATATGCAATGTGTGCTGTAGTTATGAAACACTTGAAGTTATACCAGCTATACTGTAAGCATTGACTGTAAATGCAACATTTTTTTTAGTCTTTATCTGTCTTGCTGCTTTTTATTTCATTTATGAGGTGGAGGGATGAAGGAGGTTTGTCATAAAGCAAAAGGGGGAAGCTTAGTCCCTATCTTATATTTTCCAAAACAGAAACAGTGACATAGCTGAGAGATAAAAGCTCGTAGTTTTTTTAGAAGTGAGGGGTAAGAAATGTTGGTGATGTAGAGTTTTACTTGCTTTATTTTATTCCTCCTTTCTTAAAGAAGAATCTTCATTTCTGTTCAAAGTTGGTCAGATTCTGGGGATGTTGAATCATAGGTGATTGAAACAGGATCTAACAGTTCTCTTGCATGTTACAGACACGTACGTCAGAGCAGAAATAGAAGAGCACATAGTGCTGAATATTAAGGACCGAAAATTCTAGAAGGAAATTCCTGAATATAGTCTACGTGAGAAGTTGGATGGAGGCAGGGAAGCAAGGGAAATCTCCAGTTCTACTCCAGCGTATTTGGCTTAATGCATGGAGGTCAACTTCTTGTAACACCTGAATAGACTACGAGGAGAAACCTCGGGCAGCAGTAAATGTTAAAACCTGGCTGGGCAGCAACAGCAGTTAACATACTGTGAACCTGCAGGTGTGTAGCAGAGCAAACAGCAAACTATGTGGAAGCAGATGTGCTGTGAAGTATGCACATGAAAATGTTTCTTGTCTTGGTCACCTAATGTATGCAGCTAAAAAAAAATATTTATTTTTAAAACAACGTGGAATTTGAGCAAGCCTGCGTATCTTGAGAGGCCCAACAAGGAGTGCTGAACGGAGCTGCCGGGGTGTAAAGGTTGTGGTGGGGTTGTGTGCAGGAGGTGGGTGTTTCTGGGGCAGGCAGAGTGCCACGTAACAAGCACGACAGCAGTCCTTGAGTTTGTTTGTTTGTGTAACACTTTGCAGTGCTTATAGAATCTTGTCTTTTAATTACTGTTTTTTTTCAGTAGAACGATCACATCAAAGACATAATGAGGCAGTAGGGAGGCACTGATGGTTTTGACAACTAGTTTGGGGACAGCCAATATTTTTAGACCAAAGTAGGTGCCAGGCGCTTCTGACACTTTGGAAAAAAAAAAAAAAAAACAGGTTTTCTTATATGTGGTACTATAAATATGTTCATTTTCCTGTTGACCGTGACAACGGCAGATACTCCCTTATAGTCAGTGTGGTACCAGAAATTTACATTCATCTCTGATACTTTTTTAACGACCTGTAACACTTGTTTAACAGATAAAGACAACTTCGTAGATTCATGAGGTTAATGAGGATATCTTTGCATGTTAAATTAATGCAGGAGATAAAATGATCCTTATGTGAAGAGTGAAACCTTGGATAAGCTTTTTTTGTATAATCCAGTTGTGGTACCAAAAATAGCCTGTTTCCAGGTGTTTGTCACTGCCTATTGACTGGAATCGACTGTCTCTACAGGTGCACCGAAGGAGCAGTTTGGGACCTTCTCCTTATGGGCTGAAACTTTTAATCTGGAGCACGGGGCAGGAAGGTCTCTTGAGTTACTGCACTGAATGGTGAAGGTGATAGCAGGCGATAGGAAAGTGGAGGTGGTGACGTACTGCAAGTGGTGTTACCTTCTGATGGGGATGGGCTGGGAGGAGAGCGGCGTTCGTGGTCTCGCCCAGCGAGCTGGAGAGCAGGGTTAGTTTGCCTTCGGTCAGTGCCTCCTCTGTGTGTTATCCTGCTGGTGCTGCATTCGGTACTCCTCGTGCTCATTCCACTTCTCTAGGTGGGGAGAAAAGGGCAAAATGTAACAGCATTTCCTAATAAATATTTCATTTTCTTGAAGAGGCAATTTTAGGCTTCTCTCGTGCTCTAGTAAGCAGTTGTGGGAAGCCGTGCAGGTCAGCAGGGGCTTGTAGGGGTCAGGCTGGGAAAGCCAGGAAGCACAGGCTGCACAAATCCCCTCCAGTGGTACAAAGAAGACATCTTCCCTTCCTGAGAGAGAGTTAAACTATTGATTAGGGTACTTCTAACTTCCTACTGCTTGAAAATCATGGGGTAATATTTCATTTATCTTACCCAGCGTTAGCAGTGCTTTATTCTGAGGAAAACATTTTAGCTGCTCAATTTATTGTTGTTTGCGGGCTCACAGTAAGTCTATATAGGTGTCACTTTGAACTCAACCCTCAAAATAACAGGGCGAGTTGTAGAAATCATTTTTGTTCCTCAGGCTTTCTGGCAATAAAGAAGAATACGTGTGATCTCTGGTTAAAGAAAAGCATTTCTGTATTCTGGGCACCTTGAGCCCAACATCCGTGTACACTTCCTTTAACTTGCTGGAAAACGGATTTGACTGTACAATGCCTGCTTCAACATGCAGTGTTGTCCTTAACAGCCTGTGGTTTTCCTGTTCCTTGTGCTTAAGGATGCCCTCTTACCAGAACTGCACGTGTATGGATACATGCCTGTAATCTGCCTCGTGTTCTCTTAAAGCTTTCTTTGCTTTTGCAGCTTCAAAAACTTTAACTCAAGAACTTTGCAGTGTGTAGGCAACTGATGTTCCACGCTTACGGCTCGCCTCATCAGCCAGTCTCTGGCCTTGCACTGGCCCTGTGAGGTTTTTGGGGCAGGGATTGCTCTATTTGTGCAATGCCTGGAACAGCAGTTACACACTTCAGCTGAAGTGTTGTACTGCTTAAATGCTGCGGTGACTCAGGTGGACTGGAACTCTACCCGGATGGGAATTTTTTGTATGTTGTCTTAAGGTAATCCAGAGCTGCTTTTCAAAATAGCGTCCAACTTTGGAAAGAAATCCATGATTAAACATTTTTGTGTTCCATCTTTAACTTGGATCTAGTAGAATCTCTGTTTATGAATTTCTTCCTAACGGGGAAGATGAGCTTGCTGGTCTCAGGCTGGGACTTAGACCGGTGCTGTGGTCGTGAATTAAAGCCCTGAGGAGCAGCTGAGCGTGTTGCTGCACGCTATGTGCCGTACAAACAAAGCAGATGGCATTTTATGCCTCAAAAATCTTAACAGCTTAAACAGAAGTGGCAAGGCATGGAGTAGGGAGGTGTTTGTTTCTTAGCACTGATTTTTCTTCCAAACTTGATTGCCCATTAATTTAAAGGAAATGCACTGTATGATATGTGCATGGGTTTTGATCTGCTGCATTTGTGCTTTTTTTTGTTGTTTTGTTTGTTGTTTTTTTTTTAAACAAACAAACAACCCCATTGATCTGTAAGTTTGTTTGCAATGAAATGCAATATGAGTTTGGTCTTAGTCCAGTGTTTTTTTATTTTTATTTTTTATTTTTTTTTACTTACACCCTCCTAGACTGGAGCCAGCTCTGACTTGTGAAGATCTTTGGCAAGCATTTGAGCTTTCTGTTAGGAAACTATGGACTAGAAGTTACGTACCATTTTTCAAAGATGTTCTGTTACTCATGTTCCTGTAGAAACTGAAGCAACATTTAAAGTATTTTTAATAGTTTTGTGTGCAATTACTTATGGTTTTAATGAACTCTGTTCACTGATGGGAGCAGCATTTGAAATCTCAGTTAAAGTAGAATAATTATCAGAAAGTTTAAAATACACTTTAAAAAGCTGATGGTTTTGGTCTGTTGGCATAAGCAATTTGTCTTTTTTTTTTTCTCCCTGGGTTTTGATCCAAATGTGTTAAATATGCCCCCTTGAAATAACTTCTACATCTCTTCCATTTTCCTCATGACAGGCATAGTGGAATGAAGGAATACTTCTGATCATTGCATATATTCATGCTTGCTGATTAAAGTGAGGTCAGGCTATGAACCCAGTCAGAATGAAAAATGAAGAAATGAGCAAAAAAGTAGGACAACAGCAGGTGTGCAGATGGACAGCAAGAGGTGAAGGAATGATCAATCTTTGGTTTCTGGTTCAAAGTCTTAGTAAAGCAAAGAGGAAAAAATACTTCAGTATTGTTTTACTGAGGTCAGCCTGGGGTAAGTAAATACAGGCTCCTCTGTACTTTACATAAATTCATTTTTAGACTTTAACAAAACCAAACTATTTAAAATTATTCAAATCAAATGAAGATTGAAGCTGTCGAAATTTAGAAGCCCAAAACGAATGAAGTCCTAAAGCAGATGTGACAGCAATAACTTCTTTCTGCAAGCACAGATATGCCCTAGTTTTTTATTCAATATCTTCAGCTCAGTGACAGGTTTGTTAAAATCTTCAAAACTAAAGGAACTGGCAGGGGATGTAAACTCTTCTTTATAGCACCAGTGAAGGTGGATTCCTTCTAATTAGAAAATTGACAGAAAATTATTAAACTTGTTTCACTGTGTATCTGGCACATTTAGATAAACATCCCAGTGTGGTATTCTGATTTTCTTAGTTACAAATTTTACTGAACATAAGTAAGGGTAAATATGATTTTATCCTCACATAGCAACTGCAGTTTTCCTAGCAGTGCTATCAAATATTATTTCTTCTAGTAAAAGGTAACATCAGGAATCTGAACAAACTCAAATTTAATAATTCATAAATAAACTTGTATTTCTCTGTTCTCCTGTTTAGCTGATGAGGCAGCAAAACAGTTACCAAATCATAAAGTTTTCTTTAGGAGAGGTTGTCTTACAGGTGGAAATACCAGATAAAAAAAAAAAAATCAAATATTTGAAGACTCCTCCCCCCACCAAAAAAGAAAACAATAAACAACAAGAAACAAGAAAATAGCCAACAGACTTCTCTAGCTAAGACACTGATTGATTTAGTCAGTAAATTAGAGTAATCAAGAAGCAGCGAGGAGACACCGAAGGTGGGGATGTGGAACCAGGATGGCAGCTTGCAGTCTGCAGTCATAACGGGGTGGGAGATGTGTGAGAGGGGCTGGGGGGAAACAACGTGTGGCTGTAGCTAGTGCAAGAGCCAGGGCTGCTGCCTTAGCTGAATCAACTATGCAGTTTTCCTCCCACTGATCCAAAAAGAAAAAAATGTAATTTAGGCCGTTACCTACAGCTGATGAGCTCCAAGAAGAGCGAAACCTCTTAAAACAGGTCCTGTAGTATTGGCCTAATGCCCTCCCGAGGGGGCTCGCTGGCACTCAGTCTTGTGCCGAAGCTGTGAGCGTGGTCCAGAACCACAGAAACGTACACTAGTGTCATCAGAGGCTGGACCTGTGAAGGCAAATAGAGGAGAAAAACAGTTGTTAGGTTTCACTTTTTTATTTATATATTGTTTTTATCCAGCCAGGTATAAATACATAATGCACACATGCATTGTAGGAGTGGGAGAGAATTTTTAAAGGTAAAGAAAAGGGAGAACTGCGGAATAGAAGAATGGAATATAAACAAGAAAAGGGGGAAAAAAAAGAATAACAGAAATGTTTGGATTTACTTTTCTACTGCAGATTGATCAAATAGTGACAGTAACAGTAGCAGTTCCCAGCTTTATCAGTATGGAATTTATGTTATCTCTCACACTAACTTTGTCATAGAGGTAATTCATGAGGCAATCAGTGTTATTGGAAGAGGGAAGAGAGGAATGGATAAATGAGAACTCTTTTTGAAGGTCTGCACAAAACATCCTACACGATATTTTAGTAAGGTACTTGTTTTGTTCTTACTTTTTTTTTTTTGCAATGAGTATATACAAATAAGTGATTGCATTGAATGTTTTGTTTTGTTTTTTAGAATATTCAATAAGAATCATGTATAAATATAAGTGGTTTCATTAGTGACTATTGTACTTTAGTGCACATACTTCCTACTAATTCTCAACATTATAAATGTAAATAATTGGCAACTTGAACTCATCCTCCCGTAGGTCTTAGTACAACTCTTTCTGTTGTAGTAAAAAAATAATAAATATTATAATACTACACCTCAGTAATTTTTGACAGCCTCTGCCTCTGCTCTGAATGCCTGGAGACGTCAGCTGAGCACATGCCTGATGACAGCACGGGCTGAAACTGGAGCAGGTTGCGGTTTGCTCTCACTATCTCTGAAGTTAAATGAGTAAATGCGACCCACAGCGTCAGATGCTGGCTTCAGCAGGAACTTCAACACCTTCCTTTCTGGTTTCAACTCCCGCATACGTGCCTGTTAAGACTTTTAGACCTCAGTATTAGCACCTCTGCCAACTTATCTGGCAGATAAAAGATAAGCTCTTTGCCAGCAATGGGTTCGTCTTACTGATTTTGTGTTTCTTTTAACAAGGTTTCTGCCTCCTGACGTAAAGCAGAGCTGCGTGCTGTGGAAGCAGCACCACACTCGCTTTAAATTCAAGCACTGTGCTGCTATTGCAGGGAGAAAACTCTGAGTCAGACTTCAACAGAGCATCTGTGCGCTCTCTTGCAAGTTCTGCCTTTCAAGTCCTCCACCTTTGGTAGATAGAGAGTGTAAATTTAGCCCGTGCTATCAGAGCCAGGACTGATGTGAAGACCAGAACCTGTAGAACATGCTTTTACTTCCAGCTCTCCGTGCTTCTCAGAATCCTTGAAACTTTGGGACACATCCAGCCAGAAGGATTGGCTCTGGCATGCAAATTCAACTGAAGTTGGTCTTAGCAGCCTCTAAGGAAAAAAGGCAGTGGTTGAACATCCTCTTAGTCCTTAAGTGAAATGAGGGCTGTCATAATGCACGTGTCTTCTCCAGATTGCTCAAGGTTACAGAGCAGCTTCTTCTGAGGAAGAAATACGTACGGAAATTATCCAGGACAGACCGTGGAGACTCACTGTCACATCACCATGACCAGAAGCAGAGCAGGTTATCTGCCCAGACTGCTTTTTAGTTAAAGGACAAACGGGGCATTTTGTAAGAATAGCAATAATGTGACCGTGTCTTCTGCGTCTCGTTAGCAGCAAGCAGGAAAAGACCCACAGGTTGGTTTCATCACGCAGAATACAGATGTTTAACTTGGAAAACACTGGGGTGAGGAAAGGGGTAGCAAAACAAAACCAGACTGATGCATTGTCTTACTGCTAAGGACGCGTCAGTATGGAGTGGAGGGGAGAAGGACCCCTCTCGTCTGTAAGAGCAAGGTTACGTTCTTGCCCAGAAGAGAAATCCAGCTGAAGAGTCAGGGGTATGTTCCCTGGGGTCTCCCTGTTCCCAGGTTAACTCTGTTCTCTCACAGTCCTAAACATCACAAATGATAATGACCAGAGGGTGAAGCAAGGTGTCTGCTGAAGGAAATCATGAAGAATGCAGGCTGATGATTAGGAGGTTTAGGAGGACTCCGTTAATAGTTGGATTTTGTTTGCTATTTTATTGTCCAGTATAGAGGCATGTAAGATTACACAGAGTTGTGTCTTTCTCCTTTGACACATGTGCTATGATATATTCAGCATTGTTCTTATAAAGGTCTGATTAATGTGCAGGGTAGTTTTAATATAAAATCCCGTTATGATTTAATTTTCTGAATCAGTGTTGATTCCTGCATGGCTTTTCACCTGGAACTTCCAACTTTTGTAGCAGTTGACACCTTCAGGAAGCGTCCACAGATGTGTGAACAGCAACAGGTCAAATGCCTTTTGTTGTATTCCATTGTTACAGTAAAACTTAAATTCTGAGTTAACTGTGTTTTGGAAGAGCTGTTTTTTCTGCTGCCTGTAGCAGTTGTGATCCTCACCCCTCATCTTTCAGCTGGTTCACATCAAACACTGCCGCACGTGTAGTGCCTCGCTGCTCCCGGCCGTTCTGGCTAGTCCTGTGCAGAGCTGCGACCCCCAGCTTTGTCCTTAAATCTTGTTCAGTCTGTGCTTTCCTGCCCAAGGCTTTTCCAGTTCCATCACAGAGCAGTTGGAGCTGGAAGCACCCCTGGTTCTTCTCATGTTCTTCCCTGGGCATCTGCTTTGGGCTCCTCTTGGAGACACGACACTGCTTTGGCAAGCTGGCTTTGGCCCTATTGGAAGCTTTTATTTTCTCATTAGAACAGTAATAAAATGATTAATGCTTTTAAGTGTGACCAAGTATGTTCCTTCATCCAACCCCCTTTAATCATTTTATCTGGATTTTCTGTTACTGCCGTCCAACAAGTTGATCAGAGTTATTGTTCCAGAAGGCTTTGGGTCAAAAGCCGAAGTTCTGTGACAGAATGAGAACGGTTCCATTGACCAGGTGTTTAGAATTATTACAGAATTACGTGGTCAAGTTGCATTGACCACGTTTTGACCACATCTGAAAAATCTACACGTGATTAGTTCCTGAGTTGTGGTCAATCATGCTGTGTTAATCATAGTTAATGTTCATCTGAGCACATTCTGAGCGTGGAGAGGCCAGTTGGCTTGTTCACATCCCATTTCAAGGGCATCACTGGGCAGATGAGACACTCTTTTGCTTTGCAGAGAGAATAAAGGATAGTGCTAGCTCCTTTAAAAGCTTGCGTCCTGGTCAGCATCACTAATCTGGGTGTGAATTATGTAGGGCACTGTTCCGTAGCCGTGGTCCATGCAGCCTGAATGACCTCTTAAAAAAATAAAAAATAAATAAAAAAAAAATCCTGGTAAGTGCAAAGCAATGCAGTATCTGTAGGGAAAGAGGTTGGTGTTACAGAGATGTCATGACTTCATGTGTACACGCTACCAAACAGCACCACAATTAATTGCAGCACTCAGTGCAACGTGCAGCTTTAGCCCAAGGACCGGCAGATGTTAACGGTATCGTGATGGTTTTTTGCTGTTGCAGGAGATTCAAGTGGTATTGTGCCTTATGTCTTGATAAAATAGTCTTCACTAAAAACAGTTTAAAAGACCAAGTAATTAATCCACCCCTCGGAGTCCATCTGTTGTGGAATTTAGAGAGGTGCTTGCAAGAGAGCTGCTCACCGGTGCAATCACTGGTGTTCTTCAAGATGACGTGCTATTTCATGGGATGAGGAAGTAAAGGGATATCAGTACTGAAAAACTGCTCTTAGGCTTGGGGCAGCGTGTGAGGGTAGCAGGAATATGTGGGTGAACACAATGAATCCCATAGGCACCATGTCCTGGAGTTTGGCTTTTGGAACTGGTGCTTCGGTGCACAGCTTGAGAGAACGCGTGGCGAAGAGCCTTGGTTGAGAAGACAAGATGCTGATTTTGCAGATTCCCATTTAACTTAATGACATGAATTTATTGAAAGGAGTCTGAAAATGGAACTCTTACATGTACAAAAAATTGTGTTTTTTTTTTTTTCCTTGAAAGCAAACAAAAAACCAGAACACATAGGTTGAGCCTGTGATTTTTCTCAAGTCAGAACCATAACAAAGTAGTGTATTGCAGGTTACATTACACAACCAAGCAGCTATTTTCATTTTATGAACTGGTAAGGGTAAAGGTTTTGGTGGCTTCCAAGACGAATATATGCTGAGATCTTTATTGGAAAATAATTAACAGGCATTGGAGGACTACTGAGGGAAGCTGTTAATCAGGGAGTGTGTGTTAAGTGCCAAGATGTGACTTTCTGTTCCTCGCTTGACATTTAAGCCTAATGAAATCTGTCCTGCCGTGCTGCACGAGGATGAGCTGGCGATCTCCCTAAGAGCTGGATTCTGGTGTGATTGTAGAATGATTGGTGTTTTCTTTTATTTATTTATTCATATATATAGATGCATATATACGTATATATATTCATTTTAAAAACATTTAATTAGTTGGTGAATCGGGTAACGAAAGAATAATGTAGTAATTTTGAGTGAAAATTTGCACCAATGCTTAATTTAGTCACTTATTTTCGTGCCACAGTTGATTGAATTCAGTATTTGTCTTTTAGGGCTATAGAACGAAATAAGTTGTAGGAGGTACTAAATTGTCCTGTGCCTCCTTACCTTGTGGTGTAAGTTGCACTATTTTGAACTTGTATCTTTAACCTGTTTTCCTAAAACTGCGAGGCCTTTGTTTTGGGCTGGAGGTGTCAAAGTTAAATAAATCTTTACAAGTTCAAGGGAGAGGAATGCAGCGTGCCTCCTCCTGATGAAACCAGAGCCCAAGCTGCGGATCTGTAGGGCTCTGCACGTCGTTGGCTTAGCTGCTTGTAGAGAGGTCTGTCTTGCTTTGGGTTTTGCAGACAAAATCTCTGAACTTCCTAGGAATTTGCATAATACTGCTACGTATTTGTATGCAAGGTGTTAAAAAAGCACGAAGTAATTCTCTCTGCTGTGGAATGCTGTAGTTACGGACAGATGACTGTTTTTTTCTACTGGTCTCACTTACCAAATATAACCAAACTATTTCAGTTGAGGAATGCAATAATCCTGTTTGCAGTAAGTTGCTCTTGTAACAAATTCTAGCACAAACAGTGTTTGCGATTTTTGTCCTCAGGATGATTGAGGAGAGTGGGAAGAGGAGGAGGACAATGGCGGAGAAGAGACAGCTGTTCATGGAAATGAGTAAGTATGAAATTTGAAGATAATATCATTTATTCTTTACCGAGAGCTTCATTTTTAGAATTTTGCCAGGTCATTTACATCTTGTTTCCACAAGACCACTGCCTCATCCAGTGAAAATCATTCTGGGTGCTGGTGAAGAGGAGAGCACAAGAGGTGGGTCACAGCTGCCTAAAGAGTCTCACATCCCTAGGTTATGCAGAGCTCTTTTTTAGGGAACATTCATGTTTCCTGTATATGGTGATGCCTGAACCTGGTTTGTGGACAGCTACTAAAATAAATAATGACAAAAAGGCCATCTTTTTACCTTAAATTGCACTACAACATTGGTGTGACTTGGAAGTGAAACAAGTTTGAGGGTGTTGGGGGGGTTGCTTTTTTTTTGGGACCATTCTCTGAAAGATAGGCTGCGATTGTTGCTACAAATCAAGTGCCTGTCTAGAGATAATCTAGATTAAAGGAATGAGACATAGCCTTCGTAGGTGTGAGCAGTTAGAAGTAAAAGGCTGTACGTTTGCATGTCATATTATTTTACTTTCCTATCGAAACACGGGACTGAATGAAACTCCTAGGTTAGGCAAGCACATCCTGTAATCCCAAATATAGGCTGACGAGTGTCTGTCTTAAAACAAGTTGTATGTTAGTGCTACTATTTTTTTGGAGGATTTCCAGAGCATCGTTCTTACCGTGGTTTTAAGTGTCTTATAATTTCAAGAGCAATTTAATTCTTGGCTAATTTATATCTGCTTCCTTTCATGTGAGAGCTGTCTCGGACACTATTTCTCCCCACCTTCCCAGCTGGGTTTGGGTTTGTAGTCATATCCCTCTGTGGCTTGTTCAGCAGAGGGCACAAGCAAACACCTGCAGCCTCCCTGCTCTACACCTCAGCTCCTTCTCTGCCTCTGCTCAGTTCTACTTCAGCAAAGACGACTGCAATTGTACAGATATCCCAGGTGAAATCTCATTAGGATCTTGTAAACTGATAATAGCACTTCACTACTGGAAAAGCTTTGGCTGATACGCTGGAGCATTAAATTTATCTTTTATCTTCAGAGTGTTGTTGGCTTGCCATCGCTTAGGAACAGCTAGGTGTGTTCCTACAGATAGTGGCGTCTTGTTAGTAACCACCCATGGCCATTCGGTTTTCTCTTCGATACTAATTTGATGAAGAGCCTGTTAATCCAGTCCTCAGTCATCTGATTCTTACTTTGATATTCTAATCACCTTGCAAATTGATACCTTTATAGCTACTTTAGCAAAAGATTTCTTCTGAAGCACCCATAATGTCTGGCTAGAGTGCTGTCTTCAAAGACTTCTCCTGGCAGCTTTATTTGTGGCTGTTATTCAACAGAAACTGACCTGCTAGTTCTTAGCTTTGGCTAAATGGTTAACGAAAATATTCAGACTTCTTCTGATTGTGTAGTAGATATATAAATAATCAGAAGAATGATCTGTTCTAAGGCGTTTCTTTGTTTTTTTGCAGCTCTGGTTCTTGCTGGCTTTTATCAGTGAAAGTGCTGGTGTATGGGCACGTTGAACAGCCTTTCTACATAAAGCTCTTTAATATGTCAGATGAGAAATCTAAGGTCTTCGAGCTTTGTCTGTCCCTTGATGGAATATTTCTCTGTGAAGGTGAATGACTAAATGTTTTTCTCTCTAGATGAGCTTTTCATATTGCGATGTGCAAAATCGATCAGCGATCGTTTGTTGTAGGTCAACATGCAGGTGTGTAGGTGGCTGCTCATGGGAGACAAAAGTAGATCTGATGGCATTCACCCACGCTGGACGTGCTGCCCCAGGATCTGCTTGTTTTGTAGTATTGCGGAGCTGTGTAACAGGTCACAACTGTGCAGGCTGAAAATGGATTTTTCTTTTTTCTTTTATTTTTTTTTTCATATAGCTGTTAAGTAACATTTTTATATATATTTGTCTTGATAGAGAATGGTGAGCCTCCAAGCCCCAACAGCCATCAGAGCTGTAAGGGCTGGAAGTGAGGGTGAAAGCTGATCAAGCTGTACTGCACATGTAGCTGTGATATGGGGTGCAAAGCTAGCCAAGGACTGGACAAATAAATATTTCTGCTAGACTAAGCAGGTTTTGAAGGCTCCTAGTCTGTTCCAGTGCTTTCTGTCTGTTGAGAGGTAGGCACAGGCACCCTAATTGAGAGTTTTGTAAGGATATTGCTTAAGAAGCACAAAATCAGTTACTTTGTTCTAGTCTTGAATCAGAATACTTCACTTTAAGTTATTTGGCCAGATACTTTCCTGAAATGCATCAGATGCTAGATTCTGTAGACCGTACATTGAAATCATCCAGGAATGTTTGCTGCACCTCACTGTCATGCAGATGCTCCTCAGGTGCTGGCTGGTCCAGTGCTGCTCTTGGGCAAGCTGCCATGGGGAGCCTTGGATTGGGAAACTGGTCGCTGTCCTCACTGATTTTACAAATCTTCTCACCTCGTTCCTTGGTGATGAAAAAGAAACAATCCTTTCACAGCAGCTTCAAGACAGGTCTGTGTGAGGCCAAGCAGATGCTTTGACACTGTATTTGCAAATTTGTCATGAAATACCGGAAAGGCAAGAAGACTGTATTTTTGAAATTTGCAACTGTGAGTCAGTGGGTGCAAACACAAAGGTAATTCAAATGAGGTGCTTGCAAGTTGGTTTCTGAATTCAGAGTGCTGTAGGAGTGAATAAGTTATCACCTTTGAGCACCGCCCCTGATATAGCAGTCAGATACCTACTTCATCAGGATGTGGGTTTGTTGTTGTTGTTGTTTTTAAGTGTCTTTTAGAAGCCTTTTAGATTGTATGAGTCACAGTTGTCTCCATTTCTCAGTTCTGTACTCATCTAGGTTGTGACTTCTGAGAGAAGCCTGAAAGACTACAGCAGATCTTTCTTTCATGCGCTCCCGTGAGAAAACAAGAGGTGCAGGATCAATGTGCATCCAAACCCCTGCCCACGTGCAACTGGATTGTTTCACTTCACCTTAGAACTCCATTGATTGTAGGGCATAGCCACAAATGCTGTTGAAATGTGAGCCCGTTTAAAGGCATTTCTGTTTATGATTAATGGGATTTTCAAGCCTTAGACCGTTGGCTGCTTCCAAATTAAAAATGATCAATACCGGACTTTAGACCAGTATCATTTATCATCCCTGCATCATTTATCATCTTATTTGATTGTAGAACCCTAGAATGGTTTGGGATGGAAGGGACCTCAAAGATCATCAACTTCCAACCCCCCTACCGTGGGCAGGGACCCTTGCCCCCAGTCCAGGCTGCCCCCCAGCCCCATCCAGCTTGGCCTTGGACACTGCCAGGGCTGGGGCACCCACAGCCCCTCTGATAAGGACAGGAGATGAGCAGATCTGCTCAGTCTTTGGCAGAGGGTTAGTACATGTAAAACTTTCTGGAATTGCTCAAGTTTGTGACATTCAGAGCAACTGCAGTGCTGGCTGGAGCTGGTGGTTGTGGTACAGGCTGGTGATAGGTTATAGCGTTCAAATCTTTCGTGATGTGGTATTGTTTGAAGGTATAATCGTGCTTTTAAATGTCTCGAAGTGGGAGGTTGGTGGTGAGGAAAGGATCCTCTCTTCTCTGCTTTTTCTTCTGCTTCTTACCTTATTTGGATCTATTTGAGAGAAGAAAAGCATTCTCCTGGTGCGGCTGCAATGCAGATGGTGGTAGGAGTATCCACCCCCCTTTTCTTTCTCTTCTCTCTTTTGTATACGAGCCTTCCAACATCAGTGCAGTCCTCTTCCTTACACGCTTGCAACTTGATGGATTTATTGCTTCCATTTAGGGACTTCAGAGCTCTCCTGTCAGTCTCACACTTACCTCAGTTCTAATACGCTGTTGAAAATGACTTCTTCCTGAAATACCTCCTGAAAATCTTTGTCATGGGTACGTGACAAAGATGATGTATGTGAAGAAACAGTCATGCCGTTTTTGAAGTAATCAAATAAGCTGAATGTCATAGAGGAAAGAAAAACACAAACTTTTTTTTATCCTTAGGGGCACAGAATTTTGATGTCATCAGACTTTCAACGTATCGAACAGCCTGTAAACTGCGGTTTGTACAAAAAAGATGTAATCGTAAGTTATAATTACTCTTTATCTTCATAAATTTTTCATGCATGATGGTTTCGAATATTCTACCCATATGAAATTCAAGTATAGCAAGAATAATCATCAATGGTAGTTGTTAAATTAAAAATAAGTAGAGATTAAATGTACAATTAAAAAGAGGCAGTGATTTTTGACTGATACTCTGATTTCTTCAGCTTTAGTCTCTAATGTTTAAAAACCAAAACTATAATTATGGGCCAGATTGACATATTTCAGTTGACCTAAGTGTTGTCTGCAGACAGTCTCAAGCTGTTTTAGCTCCTGTTCCACCGTGGTGTAGCACAAGCCAGCAGACAGCTAGATGCAGGTATGAGTTTGGTGATGTATAAGATGGTCACTAGCATGAAAGTGTCCAAGATTTGACCATGGTGGCAGGCAGTGTAGCAGCCTTAAAGAATTAAGTTCACACCACACTAGTCACTGTATGTTTTCTTATTCTCTTCTGTAGTCCTTCTACCTTAAACAGGTCACCAAAGTGAAGATTAATCTGAGGGTCAGTAGGTGATGCTACTTTGTGCTCTATTCCTTTGTTGAACCAGACCAAGCAAAAAGCTTGACGGGCTAATGGACTCAGGAGTAGCTCCCTCCTCCCCACGGCCACGATGTGGAATTGGCGTGGCAGAGGGCAGGAGAACGGCTGGGGAGTCCAGTGGAGGATGTGTGCAGCTGCAGACTGAAGATCCCTCGTAGTGCAGCTGAGCCAGGGATATGTCTCTGTTAGGGCTGTTGTGGCAGTGACTGCAGTGCCTTTAGTTTGATGGGTTGCAACTCTTCATTCTTTTAGAAAAGTGTTAGTTCTTGTCTGTAATGAATGCTTTTGAATTCAAAATACCTCTTAATTGGTAGTAAGGTATTAAGATAAGGTAATTATAGTGCATTACACACTTAGTGCCCAATTCACTGATGCCACACGTATGCCTTGAGTAACCTTTGATCCACATGTATGTACAGACGAGACCGTGCATTTGTGTTATTTGTCTGGATTGTGCAGTGATCCACAGGCATATGTTTGGTGTGAATACATAGTTTGATTTTTATTGCTGTGGATTTTTATGTGAGAAATACAAAGAGTGTTTTTACCTAAGAAATGTTAAAGGTGAGGCTTACTTTAAACCCTTTCTACAAGGTAATAAAGATAACAAAGAAAATATGAAGTTAGCAGATAAATCTGTCCTTTGTAACTGTTGGATCATGCTCAGTGTGAACTGATGGATTACTGCTGATCCTTAGACATCTTATCCCACTATCATGCATACCTTTCAAGCTGTGAACTATTTTAAAACATTTTTAATGTGGTTCTGCAGATCACTTAGTGTGGTTTTGTAAAACTATTTGACTACAAAGTTAACATTTAGATGCGCTAAGATACAGCGGGATAATTTAGGGACACACTTCAGAGTTCCAGATATATGTTTACAAGTGTTATGCTCTAGGCTTGGCACCCAGATAATCTGGGAACAGTTGTAGTTTAACTGGAACATCAAGTTCCTCCTTCAGCACTGAACTGCTAGTTAGCATGGGGATGTTGAAAATTATTGGAACCAATTTATAGTGGATTTTGAATATGGCTGATGTCTTTCGGAAATGAAAATGGCCACAAGGACTTTGGGCACTGCTCTGTTGCTTTACACTAGCTGATGCTAACTCTGAGTATTGAGACCATCTCTCACTTTGAATATGAACACGTAATGGTTAATTCCAAACCAGAAGCTAACACAGTATTCAGAAACAGTACCTTAAAAGTAAGCTTGTATGCATTACAGAACAGAAGTTAATTTTTTTTCCTTTATTTTTAGTTCATCTTGTTGATATCTGGAATATGATTGAAGCCTTCCGAGATAATGGCCTTAACACTTTGGATCATAACACAGAGATCAACGTGTCTCGACTAGAAACAATCATTTCATCCATCTACTACCAGCTAAACAAACGCCTTCCTTCTACTCACCAAATCAGTGTAGAGCAATCCATCAGCCTTCTCCTCAACTTCATGATAGCAGCATATGACAGGCTAGTAACTCCTCTAGTTGTACTCTTAAACTAATTTTCTCTTTTAGTTAGGTGAATGCAGCCAGCAACTGCATGAGTCTCTGACAATCTGTCTGCATGCTATTTCTTTATTTCATGAAAATGTGTGTTGCGCGCTCACACTTAATATCATAGTAGTGCCTGCAGAGATTTACATTGCCACAGCAGCAATGCTTTGTCTTAAAACATGCTTTCTTGAGAAAGATGAGTTAGTGCTTTCTAGAACTTGCAGGGTGCTGGGAGCCAAGTATCTGAACTGCAATGCAACTGTGTTCTGTGGACTGTGATGAACTTGATGTGAACTTCGTGGTGGTGTAGCAATGTTTTAAAAAGTGAACTTGTTTTGTAGAACCTGGATCAAGACCATTTAATAACACTGGCTTGTTTTGACAGTCAGCTTGGATCCTATTATAAATTATTTGACCCCATACAGACTAATTCTCATTTGTTGGCTGGAAGAAGCTTGGTTTCCTGTTCAGAGTGCTGCCGAGGCACTTCCTTGTGTCCAATTGTATGAGTTTCTTCTGCAGCCTCTTTTCTTCAGGGGCTGGTTTGCTAATCTTCTTGAATAGAAGTTATTTCTGTGGGTACTTTGAATAGCAACTGCAAATCTTTCGCTGTTGTTTAGCACTTCCTATGCTTATTTTCTGATCTTTCTCACAGTCAGCTATTATTTCTGTCTCGTCTTTCTTTTGCTTATGCACTCCCTCCAAGCAGTAGAGAAGTACTTGTGGCTAGGAAGTTGACACAGAGACTAAGGAGTTCTACCCGAAACAACCTGGACCACTGAATATGCCAAATAGTTGTTCTGTTCGTAATGTCCAGGCTTTGATCCATTGATATGACCTCTTCTTAAGGTCATTGAAGAGAAGGTAGGTTTCCACCACAAAAGAAGCCTGAGACTTCAGAACAATTGCTACCTCACTAAGGACAGTTAAAAACAACACAGCTCAGAGCAGGAGTACTACTGTGACAGCAAAATCAAACCTGTGTTTTTCTCTGTTGTCTCATTTCATGTTAATTGCGAGAGGTGTTATAACTAATGAGTTGTGATTCTGAGACAGATCACAGTGGAAATGTAGAATTTAATAGAAATGGTTATGTTTTGGGGGACACACTCAAAAGATTGAGGCTTTAGTGAGAGCTTTGTCTTGCCCCTGCCCCTAACCTTGCAAGTTTGATGCATTGGGAGAGCCAACGTGAGTGGAGCACTGTGAGGGGTGGTACGGGCCCACCAGGAGATGCCCCCCGTATGTGTGGAGCCCTGCTGGTGGTGGGCCAGGAGCCAGCTGGGGCAGGCCAGCATGAAGGGCATCGCCGCTCCAGTTGCACCCCCGCCAGTTAGGAAGAAGTGGGGTGGGAAGATTTCTTCAGGAGGCTGGAAGAGGCCTCCTACACAGGCCCAGTCTTTTTTTGAACAAGTCCCCCAGTCCTGTTCCCTATCCTGAGAACTCCTGGTTGCTGCAGGAGTTCCAAAATTATGGTGGAAGTTCTGTCCTTTTTCCTTTTGATAGGGAATTCAGCAGATCGAGTAGCATTGGTCCAAAAATCCATTTAAACATTGGCAAGGAGTTAATAACTACACCTCTCTACCACATTGCATGGGGAGGAATTTTGTTTTTTTCTCAATTAAGAAACAGAATGTCAGCTGAAGCAGGCCTAATACCTGAAATATCTCACTGAAGGCACCGTGTGATATTTTTCAAGGATAAAATTTTGTCCTGTGAGGACATATTGATGCCTTTACTCATTTGTTTTTTTCTGAAAATTAATTCAAAGCTGAACTCTGTTGTGAGAGGAAGAGTGTCTATTAAAAAGAAAAGGGAGGGAGGAGTTGAGACATGAAAGAAATTTGAGTTAGGTACCAAGATTTGCTTGGACAAGAGTGATGGTCAAGGCTTGAAAATAATGAAATAATAGATCTTTTCAGACTTCTGATATAGGTGTGGTAAAGTCTTGTTTTCTTTTATTTGGCATAGAGCTGACTTTGAGGAAACTACCTAAGAGAAAAGACAGAAATGAAGTAGGATAGCTGAGGCCTTTACCTTGTCACTAACTTTATAACCTTTATATAGCTCAAAATAACCAAAGAATGTATTTTTTCTCTTTTTGTGTAGTTTCTTTAAACAGAAGTTAAAAGGGTACCGGGATCACCATTCCTCTTCATAGATCTTCCTGCAAGTATAGTTCTGGAGAGATTGCCTCTCTTCCATAGAGGCAGTGTTTAAAGCACGTTCTGAGTCCATGTTAGAGAAACAGCATGCTGCATTTCTGATGCTTCTCAGCCTCAGAAAGGTTGAGAGCCTTTAACCTCACCACGGAGCGTGCAACGGCACCGTTTGCATATTAACTTAGGGTGAAGGGGGAAGAGAAGTCACTTGTTTACTTCATGGCGTCTCCATCTGGTTGCGTGTCTGTCAGTGGCAGTAGGCCGCGTCACCACTTCAGTGCCATGAGGCAATATTTACTTCCAGTGATTTCACTCCTCACACTTTCCAAGTGCTAGTCTTCCATGTGTGAGTGTTAAAGAAGCATCTCATTTACACCAAGAAGTATTCTAGAGGGTTTTCTTAGATCTCCTCTAAATCTAATGATGTATTTTCCCCTTTGTTGTACTTACCATAGCAGTACAGAGGATCAGTCCTGTACATTTAATTGCAGTTAATTGAACTTTTTAAATATTCTTTTTCTCCCTTTACATGAAGTTTTAGCTTTCTTAGTAGTTTTTCACTCTGTTCTCTGTTGCTGTTTATAGTTGGGGATAAAGACTTGGATTTCTGCTTGGGAACACGACCCCCTCCATGCACCTTCCTTTGCCCCTCTGAGCCACTAAGCTCGCTTTCTGCCAGCTTCACAGTGACAGTGGATTTACACCAAGATCGCCACGCTGTGGCCATCTAATATCATTTACTGCAGGTTTCTGCATGCTGTGCGGTGCTGAATGGGCTTTTTCGTGCCTTCCGTAGAGACAATTGCTGATATTATAAAATGATGCCCCAAATATGCCACCTGTTCTGATAGCACAGCAGCTTTGTTAGCTGAAATTAGAATAAAACATTGTTCACGTTATTCCTGTTCCATGTGGTATATTGAGGATATCATACCCTTCTAGTGTGCTGTCAGTTACCGTACCATTTCTAGTATAAAATGTTTATTTCAACATCAAAGTTTAAATTGAGAAGTAAACATTTAAAGCAACCAACAAAGCATAGCAGAGGAACAGAGATGTATTACAATGAACAAATATGTTTTAATGGAAGAGATTAACACTTTTTTTTTTCAGGAGACATGGGATGAACAAGACAAATTCTAGTCTCTTTATCTGTGTACTTTTCGTAATTCTGCAAGAAAACTTAATTTCTGATAAGACACCTGTTAAGAATTCTGCTTTATTAAAAATGCTTATGTTAGCAGCACTGTTTTAATGTTAAATAGTATTGATAGACCTTGGTAATTAATGGCTATGCATTTCCTTCCTGGGTCTTTTAGTATTTTTGTTACTTCTCACTCTATGTAGTAATTACTTACCATGTAATTTTTTTTCACAGTGAGGGCCATGGGAAGTTGACGGTATTTTCAGTGAAATCCATGTTAGCAACAATGTGTGGTGGCAAAATCCTGGACAAACTAAGATGTAAGTATTTGAACGCAAAATCAAACTGTTTTATGAAATGTTTTTTTCTGTTATGGGTCACGTGTGATGAAAGCTAACTTTTTTTTGCATATTCATTATTCTTTATCCTGAAGTGAAAATTGCTGTTTGTTTTTTGTGTAGCACATGCCATCTGCTGGCCATGCAATATACTGAGTTTGTTACTCAGTAGGCCTTACAAGTGCACTTACTTACTTTAAAGTGCTTTGACACTTCTTTACATGTAGAACTTCAGGCCTGACTTTTATGATAGTAATGTCAAAACTTGGTGCCATTTCCTCTGTTTTGAGGTCATGTGGGGAGGGCGGGTTCTATACATCCTCTGCTTCAGCTGAGACACTCTCAGCATTGTCTCGTTATGTTAATTCCAGCTTCTTTGTTCTTGTTTTTGAACTCCTTTTTATTCTCTTTTCATCAGTCTTTACTTCTTTTACCTTGTTTCTGAATCAATGCTACCCAGAAACATTGGGTTTGTCTTGTAATTCTCATCTTCTGTCCTTCTCAGTGGCAAGGCATACTGTTGTTTAATGGATTTTTTTTTTCCTTTTCCATCCTGAAAAGCTGGGAAGTTAGTCTTATTGTCAGTGCCAGATTTTACTGTTCAAATGTTTGTCATTTTTCATCTCACCCTATATTCCCTTTATGAAAGTTATTTTATAATAAATCATTCCTTCTGATCTCCATCGTTGTTATTCACTCTAAGTAATTCTTTAGACTTTTTTACAGCATTAAACTTCCTTTTTTTTTTAATTATACAACATACTAGTGTAATAAATTAAACTACTTGACAAAATCTGAAAAATAAATAGTGCGAAGGTATCACATCAACATGTTAATAGTAGGGTTGCAAGAGTTTCAGTATCAGAAGGAGCTACTTTTGCATCTGGTAGTAAATACAAAACTATCTAAAAGCAAAGCTGTAGGTGACTAAAGTTAAATAAAGAGGAGAGGACGGGCGTATGTTACAGAGGATATTTGAGGCTTCTTTAAGCATTTTTAACAAATGTAAAATATATTAAGTATGCAAGATCAAACACTGGGAAAAACATAGAGACTACTTCTTGAGTAAAAAGTTACATTTTTGGATCCAATTAGGTTAAGGTTTGAGGAGGTTACAGTAGATAAACAGTTCAGCATAAGCTTGGGCCATTAAAGGAGCATTGTTTTTACGTGTAAGCAGGACAATACTGAAACATCAAGCAAATGGTAATAAGTGATCTGTTAATGGAAAAGTCAATTAACCAGTGGAATTAAATGTTACAAGAATCAATAAACTTTTGATGTTTTCAAACAAAGCCCAGCTTCCATTCTGGAGGTTATGCTAAGCTGCAAGTTACTGATTGAAAAGGTGGCTAGGTGAGATGCTTTCACCTGAAGGACATCTCATTTAATAGCTTTATTTCACAGATGTGTCTAGCCTGAAAACTTAACATTTTGATGTCCCATTCTGTCCCTCCCCCCTGCCTGCTTTCCTGCTTTTCTTCATACTGTTTGAAACTCTCTTTCTTTTTGCTAATTATGTTGAATCCTGTTTCCTTTGCTACAGTAACTTTCTTTGTAAAAATTCTTAACTGAAGTTCATACCAATCAGAGGAAAGGCTTTTGAATGCTTTCACTGAATACTGCTATTTCCTGTAGCTTTGTTATATTCTGGTCATATCTTATCGGCTGACCTTTAATTTGCGTTGTACTCCTGGGATCTGTCCTCCAGTATCTGCTCTCCCTATTTTCCTAGTGCACTTTTATCTGAATGTGGAGCATTGTTTTCAAAAGAGCACATGGCTCCTGAATTTTGGACATCTCGTTTGGAAACCAGCACTTCTGTCTGTTTTGAATTCAGTGTTAAAGCTCAGTTCTTCTCCTTAGTGTCTTCAGTATGTCACTCGCATTGACTTCACCCCTTGGTGTTGTCTGTTTTATGACAGAACACTACCCGCTGACCACACCTCTTTGCAATCTGTTTTGTTGTTCTGTCAGGTATAATATTTTACGAATCAAAAGTAAATTTCTTTATTTGTGCCTGTAACCATAATGCTGACCTGCCACTGCTTTATAAAGTCATGGCAGTTCCTTCATGTGCACCTTTGTCTGTGGCCATTCCTGTGCCACTTCTGGACAGTCCCAGGCCCCCTCATGCCCCTGTTGTTGTCTCTGCTTAGTTGAAGAGAAACCGAAGGACTGGAAACTCCTCGCAGTTAATGTCTGAAAAGTTCACAGTGCCATAGCAAGGTTAGATACAGAGGTGGAGTATCAATGCTTGGTGCTTAGGGACGTGATTCAGTGGGTGACTTTAGTGGTAGGGGATGGTTGGACCCGATGAGCGTGGAGGGCTAATAAGGGGTTGAGATATAGGAGCAGAGGAAACTTGTGCAGGAGGGAATAGCTTTCTTTAAACCAGGCTGTTCCCTCGAATCAAGCTGTTGGCTTTTCAGAAAAGACAATAGGACATTTTTTTGTGGAAGATGAGAGAAAATTAAAAGTGTGATACAGGATAGTAGGCACTTGTAGATCTTCTGAGGGCAGAGAAAAAGAAAAGTGTCTTACTGTTAGCAGAAAAAGTTCTTGAGTATCACTAGGAGTCAAGAAGAGTAATAAAACAGCTGAACTATTAACAGCTTTTCACCTGTCTTTCTGGAAAATTTCTAAAGAACAAGAGATTAGGAAAAAGAAAAGTGATGTCATATTTGGAAAGAGTTACATGGGGAACTGTAGGTCTGCATACCCGCCACGCTTCTGGGCAAGCAGTCGGTAACAAATAATAGAATTAGTTGACTCATGGATAAATAAATTCTCATGGGGATGGGGAAGGAATGGCTTTTGGGGAGGACTGTCTTATGAAATTGTAGGAGTTTTTTAAAGTAAGGGGAAAAAAAATAAAAGATGGGCAAAGGAGTTCTGGCTGATACAGGCTTCTTGAGTTTTTGAAAGGTATTCAGGAATGTCACTTTTCAAACACTCCAAGACATTAAAGTTTTAAAGGGATGAAAGATGAGGTCTTTGCATGTGTAAAAGATGAGCTAAAAGGAACCTAAAAAAGAGCAATGAGGATCCTTTTGTATATTGAAATTGGTGGATAGTGCTGGACTTAAACTGTTTGAAACGCGTCATAAATCTGGAAAAACACAGTGGAAGGTCACAGTTTGGTACAAAGCAAGAGTGTAGTAAAGCTAAGATAGTCTGTGAAGAGTTGTAATATCATCTGACAAAGCTGAGTAACTGAAGTAAAATGGGAGCTGAATTTCGGTGTTAATTTATGTAAAGTGGCACGTGCTGGAGGAGTGAAGTGCAATCCTAACGTCATGCACAGAAAGGTGAGCTAAGGGAGTTATCACTCAGCTGGGAGATCCTGGAGTTACACTTCTAAGAAAAGGTTGACACTGTTTAGCAGTGGTTAAAAAATAAAATGTTATGAATAGGGAGAAAGGATATAAAGAACAAAATAGGAAGGTTAGTATTGATTAGTAGTGTGTTTATACTTTAAATGAGTCCTGCTCTTGTACCTGTCACTCTACCTTTTCCAGATCTGCTTTATCTTTTCTGAGAAGAACAGCAAGGTCACCAAAGGTAGGGGAAGCCTTCTGTATCAGGAACAACTGGCTGTAGAGCAGGATTCTTCAACCTGGAAGGAAAAATGGTGGTGAAAGGATAGTGTTCTATAAAATCATGGCAACATGTTAGCGGTGAATAGAAAACAGCTGCTCCTTTCCCCCCTCACTACAAGAACTGAAGGGCATTAAGTGAAATTAGCAGTGACAGGTTAAAACAACAAAAAAGAAGTATCTTTAAACTTTGCCAAAGGATGTTGTCCATATCAGACTCACATCACCTGGTCACTCCTTGAACCAATTTCACTGACAGCAAATACATCAAGGGTTGCTGAATGCAAAACTACTAAGAGTGAGTGGAAGGATATTCCGGGGAATGTGCTTGCCTCAGCCATCTGCTGTTGGGACAAACAGACTTTTGATCTGATCTGCCTCAGCTGTTCTTACATTCTTTATTTCTTCTGTTCGTTATGAATATGCTGTCTTGTTTTTTCCCTTTCCTGTCTTTCCCACCTGTCTCTCTGATTACTGACCCATTTCATCACTGGACGACTTCTGTTTCCAGTTTACTCCTTCCCCCGACACCACCGCCTCCACTCCCTTTCCTAAGCAGGCTGTCAGCTCAGGCTCAGCTGGATCACGAGGCTTTCTGGAAACCAGGAAGTTGTAAATATTTTTTTTTCTCATCTCATAATTTATATGAGTGATAGTAATTTGGTTTCTGTACTTGCATATGTACAGACTTTCTTTCTAAATTCTGAAAATGTGGACAAATGGTGTGTGTTTGCAGACCATACAGTGTCTGACAGTACATATAAAATGGAGTTGTTCCATGATACTGCTTTGCTCTCACTGGGAAAGATTATTTCCTGTGACATGATGCTCCTCGGGAAGGAGTTGCTTTACATGGTGTGCAAGGAAGGAGTAATAAACAGCCTATTGCTATGGAATTTATTTTTTAGCATAGTTTTTTTTTCTTTAAACCAAAGCAATACTGTATTAAAATGTTTGTGGATTTGGGTGACTCCATTTTGGCATTCAAGCACAGTGAAGTAAATAGTGTTTTGTTCCATGTCCTTTCTGCAGGGGAATTGCGAACAAAACTTGACTTTGAGTAATTTAAGACTCCACCCTGCTCATCTTTAGGGCTGTCCAACTTTTGTAATCATTATTTCCACCCGTATGGTGCTCCTTGGCTGCATTGCCTCAGTAGCTCCTTCTTTCCTCCCACCATCTGGCTGATAAGCCTTTAGTGCTTGCTGAAGTTCACCCTAAAGATTCATACAACACTGTACGCAAAATACTAGGTTTCACATACTGACAGCCCCCAAAATTAATCTGCTGTAGGTGAATTAACCTTTTGGTGGGCTTTTGATTTGGGGGAGGGGGCATTTTGTTTTTCGGAGAAGTTTGTTTCGGTCCTAATCAGTGGATCAAAGTAGCAGCAGTGGCAATAATCTGTGGTTTCTTGTGGTATCCCATCTTTTCAAACAGCACGAGCCCAGTGTATGGCTTTATACAGGCCTTCTTATACCTCATTTGTTTATACCAAATGTTGGAGTTGCCAAATCTGTTCAATCTATAGGTGACCAGGATGAAAGCCTGTTAGTGGCAAAAATACACATGTATACAGGCATGTCTGCACATTAGAGATGCCTCCAGTGAATGACCACAGACATTCAGTCTATGTGGTGGCTGTCCTTGGGTCCTCTGGTGTCTCCACTGGACGTAGGGCCTCTCCAATACCAACCCTCATCACTAAATCTTCCTCCAAAAGCATCTTTTTCTGTGTCCTTCATAACCTCTTTGTAGGTGCTGGGATGCTGTTATTAGGTCTTCCTATTGTCTTAATCTTTTCCAGGCTGAACAAGTGCCATTTCCTCAGCCTGTCATGGGATTAGCACTCCAGCCTGCTGACAATCCTTGTAGATGGTACCTTGTAAACCGTGTCCTCAGAGCTCACTTCAGAACATCTTCCATATTCTGTGGTTCTCAACCATTTGGTGATTCTGGTGGTCCCCAGACTGGGCACAGTATCTAGGGGAGGGGGTCTAACAAATTCAGAGTGGAGGAGGATAATCGCTTCCTTGATCTACTGGGTGGGTTCCTGCTCGTGCCACTCAGCACACTGCTGGCCTTCTTTGCCACCCTGGTGTGCTGCTGGCTTATCTTCGGTTTGGGACCCAGAGCCCCCAAGGACTTCCCAGCACAGCTGCTGTATCGCTACCAGGCTCTCTTTCTGCTCAAGACTTCACATTCGGCCTTCGGATTTCATACAACTCCTGCTGGCCCATTCCTCCAGCCTGTCTGGGTCCTGCTGGATGGCAGCCCTAGCTCTGCAGGTATCCTAGAGCCATGCACCAGTTTGGGCTGGCAGGGCCCTCAGAGCCCCCCCAGTGCCACCCTGGCCATGGGCACGACCCCTGCCCCCAGCCCAGGCTGCCCCCAGCCCCATCCAGCCTGGCCTTGGGCACCCCCAGCTCCTGAGGCAGCCTGCACCAGGCCTCACTGCCCTCAGAGGGAAGGATTTCTTCCTAATTAACTGGTCCCCCCCAGTTTTGTGTCTGTAAACCTGACAAGAGTGCACGCTGGCACCTCTCCCAGATCACCAGTAGCCACGTTAAACAGGGCAGATCCAGCATTAGGCCACTTGTCACTGGTCTCCACGCAGGGTCCCTTGTCCCCAACCCTCCGGGCCTGAACATCCAAGCAGCCACTTCCCCGTTGGTGCTTCACCCACCCAGGCTGCGACATCCCCCCGGCAGAGCTGAGTTCTGAGGGAAACCAAAGCAAAAAGCCTTGCTGAGGTTGGTGAAAGCATTGCTTTCTCATCGAATGCCAAATCAGGGGGTTTGCTCCATGATTTTCCCAGGAGCCAAGGTGGGGCTGACTGGCCTGTACTTCCTTGCATTGTCCTTCTGACCTCGGTTTGTGTGTTGAATTCAGACGAGGAAAAATGGCAACCATTTAAAAAGCACAAATTGATTCTTTTAAATTGATTTTTGTAGCTTTTACTGCTATTAAACGTAGTATTTAACAAGTATTTCTTACAGTTGTACAATAAAATTTGACGATGTTGTAGGAATTGAGAGACAGGGTAGACTCAGAGGCAAGACCCTAGAAAACGAGGGTGCTGATTGTTTGTTGATTTTGTTTTTCTTTATTTTTAACTTGTTCAGAGAAATTTTGGGGTTTTCACCTATAACTGCGTAATGCATCAGGCAAACACCTAGCAGAGAAAGCAACAGTCAGTTTTGGCAAAATTATGAGCAACCGAAGAGACTCTTGAGGGAAATACTGGGCAGGTTTATCAGACGATATGAGCTCTGTTCGTAATGTTCGTAAAGTTCTACAAATGTTTGAAAAAGGAAATCTTGAGTGGAACGAGCACTTTTATGTTGCTCTTTTTGGAACTGAGCAGCCTTTTGGTACAGTTCTAACTTTTTTTATATTCTCTCTAGTTAAACAAAGTTCATAGTAGCTTTGAATTGAAACTTTATATGAGAATTAAAGCATAATTCCTTGTCATTGGGAAACTTTATTAATATACCTGTTGTAACATTAAGGTGGGATCTTGAAAAATTCCACTGTTAGCCCCTGTTTAGCTTGAGGCTTTCTCTTTTAAGGTAATTTACTGCCCTTCAAAAGGGGAGATGACTATTTAATTATATCCAACTAATCTTTATCTTTTCCAATTTCACCCAGTAATTTCCCATGTGGAGGTTTCCCCTTGTAGACTTCACTTTGACTATAAAACCACGTTTTCGTGACAGCAAGATATAGGTTAGTGGGTTTCTTTTAATTTACCCTTGATGTAGCCTGTTCTATTTTATCTCATATTTCACTTCTTTCCATAGCTTTAATTACTTTCTCCTTAAAATCACTTAAATCTTGCATGCTGTTGAAATTAGATTAATAGACTGTATTTACCCAGATGATTTTTGTACTTTTTAAATACAAGTACTGTCACGTTGTGGTCGTGTTCTGCCAGTCCCACCTTAGCGGATCTATTATTAGACCTTTAGTTTTTGGGAATGTGCCAGTCTGGAGTGAGTCTGATCTTGAATGGCTTAGGATTCTGAAGGGTTTGCTCTAATTAGTTAATTAATTTCAGTTATTTCCATAGTTTCCTCTTGTGTACGTTATTCACCCTGATTTTTTTTCATCATTCAATTTTCAGGTAAAACTTTACTTTTCTGCTTGTCTTAAATCTTTAAAAATATAGTATTCTTTAATAATCTGCCTTCCTCCTGTCCTCAAATTCCCCTTTTCCCCCCAGTTTTTTTGTCCTATTCCTAGTATGCTTCATAAGATTATTCAGCAAGGACTTCAGACCTTCACGTCAAGCTTGTCCATTCAGCCTGTGATAAAAACTCCAGGTAGTTGCATCACCTGTAGACTTCTTCAAGGGCTCATTCATTCAGGAGTCTGAAGCCATTTCTCCAGTTTACTGGAAAAATGCCTCTCTGAAATAGTCTTTTTTACAGAGCTGGCTTTGATCACTTAAATTAAGCTTATTTTCTGTCAACACATCCTTTTTGATGATTAATTTCTTATGGTGTCTTAAATAACCTCATAGATGATTCAGGGGCTGTGTGGTGAAGAATTCTGGTATCTGTCACATCTTGGAAAATTTTAGGTCTTACTGATATTGCTGCTTTTCTTAGAGAAATCTTCCTTAATAGACTAACCCGACTGCAGTTAGATCAGAAGCCAAGCTTTACTGTTCAAGAGATTTGTGTTTTCCAAAGAGATTTTTGATCCCAGGACAGTTCTGGCTTATCTCTGTATGCAGCAGCCCTAATACCTTAAATGACATCGTTTTCCTCCATTGCTATCTGTCCATCTCTTCCTATATTTTTACTTTTCCTGAGATGTAAGAGTTGGGAGCCCTGGGTTAGTAGTGGGGAATGGTTGGAGGGCTTGAGCCTTGTGAAGTAAGGGGGTAGAGGGATGCCAGAGCAGCAGGCTGAGGACACGTCTTTCCATGGTGTGCCTGCAGCTCGGAGCGTGGCGTGGGGCTGGAAATGCAGAACTGCCCCCCTCCCTGCCAGCTGCTGTGACCCTCCCTCCCTTTCTCTTTCCGTGCACACACAAGGCTGCAGAACATCTTGCCTGATCCTCTTTTTGGATTCAGAAATGCATTTAGGCCCACGTAGCTAATTTAAAAAGCATCCCTTTGCTCATTAAAAAACAAATCTTTTTTTTGGTGTCAAATCGAAGTTCTTATTTCAGTTCTTCAGTGCACACAGAAACAAAATGAGATCAGATTTCGTCTTCCCCACTCACCCAGCCCATGATTTGCAGGTTTTAGCCTTGGCAGCAGCAGTCATCACACCCCAGTTTGGCCACTTTGCCTGCTCCTGATGCTCTTTTCCAGCGCTGGGCGACTTAAATCCAACACGCTGCTGAAGTGCACTAGAGTTACCAGGAGTTTTAACAGCTTTGACTTTGTGATCCTACAACTTTTTTTTTTTTCCTTCAATTTTAGGAGGTTTCTGAAAGGATTCTACGTAGTTTTATTTTGAAGGCATAAGCATGAAGACGCAGTGTCCTGTAACTACAGTCTTTTACAAGGCATCCCAGCCTCTGCTTTCTTGCAGTTCCAGTTAGTGAACTACGAGAGTCTTTTCTCTGGTTGAGATGGGAAGGAGGAAACAGGAAGATTTATATCATCATGGCATGTTCAAACATGTTCATTCGTAAATTTTACCTTGACAGCAAGTAAAATAAGAAATAGTCTTCAGATTTTTTTTAACAGCAACAACAAAAAAAATAAATAGAAATGTCTTGGGGTATAAATGAGTTGAAATTATTTTTTTTCTTTTCTGCAGCAAGCATGTATTTACTCTAGGGTTTTATTATATTTTCTTACAGATATTTTCTCTCAAATATCAGATTCAAATGGACTAATGATATTTACAAAGTTTGATCAGTTTTTGAAAGAAGTTCTAAAACTTCCAACAGCTGTGTTTGAAGGGCCTTCTTTTGGATACACAGAGCATTCCGTACGGACGTGCTTCCCACAACAAGTAAGAGTCAATGAAACAGGATTTTTATATTGCTTGTTGATACAGTGCTTTCCTCTAAAGTCCACTGTCTTCTTTGGGTGTAACTTGTATGGGTTTGGAGGGAGGGGGGTTGGTAATACGCAGTGTGTTATCTAAGCAATTTTAAGGAAGTCTGAATAATTCAAAATAGTGCATCTACGCATTAGGCAATTAAAGGATTTCACACAGTTTTGGTTTGTTTCCTTTTTGTGACCATTTCTACCCATCAGAAAAACAGCAAGGATAACCTTTCCCTTGAATTTTTTAATCTTACCAGCTTGTTGAGAGTATTAGTTTCAACAAATCAATTGTTAGTTGGTTTAGTCTGCACAAAATAAATACATTTGTACACGTAGCCTGTTTTTTAAACCACTTCAACTGTTGTCCTTATGGGTATAGCTGTTTTTTCCAAAATAGTTCCATTTAATATAATTTTTGGCGTACATGTTGCAGTACTGATCTTTTTTCTCTTTATACACTTTTGTTGTAATTTGCTTGTTCCAAGGATTTGTTTCTAATTTGATATATAAAATAATATAATTAAACCTTAAATCTACTGTAAACACAAGCCTAGATAATTTTAGGCTTAAACTTTAATGTTTAGACTCTGGTTACGACTATATTCTTGGAAGCATTGCTTGAAGAATTTGTTGTTAAATTTAAGTTAACTAGCAATTAATATATTTGAAGTACAGCACACTAGGAAAGAGCCTTTGATGTAGGAAGTGATGAGGGCTCCAGCTCATCCGTAAGTTACTGAGGGCAGAGCATTTTCATACTGATGGTGTAATTAAGAATTTTTTTTTTTTTTTTTCTGTTTCAGTACTGGCTGAGGCATTTGTGGGCCATCAGTTGTTCCCACCAACCTGCCACCCTTTCTGTCAAGTCAGTACAAGCCATTTCTGCATGTAGGGATATCAAGCTGATCAAATCAAATTTCGTTTAAGGGACACCACTGTCGAATATCAAGCTGTGGCCTCGCTTTAGAGCTATCAAGGTCAAACAGCAGATTGTAAGCTATACATGCTGTGTCCATTGTCTGCAAAGGGAAGCTAAATGGGAATTGTTTTTTCCTAATTTGTTCTGAAGGCTACCCTAGGATGAGATGCCCACTCGCCCTCTGGAGGTTACCATTTCTCTGTTAGCCATAGAGAAGCTGGTTTAGGCAGCCAGGCTGTGAGAGCTGCCTGAGATTTGTCTGATTGATGGCAAGCTCGTCGTGTTCCAGGTGAGGTGCAACAACTGCCCCCTTGCACATTGTGCTGCTTGCCTGCAGCGTGTCATAGCACACTGATAGCCGTGAACAAGAAAGGTATTTCTTCAAATTGAGTCACTTTCAGAAATTCTTTTGTTCTGATCTTATTCAGCAAAGCAAAATCTCTACCATAAGGCAAGGTTGGTAAAGAGTGGTGATTTTTTTTGTTAGTTCTGCTACAGATAGTGCCCCAAAACACCTCTCTCTCATTTCTTTGAAAGCAGTGAAATGAAGTGGTCCTGGGAAGTGCATGGATAATCTGTCTCAGATTTGAATCCATTTTCTCATGCCTCCCAGGTCTGAAAATAAGCTTCCCAGAGGTGCTTCTCTGATACTGTTCTGTTACAGCATGTCATTTTGCTTGAATTATTTCCAGATGGCATCAATAAAGCCGCTGGGTTTCAGACTTTGGCATTTACATGATGGACATGTAAGCTACATCTGTACTAGTTAACTAAACAGTGCCAGGAGCTGTTCCATGGTCCAAAGATCAACTGGAATGGTCTGACCACATCCATGCTAATCATCTCTTATTCCCTCAAGAAAGGTGGTTACATGGAAACCTTATTGAAAACCATTTCTAGCTGATATTAACACCAGATCAGGATGCTGGAATGATTTGGGAGACTGAGTGGTTAAATCAGGCACGGTTACACTGATACAAAACCATGCATAATTGAGTTTTAGGGCTAGGAACATTCCCTGGTGTTGCTTAAACTACTGAGAGACAAATACTTCCTGACCAGCAATGGTTCCTTCAGGAGATGCTTCTTGGAGGTGCAGAAGGCTGATGATTTACTGCTGCCTGAGTGGTGAGAGGGCAGACAAGCGAAGTGTCACTGATGGTATACACTGCACAACTCTGTTTCGTTTCTTGGGTCACAGATGGAATAATTCAGACTTGTTGCCCATGCAAAATGGGGTTTATTGGGATGCTTTTGGCAAGAGCTGCGTTCTTTATGATGGTTTCCAGATGTATACAGAGCTTCCAGTCATAATTTACTATTCAAGGTCAAATGGGTGCTTCCACAGATATGAGATCATGTCATACTTTTCTTAAAACTTCTGTTCACCTGGCTGCAGTCCATCTATTTGTCATAGAGATGCTGTATCACCATGACATTCCCTGGCTTAGTCAGAATCCGTCTGTATTTATGGCACAGCCTATCCCACTATTGCAGTTATCTACTTTATGTCTCATTTACAAAGCAGTTTAATTGCAGCGTTTCCACAGAGCTGTCAGAGACCTGGGAGCCCCAAGCTTGGCTGCTGTAGAGGTCAAGTTTCAGGTTATTCTGTTGAAACACAGCAGCACGAAGCAAACAAGGAGGCCAGGTGAGCAGGCACTCACCTGTAGGTACCTACAGGTTGGATGAGGCCCTGAGCAACCTGATCTGGTGGGTGGCATCCTGCCCATGGCAGGGGGTTGGAACTGGGGGACTTTGAGGTCCCTTCCAGCTCAAACCATTCTGTGATTCTGTGGACTTGTTTTGTTCACTGCAGTGTTAAAAAATCACATATCTTTGTGTTGGCTCAGGGGTTCTGAATACAAGAGTAGCATTGGTATAACTTGTCACTGCTCCCACCTGCAAGGAGGTTTGAGACAGCAGAGCCATTAAGACAAGTAGCTGTGCTAACAGCAAGTGATTTAAAAAAAAAAAAAAAGAGAGAAAAAAATATTACAATAGTTCAGAGTGTCAGCAGGTGATTACAGAAAATAGCAGTGTGGAAATGTGTTCGTTCTGCTGGGAGGCATTTGACCCTCACCACCGCTTTCACATTTGCTAATTTTCAGTTTGTGTTCTTGGAGCTGGGAACCTGTTGGCAGATTATTTGACTGTTTTTGAATCACAAATGGTGTCTGAGTGATGTTTTTCTGTTTGCACTCTGGTTAGGTTCTGAACCCAGCGGGAAATGTTAGACTAGCTCCGAGAAAAGCTGTTATTTAGGCTCCTTCCCTGCATTCCTAATTTTCGGGAGGAGGAGAGTGCTGCTTGCTTTGCTGTCAGCTTTGTCCTTACCAAGAATGCCTGCACCCAGGCAGGGTGATGCAGTGGTGGTAATGCTGCGTGCCTCTTTTCGGTCAGCTGGTTGCAACACATCCCGTTATCGCTGTACAAACCCAAAGCCTGTGTCCCTGCTGCCCTCTTGTGAACTACACGGCAGTGGCATCTCAGGCTAACAACCCACGAGGTTTCATGGCTGTTGTTGCCCCAAGGAGCCCTTTACAGCACAACGAAGCTCTCCTGCTAGCTTTGGGTTCTAACAAAGATAGGCTGTGCATATCCTATGTCTGCCCAAGGGATCCTGAGTCTTGCCTCCAGAAAATGTGTGTTACTTGGAGTGACCCACAGCAGGGAGAAGAAGCTGCTCCTCTTCTGAGATGCAAACATTTTTATTTTTATTTTTATTTTTATTTTTATTTTTATTTTTATTTTTATTTTTATTTTTATTTTTATTTTTATTTTTATTTTTATTTTTTTTTACTTTAACCAAAAAGTAGCATTCTTTTGAAATTATATTACTATGCATGAGCATTCCTATCATGCCTGGTCTTTCCTTGTCATAAACCTTGTAGCCACGATGAATTCTCCATGAATTTATGTAGCCTGCAAATGGCACATAGCAGCGTGGTCCCTGCAGGTCATGTTAAAACAAAGCCCTCTCGGGACAGAAGTGCTAGCACGTGGTGTGAGTGGACAGATGCATAATGTGTGTCTCGAACTGTGATTTCTGGTCAATAACCTGATTTCTCGGTGGTATTTGGTGACGGCACACGTGGGAATGGCTCAAAGCTGTGCCCAGGGAGGTTCAGACTAGATGTTAGGAAAGACATTGACATTCTCTGCCATTCTCCTGCCAGTGCAGTAAACCCCAAACGTGTCTTTCAGCTTTGATTTAGTTCAGATGTGATGATGCAGAACGTCTGCCTGCATTTTCCATACTTGCTGTAAGCAGTGTGTCAAACCCAAAGGGATCACAGCCCACCTAAGCAGGGCCAGGTGCATTCTTTTTGTGAGCTCTGGCAAAAGGTTGCAGCCAGAAAATGTTTCATATGCTGTCATACATGAAACACGAGAGGTGAAAGCAGAATCAGGAGCCTTCACATCAGTCCCAGACCACGTAATATCAGCAGTGGCTCCTCGTCGCGTGGGCAGAACTTCATGGTCTGACCCTCACACCGCGGTTAGTTCCAGTTAAACGCTGTGGCTCTCCTACCAGAAGGCTTTCAGCACACGCAGAGCACATCCTGGTCTTGCTGAGATGTGCATTTATTGAAAGAGTTTGGGTTTCTTCACCTCCCAAAGGAGTTAGCTTCAGGGACAGATCTGTGTATTTGCCACTAATCACAAAAATATTGATGCTTAAATATAAAACTTGTCTTTACCAAAATAAAATATATGTAAATACATATATATTAAATATAACTTTTCTCCTTAAATATAAATTTCCTCTCTACCCCTGTAATTTTTGGCATGAGAGCTGCAAGTGATAGCTGCAGTTAGTTTCAGAGCTCCTGGAAAACCAACCTGGCTTTTCCTCCAGCTCTGCTTTACCCTCCCTGGTACGGATCCTTTTTGAAGTAGCTCTGCCATATGCTAAGGTGAGAAGAAAGCGTGATCTGACCAGCTGGTCTGCTGCCTATGAGAAATTCTTAATCCTCTGCCTTCCTGCTTGTGAAAGCCAATGCAGTCTTTCTTTGTATCCATAATATTCTTAGCTGTTTTTTTTTTTTTTACAAGTTATCTCCATCTGTTTATATTTGCAGCAGAAATTTGCTCTTGCTCACTTGAGTTTAGAAAATACTACTCTTAAAACACGTGATTTTCCTCTCCATATGATTTAATTTTATTTTCAGTTATATTTTTTAAATCTTAGCTCAATTCTCCCCTTGCCTCTTTTTCGTATTTTGTCTTTTTTAAAAAAAATCATTTACTATGTGGATAATGTGTGAATATTAGTTGTAGTTGCTTTTTTTTTTTTTTAAGTGTCTGCTTTTTTCAGTGCTGCCTGTATGTTTGAAATGCCATTTTCTACATTGTTAAATAACCTCCTCTCACATTTATTGTATCTCTCTTCAAAAGAGGATTCCTTAACTGCACGTCTGGAACTAATCCTGACTGGCTGCTCCTCCGTTTCTTGGAATTCTCTGTTTGTCTGCTTATCTTTTATTTTTGTGTGATTATATTGTGTCTGTACCGATACTTTCTTTGTGGTGTTACCGTTTGCCTAATGTAGATTAAAACTCACTGAGAAAAAAGTTGTGATTTTTATCTTTATAGTGTAGGATAGATGACTGGGATACAGAAGCTGAATAGTAGAGAGATTTTAAGGCTGAAAGAGCTTTTGGTATTGTAATTTTTAATTGAAATTGAATTTTTTCTTAAGTTGTCTTTCTTTTTTCTTTGCAGAAAAAGATCATGCTAAACATGTTTTTAGACACATTGATGGCTGATCCGCCTCCTCAGTGCCTTGTGTGGCTGCCTCTCATGCACAGACTTGCCCATGTTGAAAATGGTAAATAGAACGTTTTGTTCCAAACATCTGGTCAGAGCAGAGGTTCTGCTCAAAGTGTGTAAATGTGCTGTCCTTCCGCAGTGAGAAGCACCTAAAGCTTTCATCGTTCCCACTGTAACTGTCCTAGTCCCAGAGCATTTAGGCTCAGACTTTTCTTAGAGTGACAAGAGTTTCACGCTTCCAGGAGTTAGACTGATTATTTATGAAATCAACAGCAATGCAGAACAAGATTGGTTATTGGTATTGTTTAAGGTAGGGTTCTAGGATCATAAGTAGTGAAAGATGAAAAAAAGAAACAGAAAAACAATATTCTCTCAATGCTCGCATCTATTCTGAAACTTAAAAAGCAAAACAAAATACCTTCACTTGGGCTGTGCTTCAACAGATGCCTTCAAGTGCTAACTTCCAAAGATTTTGGTACCCATTCAAATGTCTGTCTTGAGTAGCATTTGAGGACATGAGTCACTTCAGTATTTTATTTTTTTTTTTACTATGGGAGGTGAATGTTCAGTTCTGCTCAGTTACAGACCTTTTTTTAGCTAAAAAAATCCTGGTTTTATTGCCTATGGAATGCATTTAAGGAACGGTAAGGTATGGAAAACTGAAATCAACAGTGCAAAAGAGTGGTGGTTTAGGAGGGCTTTGTGGAGCTCATGGAAGCTAAAAAGCTCCCTGCCGAAGTTTGTTCTCCTGTGCAAGCTATCAAATCCTTTTTTTTTTTTTTAATGGCCAGAAAGGTGATACACTGCATTTATTGTATGCTTGTACAGAGCATATGGTGTTTGATATGTGAATTCTAGGAAAACACATTTTTTTTCACCCATAAACTAAACGTCATCTTTTGTTTCCTTCCCCACAGCAAAATCATGTTGTCATCCCTTAACAGCTCTGCCCTACTAGTTGTTACCTCTTCTTTAGCATTATTCTTTTATAGGCATCTCCAGGTCTGCAGATTTCCTCCTTTTAAGACACAGGTGGTTAAACACACTTGCTTTTGCCCACCTGTTAACAAGCACAGCTTTAAAACTTGGGTAGTCTTTCTCTGGCCAAATCTTCAGGATTTATATTCAGCTCTCTGTTTCTTGACATTTATTTCTGTGATGTGGTTCAGTATTGCTCTGATTTTGATACTCTCTCTTTTGGCATTTGTTTTCTTGTCTTTTCTTGATCCCCTTGCAAAGCATATCTGGTTGTGGTTTTATTCTACATTTGTACAGCACTGAATAAGAACAGAGCTGTGATGCTCAACGGGCTTTTTATTTCTTTATTATATCAGAAGAGAAGTTGAATTTCCCAGTTGCTCTGTATATTTACAAACATTTTCTGACAATTGTGGGCCTAATTGAAAAAAAAGGGTGATCTTTAAAAGATTTTGAGGGGAGTAATTTCATGGAAATAGATTTTATGAGAAAACTTTTGGAAGAGTTGAGATGGTTTATTTCGATAAAATTTTAGGTAGTCCGTGGTACTGCATTAGCAGAAGGGCAGCAGCCACTGTTTGCTTTTTTTCCTTTATCCTCTTATCCTTACAAATTTGTACAAATTTGTACTTCAAGTGAAGCACACATCAGCATGTGTAAAGAACTGGTGAGGAACAGCAACGACAGCTGTGCTCTTCTCAGTGGTATCCAGTGGCAGGACAGGAGGCAATGAGCACAAACTGAAATACAGGAAATTCTGTTTAAACTTAAAAATAAGTAAAAATAAAAAAATTTGACATAAGTGTGTTAAAATACTGCATCAGGTTGCCCAGGCTGTGGAGATTCCATCCATGGAGACCCATGGACGATGGCCTGAGAAGCCTGCTCCTGCTGACCCCTCTTGGAGCAGATTTCCACAGGTGCCTTCCGGCCCCAGCTATTTGTTAATTTTGTGATTCTAGGTATGATTACAAAGAAAATCCTGATAAATACTCCCTGAAGTCCTTCATTTAGGTAGTAGCCTTCCCATCTTCCATCTCCAATCCTTCAGTGATGTGTCTCTGATAAAATGGACTCAAACATCCATGCTTTAAGCTCATCTCTTTACTACTGCAGCCTTGAACGTGTTTCCTCATATGACCTGATCAGTAGTCTCGTTCTCGAATTGTTGATTTCCACTACAAGTTAGTTTTCTCACGATTACACCTTGTCAGTGCTGCTGCTTCCTAGCCTGATGTCTGTCTCCTTCACAGTTTGTAAACATTCTCATTAATTACCCTGGCAATCACTGCCGAGTTCCTTCAGAAGCACCTGAACACCTCAGTTGACAGCCGTAAGAAAATATTCTTCAATTTCCTTCGTGGTCTTTTCAGCTCTGCTGTAAGTAAAAGGCAATTAAGCTGTGAGGTGAGCTTGTTTAACTGGAGAAATAACATCTACAGGTAAGGGGAAAAAAAACTTCTTTCTCAATGCATCAGACAAATTCCTTCGACTGCTTTGAAACTGTTCTAAATAAATGGGCCAGCGCATTATTTTGGAGAGCCATCATCTCAATTTGCATGCTAATGCATCATAATAACAGCATGCTGTTGTGCAGGCCTTCTAATCCGTTTAGTTTTGCTCTTGTAGAAAAAGGATCCTTTGTAAATGCGAGTGGAAGAAGTCTTCAGGCTATGTTCTTTTTCCTCTTCCATTCCTAAAGAGGAAAATACTGAAAAGAATATTCAGCTTTTAAATTTGCCGTTTGTGGTATCTTAAATGTATATTAACATTTGTAGAAATACTTTGCTATCTCATAGGCTCTGCAGGGTGAGGATTGGATCTTACCTGAAGTACAGCAGCTCAGAAAAACAAATGTACGTGTGCGCACAGAGAACCCAGTTCCTGTTTAGGACTTCCAAATTCGAGAATGTTCCATAGCTTTTTTCATTTTTTATCTTTTTACTTCATCAGGTTGTTCTTCAGTCAGGTATTGTAACTCAGGTTCTGGCTGCCTTCTCTGACAGATAAAAGTTTGGCCTTCCCAGAAGCTCAAAATAATTTCTGAATGGGATTGAGAATTGCTTCTCTTCCTTGTGCTTGACACAGTTTGTGTTTAGCAGTCGCTAAGCAGCTTTACCTTGGGTAGAACATTTAGTGTTACTTTTCGCAAGAAAAGATAGAGTCTCACAGTGGAATCAATTTTCAGCTTCCTTTTAGGAAGAGAAACAAACGAAAAAAAATCTAGAAAATCCATAAAAATTGCAGTGATTATGCCATTTTTTTCCCTTTTTTTCACATCTTTTGAAGGGAGCAAGGTGATTTCCCAGGAAAATTTGCCAGATATGGTCATGTGTGCTGCTTTTCCATTCCTCTGCCTTTGGTCAAGCCCAGCAGAAGCTTCCATGGTCCTGTGACTCCTTTCCCGCAGCAGAACTGCCCCAATCTTTTGCACCTTTTATATATTTTTTTTTCTTTCTGTGCTTCCCCAGCCTGCTGTGAATTTCAGAAATGTAATAAAAGTTTACAGATGTCCCACTCAACCCCTCAGAAACATCCTAGCAGTAGGAAAGGAATTCCAGTGAGGATTTCATGCCTTCATTTTAGTCTCGTTTGCTGCTCTGTTGTCTTGTCACCCGCAGAGAACCTCCCCTCCCTTATTTCCTTATTGTGCTTACGCGACAATGTTTTTCTGATTATTTTGGAGCCGAAATGTTTTCGGTTTGTGCTTTAGAAGATCTGGACGTTTTTGCAGAAGCCTGCATTGCCACGGGTTTGTCAGCAGGTGAACAAGAGGCTGAGGAAGGGAAACACAGCGCTGCCATCTCCCGCTGCACGTAGTAGTGAGGAAGGTGGGGAGCACGCTTCCAGAAGGAGCTCCTGCAAGGATGCTTCAATCCATGCTGCCTCGTGCCTGTGGTAGCTCGGTAGTGTAAGTCCGTTGTTCTGTGTAGCATTTCTGCAGAGCAGAGGAAGGTGCTCAGCAGCCTTTGTACTGGCCCTTGTGCTCCTCCTGCTGCTGCGTGTGCCCGTGCCCTGCTCAGGGCTCACATCTCACTGCACGCCTGGATTGTGTCCCGCTGGGAGCAGGCTGGGATTTGAAAGCCCATCATTTCTTTCCTGGGTAAAAATTCCCTAATGCTTTTCAGTCTCTTGTCTTTTGCTGGTCCCTAGTCTTTCTCATGGGATGGAGATTGCTTCAAAATGTTCTCCGACCTCGGCTGCTGCATGGCACGTGCTAAACTGCTGCTGTTCATCGTGAGCTGCTGAGCCCAGGCAAGGAGCCTCTTCGATCTGCAGGGTCTGTAGGTCCCAGGATGAAAAGCGGGGTTCTGCAGCAGTGAGTGGAGCAGGATGTGTTTAGGCCCAGAGATTAGGTTTTATTTAAAGACTTGGCAAAGCTTGAGATTTTTTTTTTATCATTCCTCTTATAACTCACATTCAGACTAGAATTTCCCAGCTAATTTTGCTGAAGTTTTATAAGGCTCAGGAGGGGAGGAGAACAAACAACCAAAAAAAAAACCCACACAACCAAACAGCCTCCCTGTCCTCCCAAAACCTTACAGTGCCTTGTCCTCTCTTTACATGCTTTTCCCCCTCTTGCATCCATTCCGTGGAGGATACGTTTGTGAGTACCTGGTTACTTGTCAGAAAGTGTCTTGGCGGGTGCTTTGCATTTGATCTTGATGTTGTTTATGCACCTACTGTATCGTGGGAATTTGTCATTGCACAGGAAAATTGAGCCACAGCAACAGAATGCAGAGCCAAGGAATTTGGGTATATTTTATTCACAATCCTTGATTTAGACCGAGGAGGTCAGGTTCCTTGTGCAGCAAGGTAAGGATTGCTGCTCTAAACTGCCCCCTGAGCAGGCCTCTCTCCATTGAGGTAGACCAGGATGTTAATCTGCTGGAAGACATCTCTTCCCACTCATCTTAATCGTTTCCATGGAAAAATATAAAACTCAGAGTTGGAGCTTGGAGCTTGGCTTCTCCATTACATCTTAGGCACGATTTTCGTGCTGATACTACACACAGCTTTATCAGGAGTGCAGAGTTTGGAGTCATGGGCCTTTTGGGGTAGATATGGCTCAATTCAGGAGGTGCATTTTTATCACGTTGCTAACAGTGTCGTTGGTAAGTGCTTTACATGGGAGCAATAGCTATTAGAAGTTTGGATGCACACGTCAATATTCCTGGCCTGTGTCCACTAGGACAAGGCAAAATCTTGTAGCAGTATGGCTTGTTTACAGATGTAGCTATTAGTACCACATGAAAAAGAGTAGTATAAAGACAGATGTTTAAATAAAAGTTCGTATTTATAGTCATGGCAAGTTCTTCAAAGCATTTCTCCTTCAGCATTAATTCTGTCTTAGCCAGAGTTTTTGAACAACGCGTTTTCTCAGGTCTTCTCTGAAACATTTTAATATAAAAATATTGAATTATTTCATCTGCATCCTGCTTTAGCTTTCTACTTTTATTATCTCCTCTTTGATTTTTTTCTCGTATTTTACAATTGTCATATTTTCATTTTCCTTTAACCGCTAGTCTTTGGAAATGACTCCTACGCAGTTTAATAAAGGCTCTGTTCTTTTCTCCTCCTTATTTCTATCTACATTTTGTTCCTGATACCCTTCTTGCTGTGGAAATACTCTGGTGTACGCAGACAACTTTGCTGTGCTTCCCAGTTCCAACCCAGTCTTCAGTCCTGCATCTATCAGACTTGTTTCATGTGTCTTTAAAATTATGGTGATTTGAAATAACATATCCAAAATATGGATCCCCTTTTTCTCTCTGAAACTTCTTTGTTATTTCATTTTAGTAATCTAACATGTACGTGACTATTGCATTTTGGAAGCCCTTATTGTATGTCCCTATGGGAAAGAGCAAAGACTGGTTTTGGGGTAAGCAATGAAAACAGAAGAAGAAAAATGAGTACACAGAGGTGGGAGTGAATACACGGAGATTTCAAGACAAGGATTTGGGGTTTGCAGCTCAAAGATTGGTGGTGGAGTAGCAGCTCCCATTTTGGGTGGGAAGCAGTAAGAGGGATTTTGCCTGGAGTGGCCTCTGTGGAAATGAGAGAGGCAGGGGGAGGACATCCCAGTGAGTGCATGTAGCAAGCTTAGGAAATAGGGACAAATTTTTGTGTCCTTAGAATCTGGAAACCTAAATATTGCATATATTTTGATGTTGGAGTGTCAGGGGAACAGACCACAGAAAGAGAAGGGAGAAAAAAAAACAACTCATGTCTCCTAGGAGTGTCAGGTAACTCACAAGGTGGCACAAGAAGAACTTCAAATAAATTAGAGATCTGTAGAAAAGAGCAAATGAGAAATATCTGAGATACAGGAGGGAAGAAGAGGAGGAGAAGAAAGGTCACATCGGGTTCTTCCAGTTTTCGATTTGGAAGAATTTAATATGTCCTGATCAGAGAAGAAATGGGAATGAAAAGAGATTTGAATACCGACTTGAGGATTGATGATTGCAGGATTGAATATTGATGGCAAAAATAGGCTGCAGCTGAGGGTTAGAGATTGCTTACAGGAGAAGAATTTTGGAGGCTGGCAGAGTTGGAAGGAGGAGAGGACCCAGCTGTGGTGGGTGAGTTTGGTGCCGAGCTTTCTTTTGGGGCAGTGGAGGAGCCTGAGCAGAGCTGGTGCTGGGGTGGGTCAGGGGACACGGGGGGTCTCAGGACGTGTCCTGCAGGCAGAGACCAGCCACCAACCAATTTTTTGAGGGAAAAACCCAGTTTTCGTGCTGATACTACATCTATATACTAAAAAAAAAAAAAAGAAATGATACTAAAAACTAAAAACTGATACTAAAACCCAGTTTTTGAGGGAAACCAAAAACTTGCAGAACACAGACATGATCGGGCATCAGGAAAGGGAGGAAAAGCCACAAAGAACTGGGTCTCATGATCCTGCCTCGAGCTCCTGGCCTCCCCCGTCCTTCCTGCGCTTTCCATGGGGAACTGGTCTGCTGGAGGAGGAGGGAAGGAGCAGGTTGTCTCTGTCAAGAAAAACCCGGGAGGAAGTTTGAATCTGGAGTACTGGCAGCCAGGAAAGGGAATGACTGAAGTCTTGGAAGCAGCGATGAGTGGAAAGAAGCTTACAGCTCCCACTCACATATGTGGCAGGGAGCTTGGAGTAGAGGCACACCTTCGTAAGAGAAGGTGTCAACAGCAAAAATGTTCACTGAGACAGAGAGAAGAAAGCACGAGCAGGTTATGATGAGAACAAGCATTTCAGAGGCAGGAAGGAGAGAGGAAAAATGGGTTTGGACATGAGGTCTTGCAGTCGACCTCAGTGCAGGTGGATTTATGTGGATGGAAGCATGGGAAGCGATCTGAACAGGAGAAAAAGGGAATAATGTTTACAACATCATGTTTTATTGGTGTTCAGAAATGAACAAAAGATGGGAAAGGAGAGCAGCATCCACATCTGGTCATGCCATGCCGTCTGGCAGTAGCCAAGGAAGGGAGAAACAGCTTTGGGAACGTTATCCATCTCCCTTTCCAAACTATGCAAACATTCTAGAAAGATTTACCTTTTTTGCTTCTTAAAATCTTCCAAGTTTTACCACCTGTGTGGACCAGAAGCTGGTTTGGGATCAGCGTTGAAGAGTCTTAGGGTGAGAAAGTTTTTCCTGATATTCTCGCGTGATTTTTTTCTGATTGCAGTTTAAACCCTTAACTACCTGGGTTTTGGCCACTGGCTCTGGAGAGTGTGTTGCTGTTTTGTAAGTACCTCTTGCATGCTGGACGCCTTCTCACAGCCTGCTCCTAGCTGAGCTGTCTCCTAGATCTTGTTCAGGCCGTTTTATTGCTTTCTCTTGTACATCTAGTTAACCCACATCTTCGTGGAAATGTGGTGGCCCAAATGGAGCACTTCTGACAATCATTCAGTATGTTTATGAAAATTGACCAGTGCTTGACCTGGAATAAAGCCCTTTAGAATCCTGCTCATTAGATCTTACCATTTTGGCAATTAACTGCTCTCTGGTCTTTTCCAGTGAAATTCACATCCCAGTTCAAGTCCTTTCATCTCTTTCCTTCTGTTATGCAAATAGGGAGACCAATGTTGTAAGTAAATTATTCAAACAAAATAAGAAATTGATGACATTTGGTGCTTGTTTCCTATTTTCAAGGTCAATTACTCTGTCATAGAAGGACACTAAGTTGATGTGGCAAGTGTTGTTCATGGCTCATTTCTCTGTTGTTCTTCGGGTGCTTCCAGTAATTTGCTTTAGTGTTTGTTCCACTATGTATTCTACAAGTTAAGATAACATGGGAGGTCAGCAGTTACATCTGTATAATTTCAGCTCCTTTTAAGGATGATAATTGCAATTCTTGTTATGTCCATTTAAAATCCCTTTGTTAGATTTTTCCTCATTCTTTTTTTCCTGGTTTTGTCTCTGAAAATTTGTATTATTATTTTAACCCTCGTTAATAGTTTGTCCCTGTTACCACTTCTGTAGGCTTCCTTTTGAATTTTAGGTTATTGAGGAGATCATATTTTAGTGAAGTTGTTCTTTTATTACAGTCTACTCTTTCCTGTGTCCAAAGATAATTTATGCTTGTTTCTTTAGCATCATTTCTTTAAGGAACTGACAAGTCTAACTCATTTTTCCCATTGAATTTCTTCATCTTGTAGTGTGCCTACTAATTCTCATATGAATTTACTGAAAACTGAAGTCATGGTCTCTCTTCTCCGCTTGCTAAAATTCAGGGAATTGCTCTGTTTCTACTGTTTGAAATAAATCTACAGCTCTTCCTTTTCATTGGTTTCTCTACCTTTGGATTAAAAACATGGTCATCAGTTCTTCTACGTGAATTTCCATTCCCAAGGGGCATTTGTATCATCGAAATCGCCTATCATGATCCCATCGTTTTCTTTTCACAGTGTGATCAGTGTCAGGCTGCTCTTTTTTCCTGTCATCTTCTCCAGAGCAGTTATTTCTACCCATCTGTAACTACTTATGCTCTTGCCCCGTGGCGATGCTGAGCTACTTGCTTCTGATTCACCTTCCCCTTCATTCTGCCATTCTGTTTTCTGTGCCTCAGCTTCGAAGTTGTGCTTGACATATTAAGTTATCTCCCTTACGTCATTCTTATATTCCTCTTTTGTTTATTCTGACCTAAGACTTCTCTAGTAAATGGAGGAAGCCTGTGATCATTGGTTTGTGGATTAAAAAAAAGCGGGCAGGGAGGAAGAAGCCATCTCTTCTCTTTTTTTGTTCAGTCTGATTGTGTTGGTGACTCTGTATTTCATACCTAATTTAACTTTTGTGTTCTTGAGGTGTCACGATTTAGAGGTTTGTTGGGGATTTCTTCAGCTTAGGCTATGGTGGTACAGGAGGTGGAGCTCACAGCCAGTGCAGAGCGAGGGAATTTCCTCAGTGAGAGGGGATTCGGAGCAGAAGCTTGTGGTGGCCTGAATTTGCCTTTTGTGTGGGAAATGCTCTCAGCTGACTCGAGGGCAAAGTGATCCCTCAGACAGAAATAAACCTTTGTGAATATGACTTTTTTGCTTTCCCTTTCTGCTCATGTTCTTTTATGTTGTTGAACTTGCATGGAATTTTCCAGGTCTAAGCATATCCAAAGAGGGAGAAAGCTGTAGAAGAAATACTGAATGTACCAGGTGGTACTGATACATTATCATTAACTTAGATTTATGGTTAATTGTGCCAAAATAATCTCCTCTAGTCTCAGAGTCCATGACCTGATTAGCATAAGAAATTGGTTTAGTGATTAAAAACCTTGGTGTTGTGTTGGTTCTTTTTTTCTGAGTTCCAGTGAAATCTGATGGTTGAAATTTTCTTAAAGTTTTTTTTTTAAATTTTTTTTTCCTTCCTTCCTCATCTCCACCAAGTCTTCCATCCCGTGGAATGTTCGTATTGCCGGTGTGAGAGCATGATGGGTTTCCGGTACCGATGCCAGCAGTGCCACAACTACCAGCTCTGTCAAAACTGTTTCTGGCGTGGCCATGCCAATGGTCCTCACAGCAACCAGCATCAGATGAAGGAGCATTCCTCTTGGGTAATTCACGTTTATTTGTCATGCTGACATAACCACTGCTGTACTAATATATTCTGGAAGTTAAAGTTGTTCTTATAATAAAACTGCACAGCTGGACTTTTAAAGGTTCTCAAATACTCAAAGGGTATAAGTAAGTAAATTGCATTATTTCTGTTATAAATAATGTTACCCATTTATAGATGGTGGTCATTGTATTCAGTGGTGTTTAAAGCATACAAGTCCTTTTCAAGGCCCTAACACATTGTTGTCTTCCCCTCTTCATCACAGTCCTACTTTCATTAAATTTTCCTCACTTCTAGCTTAATGATACATAGAGGTTGCAATACCTTTCCTCCCCAGAAAGGCTAAATAATTAGCACAAATCTTGTGCTGAGGAAGGACCTTTACCCAAGTGTCATCTTTAAACACAGTATTTCTTTAAAAGAGATGTCTGTTGTTGTCATTGTCCTGATAATTGTAAATATATGCATTAAAAACTCTTAACTAAAAAATCTTAAGAAAATCATATGAGAAATAACATTTAGATAGAGGACTACTTGTTAATCACATCTGAAGAAATAAATTACAATTCTAGATTAAAATATATATATATATATTTTGTTGCAAAGGTCCAGGGTTTTTTTTACTTATTCAAAAAGAAATTCAAATGATGGTTGGATTATAATTAGTAATTATCTCCATGAGCAAGAATCATTATAACATGACTGTTTAATTTAGAAAAGGGGGCTAAGTACTGGTTAGTAGTTGGAAAGAGAAGACAGGAAAATTCATACTTAAATATTGTCCTTTTTAAAAATGGCATAGGTTCCAGAACTTTATATATTCTGGAACATCTTATCTGAACTGCTAGTAGACTGTCATTGCCTGAAGAATATAAATCCAGTCTTTTTTTTTTTTAATACATATCTATACATGCATTTGCTCAGCAACAATATTTTGAGTGACCTGCTGACCAGATCAGAAGGAATTACCTGGTTTGCTGATACAATAATACATATAAGTACGTACACACATATTTACATATTTTTTGTAGGTTCTCAATTCAGCAAGATCTAGTTCAGACTTGTGTGGTACATTTTCAGAGCTTTGGAGCCCTGAAACCAAGAATAAGCGTTAATAACAAGGATTTTCATAAGGTCCTTTTTCCTGAAACTCTAAAATGACTTTAATTTTTGGATATGCTAAATATCAAATAGCATATTATTAAATAGCATATAAACAGAAGTTCCAGTAGAAACCGTTTGTTTAATGGAAGTGTTTTGCTGAATGAACACACTGTTAGTTGGGGCCATTTTTGAGGAGGAGGAATACTTCCAACACTTTCCAAAACACTGATCACTTAAAGTTATATATGTGCAGCAGATCTGGCAATCAAGTTGTTCGGTTGGCCATTGTTCATTCTGTTTGCATCTTGTTTAGGCTGCTAAATATAAGTAGTCTCTGTCATCCCTAAATTCCAGGTAAATGTTGAAATGGCCAACTTACAGCGGGGTGTAAGGTTTGGTGGCTGTAGTTTCAACGATAGTTGAAGTAAAGCAGTCTTCTTCCTCTAAATAATGGTGTGTTTCTTAGTTATAAACACCCTTCACTGAGTGGTTTTGGAAGAGCTATCAATAAGGCAAGCAAAGGTTCGGATGTTTCTATAGTGATAACATCTGACTTCCGTTGGGAAGGCATTACGGTGGGCACTAATCGAATGGAGAACAAAAGACAGCCCCTTTTATCTGCCAAGCTACAGGCGAGCAATGCTGTAAGTAGCTGCTAATAAGATTTTGTTCTCAGAATTGCTCTCTTACATTTCTGATTCATTTAATTTCCCACTTAGACTATCTTAAAGTCATAAAACATCTCCAGCATGTTTTTATTCATTCTCCTAGACATGAGCCGAGCAGGGACATGGTGCTGGACTTGCAGGGTCGGGGGGGCTTGGGTTGCCCAGCCTGTGCTGGGGGGCAGAGGAGGAGAGAGCAAAAACCCCAAAACATACCTTTGGAATCCTTGTCTTCAAGCAAGAGATCTTGCTAACCATGTTTCAAATTCAGTGTTTATTGCCTGAAATAAATTCCTGAGCCCTTTGTAACAGTCATTTACTAGACCCTTGTGGTAGAGGTGGACATGATTTGTAAAGAAAGGGCACACGGGTAATGAGAACACGGTAGAAAGACAACTTTTGGTGGTGTATTTTATACTTTCCAGCTTTTTGATTTTATGATGGAAGTGTTATTTTTTAATGGGTGCAGCCTTTAGCAGGCAGGTGGACAAAGACAGGATCTGCAGCCCATAGTGGAATGAAAACGATCTGGCAATGCACAGGAGAGATGCAGTGGGTTTAAACATCTAAAACGTACAGTTGCATCTACTGGTAACTTTGCTATCTTTGGCACGTTTAACTCATTTTTTCAGTGTTATCATCACTAACAGTTTTCCCAGCAGAAAGTGGCCAGTCCATTTGCATTTGATGTGCGTGCCTCAAACCTGCTCATCTCATTCGAGGTGACCCAGAGGACGCAGGGCAGTTGTGGCTAAGCCTGGGTAAGAACATCGATGCTCAGCACTTGCTGTGCTTTCACAGGAGGTCCCTTCCCAGCATTTCTGCAACCTCCCAGGGCATGGAGCTGAATCCCCGGCAGCAGCAAGCTGCTGCAGAGCTGTGCCCGAGCCTGCGCAGAGCAGCAATGTGCTGACACTGCCTTCTGCATCCCAGGGAGCAGGTAGCTGACTTCCAGTGCTGAGAAAAACTCGTACTTACAGGCTTGTGCATTCTTACACAGGCATTGCTGCGTATGTTAGCTTTTGTTCATACATTTTTTTTATTTATAGCTCAGTTGGACGGGAAGATGACTGGTTATTAAATAAAAATGTAGGATCCGGGACAGTCCTCAACTGATATATCAGATCCAAATAGCCAAACCTTGGGTGTTTGGTGTGCATTTGGTTCTAACTGAGGGTGAGTGCCAGGGGCAGAGTGGTTCAGTGGGTAAGAGGAAAAGCATTTTAACTTTTTAAATTTTTTAAAGAGTGTGCAGCACAGAGCAGAGTTTCCTTCAATCTTGTATGTTACAAAAGAGAGCAAGCATTCCAGCCTCTGAGGAAGTTGTAGGGTTTTTTGTTTGTTTTTAAACTTTTTTTTTGAGCTTTCTCTGGAAGCTGGAGAATCCAGGTGTGCTTGCTGGTAGGTATCTTGCTATTTTGGTTATGCAAACTGTATTTAATGACTGATAATTATAAATTTAGCACCGCTGAGGAATGCAGTTTTGGACTTACCACTGTAGTAAGTGCAGAAAACATGTATACCAGCTAGTGCTGTGCCTAGAGAAAGAAGACTTCTGTAATATTCACCTGATCTATCCAGCTCTTGCTTCCTTCTTGAGTTGCAAATTTATTAACATCTATTATCTAGAAAGTTTTGGTGGAAGCGGTGTTACAGGAACAATTCTGGAACTGGTAACTGATTTGTACATAGTTCAGTAGTCCACCCCTGGCAGCGAATTCTATAGGTGTTCAAAGGGCAGGAAACCCCAAAATGTAAATCTGAACCATTTCAAAAAGGGGATCCACTGGGATGTCATTTAATCAGACACTGAATTATAACTGTTTAAAAACTTCATAGATTCCTTAAATATGTATGGTAACTGTTGGTAATTATTATTATTTTTTTAAACAAAATTAATTATTCTGTGCATGATGAAGCAGAAAAAAATGTTTAAAATATTTACTGGTAGACTTGGGGAACAAGGCAAGTATCCTCTGCTGATAAGTCTACAGATGTAAAAGGCTGAGGGTTTACTAAGGAAGGAATTTTGGAAAAAAATAAATAAATTAAGAAGATTTGTTGTGCAGGAAAGCAGGAATTCTGCACGAGGAAGTGTCGCAGTTACTCCTTGCAGCCGCACTCGAAGCAGCAAAGCACTTCTGGCAGGTTGGTAGGATCAAACCATTAGCTTCTCTCATAAACCTTTTGGAATGATGCAGAGAAGGAGCATGTCTTGGATGCCTCAGCAATTAGCTGATCAGTGAGAAGGGAAGGAAAGTTGCTGTATGACTTAACAGCTTGGAAGAAAACCAAAACCATGAGTACAGGGGGCCAGGAAGGTTGCTGAGGTGACTCATGCCCTGAGATGTTCCGTCCAGATGAAGAGCACTTATTTCATTGACGTGCCTGCCTTTTTTTGGATCATCAGCTGCACTTCCCAGCAGACAGACAATGCCCACAGCAGTGCAAATCCTGGTGAGTCATGCGCCGGGCCCATTTAGAAAGCAAAACAAAAGGAATTGCGGTGCTGGCAGCTCCCAGGAGAGGTGTGGATGGAGCTGAGCGTGGAGCAGGATGTTGGCTGCTGGCTGCGGATACTTCTCTGCTAGAAGGAAATGTTAAGTGGTTGAAAGCGTTAGAAACTAAAGGCACCAGACTGGTTTTCCATCTAACTCTGAAGATAAATTAAGATGGTAAATCGGATTCTAGAATGTGTGAAACCCAGGTATCACCGGTGATTTCGTAGTAGAATATCCAAATTCCCGGCTGACTGCGATCCTGATGCATTGGGAAGTTACAGATAATTCATAAAACATAGTTTGCCCTCAGCTATTTACAAATAGAGATTAAAACCAAGAAGAAACAAGGTGAACAGCTGGGGAAGAAGTTGGTAAACATAAATAAATAGATAAAATAAATAAATAAATGGTGGTCATAGCAATGGGCAAGTGGGTGGCGTTATTTGGGGAAGTTTTCAGTGGTGGCTGAGGGTTCTGGTACTGCAGGGCTGTTGGAAGGGTAACGGGACATCCCCCCTGCAGGGTGCAAGATGCCTGTGGGAGACCTCAGACAGAAGGTGAGGACTGGTGACAGCGATGCGGGAGGTAGTTTTTATTGGATATTTCTGCAGTAGAAGTCAGCTAGTTGAGGCGTGTGTGTGTGATTTTTCAGGGCAGCCACGTACCCACGAGAGGCATACTTGCCCAGGCAGCAGCGTGCTCGTTCAGCTCATTCAGCCTGCCGTGCTCCTTTCACTCTCAGCTGCACTGAGAAGCATTATCCAGAAGTTGGGATCAATAGGAATTATCTCCCCTCTGTAATTTTCAGAAAGTGAAGCTGCGGCGGTGGCTCGATATGACTGCATTCTGGACAGCATTGTGTTTGTTTGACAATATAAATGGTGGGCTGGCACAGTAGGGCATGGTGTTTGTTACCACAATGGAAAAATGCTTTTAAAATAGCCTAAAATACTGCGAAGAAGAAGTCACAGAAAAGGCACTGTGATAATGGATGGTCTGTGCAGAAACCAAAAGATAAACAGAGTAAGGAGTGAAGTAGGAAACAGATGAGAGGTGGGGAACAAATGTGGACATAAATGTATGTCGAAAATTTGAACATGAAGAATGCTGACATTTAGGAAAAAACAGAACTTTACTTTTGGTATCATCACATTTATTTGATAACAAAATTAATAGTGCATTATTTGAATTTTTGCTGTGGGTTTAGTAGGAAATAATAGAAAGATTGGATTGTGATTTTTTTTTGTCAGCTTTCAAAATAATTAAAGGCTGATGATCATCTGTACCTTCCATGGTGAGAGCACCGTGCACTTCAACTGGATTTGCAATCTGTTGATTGCTATCTACCAGGTTTCCTCAACACATGAAACCCTCTTAGCAAGTCTTTTTTAGCAGTGTCTACTTAGTGAATTAGCAAGCTGAAGTGCTTCTGAACGCAGCTTTACAGAGCTCCCTCCAGGAGACTTTCACCTGGAGCAGTTAATTATCTCGGCATCCTTCTTGCTGAAGCCCTTCCTGATGAGAGGTGATAAGAATTGGTGTGCACATCGGGAGATTTGTGCGGCACTGCCTGGACAGGGAGAGCCTGCCTGCAAGAGGCAGCAAGACGGATTGGGACGATTGAATCACCCCTGTCCCCTGGTGTCTGAAGGTTTTGGGGTGGCTTGCACTCCATGGCCTTCAGCGTGCATCCTGCTGCTTCTCGGGTCGGGTCTGTGGGCTGGTGAATAAAAATTCCAGAATCTGAAAAGAATTAGGCTGCAAAAGATTGAATAATTGGGTTAATTTCTGAATTAACTTCTTAGTATGAGAAGCAGGCCAGAGTACGTGTTGTGAAGCAGTGTGAGCAGAGAGATGCACTGGAAGCCCACTGCAGCTACCAGTTGAGTCTTCACTGACGTGTACGCCAAGGAACAATGTTATCATGAGTGATTTTTATTTTTTTTTTTTCCAAGAAAGCATCCATCATGAATTCCAAGAGTTGGAGTTCTCGGTTAGCATTGACTGTGAATTGTAAGATAATTGATGGAAGTAATAAACCTTCAATAAACAACCAGGTATCCTAATGTATTAGGATATAGTATAATATATAATATCCTATATATATATATAATATATATAATATCCTAATCTCAGCGGCATCCAGCTCTTGTCTTCTAATTTGAAAGGAGTTTTTTGTCCTTTTTCATTGTTTTCTGATTGATATTACTATTTTACTTAAAACACATCCCAATCAACTACGAAGTGTAAATCCACAACTTCCTCACATGTAGGTTCTCTGCTCAAACAAGCCTTTATTGCCTGTTTTGTATTGCTAAAGCCAGGTTGGTAATTACTGATTGTTTAATTCATTGTTAGGGATTGTTAGTTACTCTCTTATAATAACTGCAAGATAAGGTGTTACTCTTATTCTGGGTAGCCTTGCCTCCTATTTAAATTGATGTTAAGTTGAATTGTAATTTACATGTGCATTCAGAACTGGTCCAAATTCCAAATTTGGAACATCTTAGGGGAACAGCAGGCAGTGACAGGGAGGAGCAGTCAGCCACCCTGTTGCATGTACGTGGGCTGTTGCTGAGCCTGGTCTGAAGCACAGTACTGCCAGGTTACTTCTGAGCTCTGATAAAAACATCTCCTGCTTCCTCACCACATCATGGTGAGCTTGGTGGAAGTAATAACGTTCCAAGACTTATTTTTTTTAAGTCAACATTGGACTTACCATTTTAAATGCATGACCCAAGCCATTTTTCGGTGTGTTTGGCAACACTTGCTGCCAGTCTGTGTCTTCCTCAGCTGGTCCCAGAGTAGTTGGTCCTCTTGTGACGTGAGATAACACATCAAATGAATTGTAAAAGAAAATAAACTGGTTGTTCATCTCTCTGCGTTTCACCTTGGCTTTGCCTATAACGAACAAAAAATCGGAAGTTGTCTTTCAAAAACAGTTAACATAGCAAAGGACAGGAAGGAGAAGGCATAGCTCCAAATTTCAGTTGATTCTAGTAGATTGGAAATGAACACGGTGCTGACAATTGGTAAGGCTGTGCATGCAGGTTATTTACCTGCTTCTGTGCACCACCTTTTTTCTTCCTTTGCCCTCCCCTGAAAATACAACACCTGTGTTCAGAAGACCTTATCAGAGAGTGTAAGAAATTGCTTCGCTGGATGTCAGTTCCTCACAGAAACACCAGACAATTGGTTTATTTCTCAATGTTACATACTTTTGTTAAACTATTTTCATTTTCCAGTATTACAACACCAAAAAACCACCAACTAAGAAAACCAACTTGCTTATCTGTGTAGTTTCTTTACTAATTTCTTAGTATGTTATGATGTAAATTGTTTCGAACTCTATGCTTTTTTTTTTTAACATTTTTGTTATCTGATTGCACATATTACACTGCTCTTTGTAACAGTCAACTCACTTTTGTCATTCTTTTCAAAAACAGAAATCGCCTGCAAAGAAGCTGAGCCATGCAATTAGTAAATCGCTTGGTTGCGTACCAAGCAGAGAACCGCCTCGTCCTATATTTCCTGAGCAGCCAGAAAAGCCACTTGATCTTGCACATATAGTGTGAGTATCCACTTTAATCTACCTTTCACTTCATCAGCGATATGAAACAAGGTCTCTGTGGTTGTGTTTGACTTTGGAACTGGCTAGCAGGAAAGAGCCCTTAGGTCAGTGTTATAAAATTGCAATGCCATAAATGTTTACATGTTTCTCTGAAAAAAAATATATTTCAAACATACTGTTTTGTTAATAGTATCTCGTTAACTAAAAATTGATACAGAATAAGTTTAGGTATACTTAGACTAAAGCCTGACTGTGTATTCTGTATATTCCACTCACATTTATTAGTATTTGCAAAGTACTAAATGACCTTACCTTTTACACATCTCCCCATTGATAAAGTAGTCCGATCCATTTGTTGTAGGTTAAAAAGGTATAAAAAGAACAAAACAATGTTAGGTAGAGGCCATATTTAATTATGGTTAATATTAGGGGGTTTTAACTTCTTGCTGTGGGACCATTGACTTTATTTATCTCACCTTGAGGCTTGCTGTGTTTTTCTGCTAGCCTTTCATCCTAACCTTATTGCCAAACAGATGGAATGATCTTAACAAAACAGCGTTGAACTGGTGTTGGTTTGAACCAACTTGAAATCAGTCTGCTTCCCTCATTTGCCAGTTTTTTCCTGAAAAGTAAAACTGGAGAAAATTATCAAATTCTGGCACTTTTTATTTTTAGTAAAGTAAGCATCCAGATAGATCTATTTTAATGTCCTACAGTCTAGAAAAAAAGTCTGTCTTCTCATCTAGCTAAATATAAGCACGTGCTACAGAGAAGAGCAGGGAAAGAGTAGCAAAAGGAAGGGATAGAATCCCTGAATGGTTTGGGTTGGAAGGGACCTTAAAACCCACCCAGTTCCAACCCCCTGCCATTGGCATGTCCCCTGCCCCAGCCCCATCCAGCCTGGCCTTGGGCACCTCCAGGGCTGGGGCACCCACAGCTCCTCGGGGCAGCCTGCACCAGGGCCTCACCACACTCACAATAAAGAATTTCCTCCTTATACATAATCTAAACCTACCCTAATTAGTTTAAAGCCATTCCCCCTTGTTCCATGACCCCACTCCCTGACACAGAGCCCCTCCCCAGCTCTCCTGCAGCCCCCTTTAAGCACTGACAGGTGAGGTCTCCCCGGAGCCTTCTCTTCTCCAGGCTGAACAACCCCAACTCCCTCAGCCTGTCTGTAGGAATCATAGAATCATAGAATATCCTGAGTTACTACTTCATCGCTACCAGCCTGAAAGACCAGTAGCGGGTAGTAGTCAGTGGGCCGTACCAGGCGCTTGACTTTCTTGGCAACGTCCCTGACCCTGGCCCCAGGGAGGCAGCAGACTTCCCTACGGGTAGGGTCAGGCCGACAAATAGGGCCCTCTGTTCCCCTAAGGACAGAGTCTCCCACAACAATAACCCTCCTGTCTTTCTTGGTGGAGGCAGTCCTGAGGCGTGGAGTCGACCTCCTCACCCTAGGCATCCTCCTGGGAACACTTTCTATCTCTTCCTCAGTTGCTGGTCTCTCAATCTCCAGGGCCTCAAACCTGTTTCGTAAGGGCACCTGGGAAGGCGGGGGCGGAAGGGGAGGGCATCGCCTGTGATGTCAAGCAGGGACCTGTCTCCATTCCTCCTCAACTCCCAGATCCCCTCCCTCTGCCCGACGGCGACAGGGCAGGGGGTCCACCCCCATCTGGGGTGTCTCACCCTGGTACCTCTCCTTGAGGCCCTGCAGGGAGTTGCTCCAGAAGTCTATCTCCCGCTCACACTCCCTGATGGCCCTCAACCTCTCCACCTCCTCCTTGAGCTCCGCCACCATGCGGATCAGGTCATCCACCTGCTCGCACCTCACGCACCCAGTGTCTCTGCTTCCCGCCGATGGCAGCAGCAGGCTCTGACACTCCCTGCATGCGGTGACCTGAACCGCTGCATTCTTTAACGGGCAGTCGGTCTGGGTGTGTACCGACCTCCTGCAGAGCGCTCCGTGCCTGGTGGAGATCATGGACACCCCCGTAAAGAAACCCCCAAACTCGATGGCCAGCAGCACCACAGCCAACCCCAGGGCGCACAGCAGCTCGGTGTTGACAAGCGCGTACTCCTCCTCCGAGAACTCGAGGGGCAGTGAGGCGCGGACGTGGGTGTCCCTCGCCCCTGCGACCGTGCCCAGGCCCACCAGGTGGGACATCAGCGTCAGGAACCGCGCTGGCACCAGGGCCCCCAGGGGAATCATCGGGGCCTCAGGCTCCACGCCCCGCGCTAGGCCGCGCGTTGCCACGGCGAGGTGGCTCCAGCCCCTGGATCATCTCTGTGGCCTCCTCTGGACTCCTTCTAATACTTCTGTGTCCTTCTGGTGCTGGGGGCCCCAGAGCTGAGCGCAGGGCTCCAGGTGGGGTCCCATGAGAGCAGAGCAGAGGGGGACAGGGACAATCCCTTCCCTTGTCATGCTGCCCACGCTGCTGCTGGTGCAGCCCAGGAATTAATTTATGTAAAATGGAGGACTCGCATTTTCATGAGTGTTCAGTAATTTGCAGTTCTGAGAGTAAGTGGAGTCAGTGCTCTTCTAGTTAGATTCTTCTTGAGTGGTTTCCCTGTTGTCACAATATCTGAATGGAAAAGCAAAGTACTCAAGTCTGAATGTCTTACAACCACTGAAAGCTCAGTATTAGGATGTGCTCCTTCGACCTTTCTTAATGCTGTATGATTTTGGCTGTTTCAGACACTCCTTTTAACAGCTGAGACAGTCAGCAAGAAAACAATGGAGGCTAGCTTGCCAAAAATACTGGAAAGGTGAGAGTAGTGAAGCTTATCGTAGTGTGGTAAAACTTTCGTGTGGCTTTCTTCTGTAACAAGCGTAGAAGACCTATAACATGATGTGAACAAGTTGTTACAATGCTAAGCTCCTTAAAAAGCAGCATTTACCAGTTTCTGCTTAGCTCTGTGATTGCTTTCTCCCATTCCTGCATCACTGAATACTTCCCAAGTTTTATACTTTATTTAGTCCTGTGCAGTGAGTGGAGCTGGATTTGACGTAGCAGAATATTGCTGTTCTGATTTTCTCTGTGAGCTTGCAATCACATATTAAAAAAAAAAAAAAAAGTCCATTTTGCAGCTGTGCAGTTCTGTGTTCTCCTAAAAGCAGGGCTTGGTGGATCCCCGGGGACAAGGACAAGGCTGTCCCAGAGCGAGCTCCGTGCCTTGGTTGGGAGGTGTTGTAGAGTTTGAGTCGCTTAGCTTTATATCTGGATTTTCTGTAGTGAGGTGCTGCTCAGCCTCATAGGAAAATCATTTAGTGCTTAAAATTTTCTCAAATCATAGAATCACAGAATCACAGAATCTCTAGGTTGGAAGAGACCTCAAGATCATCGAGTCCAACCTCTAACCTAACACTAACAGTCCCCACTAAACCATATCCCTAAGCTCTACATCTAAACGTCTTTTGAAGACTTCCAGGGATGGTGACTCCACCACCTCCCTGGGCAGCCTGTTCCAGTGCCTAACAACCCTTTCAGTAAAGAAATTCTTCCTAACATCTAACCTAAAACTCCCCTGGCGCAACTTAAGCCCATTCCCCTTCGTCCTGTCACCAGGCACATGGGAGAACAGGCCAACCCCCACCTCGCTACAGCCTCCTTTAAGGTATCTGTAGAGAGCGATAAGGTCGCCCCTGAGCCTCCTCTTCTCCAGGCTGAACAAGCCCAGCTCCCTCAGCCGCTCCTCGTAGGACTTGTTCTCCAGGCCCCTCACCAGCTTCGTCGCCCTTCTCTGGACCCGCTCAAGCACCTCGATGTCCTTCTTGTAGCGAGGGGCCCAAAACTGAACACAGTACTAGAGGTGCGGCCTCACCAGAGCCGAGTACAGGGGGACGATCACCTCCCTAGCCCTGCTGGTCACGCTGTTTCTGATACAAGCCAGGATGCCGTTGGCCTTCTTGGCCACCTGAGCACACTGCTGGCTCATATTCAGCCGACTGTCCACCATCACTCCCAGGTCCTTCTCTGCCTGGCAGCTCTCCAACCACTCATCTCCCAGCCTGTAGCTCTGCTTGGGGTTATTGCGCCCCAGGTGCAGGACCCGGCACTTGGCCTTGTTAAACTTCATGCAGTTGACCTCAGCCCATCGGTGCAGCCTATCCAGATCCTCCTGCAGAGCCTTCCTACCCTCGAGCAGATCGACACACGCACCTAACTTGGTGTCATCTGCGAACTTACTGAGGGTGCACTCAATGCCGTCGTCCAGATCATCGATGAAGATGTTAAAGAGGACCGGCCCCAGCACCGAGCCCTGGGGGACGCCACTAGTGACCGGCCTCCAACTGGACTTGACTCCATTTACCACGACTCTTTGGGCCCGGCTATCCAGCCAGTTTCTAACCCAACGAAGCGTGCGCCAGTCCAAGCCAAGAGCAGCCAGTTTCTTGAGGAGAATGCTGTGGGAGACGGTGTCAAAAGCCTTGCTGAAGTCAAGGTAGACCACATCCACAGCCTTTCCCTCGTCCACCCAGCGCGTCACTTTGTCGTAGAAGGAGATCAGGTTCGTCAAGCAGGATCTGCCTTCCATAAACCCATGCTGACTGGGCCTGATCGCCTGCTTGCCCTTCAAGTGCCGCATGATGACTCCCAAGAGGATCTGCTCCATGAGCTTCCCTGGTACTGAGGTCAAACTGACCGGCCTGTAGTTCCCCGGGTCAGCCCTCCGGCCCTTCTTGTAGATGGGCGTCACATTTGCTAGCCGCCAGTCAGCTGGGACCTCCCCCGATAGCCAGGACTGCTGATAAATGATGGATAGGGGCTTGGCCAGCTCCTCTGCCAGTTCTCTCAGTACCCTTGGGTGGATCCCATCCGGCCCCATCGACTTGTGCACATCCAAGTGCTGTAGCAGGTCACCAACCAGTTCTTCGTGGATGGTGAGGGCCACATCCTGCTCCCCGTCCCCTTCCACCGGCTCAGGGTACTGGGTATCCAGAGAACAACCGGTATTGCTGCTAAAGACTGAGGCAAAGAAGGCATTGAGCACCTCCGCCTTTTCCTCATCTCTTGTAACTAAGTTTCCCCCCGCATCCAGTAAAGGATGGAGATTCTCCCTAGTCCTCCTTTTTGTGTTGATGTATTTATAAAAGCGTTTTTTGTTATCTTTAACGGCAGTAGCCAGATTGAGCTCCAGATGAGCTTTGGCCTTCCTAATTTTGTCCCTGCACAGCCTCGCTACATCCTTATAGTCCTCCCTAGTGGCCTGCCTACTTTTCCAAAGATTATAAACCCTCTTTTTTCTCCTAAGCTCAAGCCACAGTTCTCTGTTGAGCCAGGCTGGTCTTCTTCCCCGCTGGCTCATCTTTGGGCGCATGGGAACAGACCGCTCCTGCGCCATTAGGATTTGCCTCTTGAAGAGCGCCCAGCCTTCCTGGACCCCTCTGCCCTTCAGAACCGCCTCCCAAGGGACTCCACCAACTAGTGTCCTGAGCAGCCCAAAGTCAGCCCTCCGAAAGTCCAATACAGTGGTTTTACTGGTTCCCTTCCTGGCCTCGCCAAGAATAGTGAACTCCACCATTTCGTGGTCACTCTGCCCAAGACAGCTCCCGACAATCACATCCTCCACCAGTCCTTCTCTGTTTGTGAAGAGAAGGTCTAGAGGGGCACCACCCCTGGTAGGTTCACTAATCAGCTGCGTCAGGAAGCTATCTTCCACTTTCTCCAGAAACCTCCTAGACTGCTTTCTCTGGGCTGTGTTGTGCTTCCAGGATATGTCAGGGAAGTTGAAGTCCCCCACGAGTACAAGCGCTTTAGATTTCGCAACTTCTGTCAGCTGCCTGTAGAACTCCTCATCCGTCTCCTCATCCTGGTTCGGCGGTCTATAGCAGACCCCGACCAGGACGCTAGCCTTGTTGTCCCTGCCGATCCTAACCCAAAGGGACTCGATCTTGTCACTCCTAGCCTCGAGTTCCACAACATCGAAAGACTCTCTAAGATAGAGAGCCACACCGCCACCCCTTCTGTGCTGCCTGTCCCTTCTGAAGAGCCTATAGCCAGACATTGCAGCACTCCAGTCATGAGACTGGTCCCACCACATCTCCGTGATGGCAACCAAGTCGTAGCCTGCCCGCTGCACGATGGCTTCCAGCTCCTCCAGTTTGTTACCCATGCTGCGTGCATTGGTGTAGATGCACTTCAGCTGGGCCTTTACCTTATCCTCCGGCCTTGCCATTGCTCCCCCTGGCACAGCCCCAACAATCCTTGCTTCGGCCCCATCCCCCTTCTTACCTAGTTTAAAGCCCTATCAATGAGCCAGCTCCTGGCCAAGGATCCTTTTTCCCCTAAAGGATAGGGACCCATCTACGGCCATCAGACCAGGTGCTGAGTAAAGTGCCCCATGGTCGAAAAACCCAAGATTTCTGCGTAGGCACCAGCCCCAGAGCCACGTGTTTAACAGGTGGGCTTTCCTTGTCCTCTCTGTACCCCTCCCTGTCAACGTAGGGATAGACGAAAACACCACCTGCACTCCCGCTCCGTCCACTAACCGTCCCAGCCCCCTAAAGTCTCTTTTGATAGCCTTCAGGCTTCTCTCTTCAATGTCATCACTGCCCGCCTGGACTATCAGAAGAGGATAATAATCAGTGGGTCGTACCAGGTTGGGAAGCTTCCTGGCAACGTCCCTGACCCTGGCCCCAGGGAGGCAGCAGACTTCCCTACGGGTAGGGTCAGGCCGACAAATAGGGCCCTCTGTTCCCCTAAGGACAGAGTCACCCACAACAATCACCCTCCTGTCTTTCTTGGTGGAGGCAGTCCTGAGGCGTGGAGTCGACCTCCTCGCCCTAGGCATCCTCCTGGGAACACTTTCCACCTCTTCCTCAGCTACCGGTCTCTCAATCTCCAGGGCCTCAAACCTGATCATGAAGCATCACGAACCCATTCACAGTTTTCTGTGCTGCTTCCAAGCTGATAATGATTGGCATTCACAAGAGACAATTAGGAGTGTACAATGCAATGCTTTTACATTTTTTTAGTATATATAAAGGTGATGGAAAAAGCTGCTTGAGGGTGCAGCAGGGGCTTGGAGGGTGTGTGGGGCTTGCAGCTGTGTGGGCACATTGCATGACACCTTCTGCAGGGGCTGGGACCGTGTCCCAGCTCGGGGATGTCTGCTGCCCGCTGCCAGCTTCAACACAGGAGGGATGCCCGAGGGACCAAGCGCTGGGGACCACTGCCTGATTCAGGCACGGCGAGAGCACCAGAATGGTCTGATGTAAGAGCGGTGCAAGTAGATGGCATGTGGAATTTGTGTCAACTGCTAAATCACAGGAAAACAAAATGATTCTCTACTTAAAATGAACATAAAAATAAAATATATATATATTTTTTTAAGAGTACCACCTTTGAGGTTTTCTATATAAGCTGGAATTTCTTGAAAATAGAGGTAACACTTTTTAAGCATGAAAAAGGACATATCTGGTGGAGATTCTGTCCTAGAGAATTCAACTTCAAAAGAGGAATTGCTCAGGGCTACAATGAGTCATTATTTAGGTGTAAGTGATGGTGACCTGATTACATTTGTTGCATGTAAATGAGGTACACAGCAGCATCTAGCAGTGCTTCAGGAGAGTCTGTCTTGCAAAGCTGGAATCAATGTCAGCTGAGTAAATAATGTGAACATAAAAATATTAATAACTAGGAGCTGTTTAAGAATACTTGGCCAAGTGACCCCAGGCAAAAAAGACTTGGAAGGGGAGCAAAAACCATTTATACAGCTGAAGGGGATGAGAAAAGGCAAAGATTGCGAGCAAAGAATGGAAACTGGGAGTTCTGCTGTGTAGAAGGTGGATTTGAAAAAAAGGATTACAAAGGGGAAAGAGAAATGGCCTTACATTATTAGTATAAACAATAAAAGCCAGTAAGAATGATATTGGCCTGTTGTTGCATTTAAATAATAATGATAAATTGTTCAGTCGTAATGGTTGAAGTTACAGGAAAATAGTTTTCAGATGGTGGTTTGGCTGGTGCGAAGGCAGCGATTGTGCAATATGCTGATGGTCTCAGCCATCTGTCAGAGGTAATTCAAAAGGATGTGGAATTGCACCTTCTACATTTTCAGCCCAAACTGCATTCCGAAAGAGGAGCAAAATTTCTTAGTTTGGCTGCTTGCTGCTGGTCGTTGCCATGTCTTGGAGCAGTTGGAAAGTTCCCAGAGCGCTGGAGGAAAACGCGCGTTATTTCTTGAGTGAAGTCAAGCAGGGCAATCTCTGACACGTTCCGTTTACCAGCTTGCCTTTGATGGTGAATACAATCACTGAGCAGCAGATAAGCTGTTTTGTTGATCTGTAAATAAGAAGGTAACTCATGCCCGTCAGCACACACAGCCTTTTGTCAATTCGGTGTAGTCAGACTCAGCTTCTAGTTTTTGATTAGATTAATTTTGATTAATAAAGTGATACTGTTGAAATAATGCATTTACTATGAGCGCTGCATAATTTAGAAAGCAATCCTCGATGTAGCAGGCATACAGCAGATTAAAAGCAACATTTGGCTAGGTGGCCTCAATATAACTGAAAAAGAAACCGCTGCACAGGGCGGGCTTTCACGTGGAGTTCTGCAGGGACCTGGCCTCGGTGCTGGTAAGGGTTGTTTGAGTGGCCAGGAGGAAAAAAATGCAAAATCCCTGCTGGTAGGCTGGGTAGGCAAATTAGAAAACCCTTGGAGGAATGATGAGGATTAAAAGGGTGGTATGCAGGGAAGAATGACTCCAAAATATTTTGGAGGTTGTGGCATGTAGTTGCCTGAATGTGCATTTTCAGGGCAATTTTATAGCCAAGGAGGCTACTGTGATACGAGTGCGAGGAGGAGGCTTCACCCTTGCTGTTCGGTGGTGGCATGATCCGTGTCAGAAAACTTGGCAGTGACACAGGACCTACGGTCAGGGTGGGTGCTGGGAGGCCGAGGGGGTGAAAAAGGTCAATGAAAATGATAAAAGGACTGGGAGTGGATATTGGAGGATGCGTAGCCTTACTTTCAAACACTCAGGTAGCTCAAGTAGTGGTAGTATAACACACAGAGGAATGATTTGGTATTTCTAAAAATATCTGTCCTAGGGAAATGAAAAATAATCCCAGGGAGCTTGAGCAGATAAGCTTATCCAAAAGGCACTGACCAGAAGTTGAAGCTAGACAAATTCAGAATAAAAATAACAAGAGTGTTTTTAATAGTGAATGTAAGTAATTAATCATTAGAATAGATGAGCAAACTGAAAAGTGGCAGAATTGCCTGCCACTGAAAATTTAAAAACCAAAAGGAGAGCAATTTTAGTTCTGTAAGAACGCCGGTCTCTTTTACCTTCTGTGTTTGACAGACACCTCTTACTACGGTATTTCCCTATCGTTTTATGATCTATGAAAAATGTACACAGCAATTTCAATGTAGCCAGTCAGGAGCTTTACAGAATCCTCTGAAAGAGCACCGTATGCATGCTCCATCAGGCAGTCATGGGTTTGCTTTATATTTATTTATATTTATTTATATATTTCCCAAAATAAGTGGATGTTTCTCAAAGTGCCTCTCCTGCTCTTTACCTGAATCCCTGCAGCTGTGCTGGGTCAGCACTGTTACAATGGAAATTTGTTCCTCCTGCTAGGTCAGTGCTTTCTGCGCCCTTATCTCTCTGCCTGCCTCCTCCTCCAGGTTGGGAGCTGTGCCTAGGTGCGAGGTGCCAGGCTGCGGTGGAGTGATTCTGCTTGAATCATCTTCTTTTTTGGCTTTTGGCATACTTGGTTTTCTGAGTAGGGTTGCTGGAATCCACAGGCTCCAAAGTCTCTCCCCCATCTAAATGACAGGAAAAAAAAATTAATAGGCATTGAAAAGCCCCTCGTCAGTTTACACGTGATAAAGCAGAGATTGTACGTGACATGAATCAGTTTTCATGAGAAATCCGTTAAAGTTTTCCTTCACCATGGTGTTATTTCAGATTACAGCTGGAGCCCTTCCCCTGGCTCCGGACCCATCAGTGTGTAAAACCTCTGCTTTAAAGCCTGTATTTCAGATCGTTGTCTGAGCCCTGAGCTGCTCCTCCTCCCTTTCTTCCAAAAATCAGTGTTTTCACCAGAGAGAGGTGGCGTGTCACCTCCTCAGCCGCTGGTGAAGGTGGCTCTGTGCTAAGGCATGATGGCACGGGCTGTGACAGCTGGAGAGGAAATGTCCCACCCTGAAATCATGTGAAAATGTGATGAGAAAGCATTTGCAGGGGGCCACGGGGTGTTCAGGGAGAATATGTGCTATCGCTGGTAGGTCTACCAAAAGTTGGGGGTCTCGTGTGCATGTTGGTGTCTGTGCCCTGTGGTCACTGGGGGCAGAGAGTTTGGGGGCACTGAGTCCTGCTGATGCCCCAGCTCGGCTGGAGAGCCACATCCACTGTGATCTGCTGCAAACCTTGGGCTGAGGCTGTCGGTCCACAGCTCGCTCCTTCCTCCATGTAAGCCTTCAGCACCTGCAGCCGACACACCGATGCTATCCAGATCTCACCGACCCATGGATGTCAGGGCAGGGTGCTGCTCTCCTCGGGGTGCTGGGGCTCCTCCTGGCCTGGATGCTGCAGTCAGGTCTGGACTTGGCCTTTCAGAGCCTGCCTGGAAGAGGGGAACATGTGTTGGTAATAGTTACTCGTATTGCTAACATTTACCTTCCATACAGCGGGGCAGGAAGGGGATATTCGGCTGTGTGGGAGATGCTGTGGCTGGCACCTGCCAGACTAACTTCTAATTCTTCCTGTTATGCTACTTTATTTCCATGTCATATTAAGTTTGAATTTTAATTGGATTCTGTTTCTAGCAAAATGACTCTTCATAGGTTTACCTGACTTCAAAACAGGACCAAGAGCATAGGTTTAACTCTTGGAAAAAGGAAGAAATGAGTGAATTCAGAACAGAGCGTGGTTCTGCATAGCCTGCTTACTGTAAGAAATCAGAGCGACCCTGTGGCTCTTTCAGTAGTGGTAAAACCAATTTAGGTTTGACACTGGATATATTGAAGTTCTGCAATGATAACGTATGAAGGGCTTAACTTTGGACATGAAAATAACCTTTATAAGATCTTGGTGAAGAGTTATGGTAAGAATAGCAGTCTGTGGGTTCCAGATGCTTTAGACCATCGGATGTGTGTTGCCAGGAGTTTTGCCCTGTGTGACAATCCAAAAACTGTTTATTGACTGTTCCCTCGTTTTCCCCAGGACACCTCAGGCAGCAACGACCTGGGGCTCTTTCATTGCTTCAACCCAAAACCCCGGGGGCAGCGATGATCCCTCAAAAGCCACATTCCTTTACTTGTTGCTACTGCTGTGAGCAGCTCTACTGAAAAGCTTGAAAAATAAGTGGAAGCCAAAAACCGATGTGCTTACAAAACTGGTTCTTGGCCCTGACCCCCCTCTGCAGCACAAACAGTGGGGCTAAAACATCCTCAGCCAATTTAGTGAGTCTGCTTTGGGTGGAAATCTTTGGAAATCTTTTCTTCATCTTGCAGTTGCCAGAAAGCTCAGAGGGTTAGAGGAGGAAGAACACGCTCCCCTCGTGTCAGCAGGCAGGGGGAAGGTGTGCGATGTGATGCTGAGCAGAGGCAAAATGCTTCGCTGTTTTTGTCTACATGGAAACCCTCAGGAGCCCAAAGCCACCCGAGTTTACAACAGACTTGATAGACAGGAGTCAGGGCTACGCAGGGTTTCCAGCCCCTCTCGGAGAAGCCCATCCAGCCTTGCTCAGGGGCCAGTCCTCTCTGAAGGGCTGTGGATAAAGGGAATCCAGTGGATTTCGGGTATCTGGATTTTCTAAAAGCCCTTTGAAGGATAATTTGTCAGAGCCTATTAAAGAAGATAAGTTACTGTGCGATTGGGATAAAGGTCTTCTGATGTACTGAAAAGTCCTAAAGGTTAGGGAAGCAAAAGGTGGGGGTTAGTGGATGTTTTTTAGGGTGGAGGAGAGTTGGTGGTGGGGTCCATAACAAATCTTCACAGGACTCTACTGTTGGCACAGCAGTGATGTTCTCGAGAACATTTTTGTGAAGTGTTACAGAACACTTTGCTGCTGAACCTGCCTTGCTCTGGATGGGAGCAGCAGCAGATCTGCTTAGCAGCATCTTGGTGCTCCTTCATCCTTGCTCTGAGGCTTGTCTGTCAGGCTGCTGGATGGCAGTGAAAACTGCAAACAAATCCCAGGTTTCCTCACGCTTAGGGAAGTTTTCAGAAAAACCTTCCTCTACGAGCTTTGTGGCCTCCAAAAACTCCACGGAAATATAGGTCCTTTCTCCTAGAAGCCGGGGCTGCTGATCCAAATCATCTAAATATATTAAATAAAATTTCAGTGAACACAAAGGAACAAGAAATATGCTTAGGTTGCCAGTATTTATTGCAAACATACATCAAAGATGACTTTTTATAGAAGTTAAGGTCAGGTAACATTAAATCAGCCGCTCTTACTGCCTGTATCTCATTGATCATTAAATGTCACCACCTTCCTTCTGTACCGAGCCAAGTAATTTCTGTTTGGGAAAGGCAATCTAACATAAAAACTCAATTTTGAGAGGTTATAAAGGCAACATTTCTTGAATAGTAGCTTGTTTGACTGAGTAGTCATCCTTCCTGTTAAATTCTTTTAACATCAAATATTTCAAAATTTTCACTTAAACTATGTTCCATTCCCAGCCCTTGCTCTGTTTTTCTTTCTCTGCTGATCTACACAGCCGTACATCTCTGTGTGTGTGCTCCAGGAGCAGATGAGCTGTGCTGCCAGCAGATTGCCTTACCTGTCAGCTATGGTCCGTGATGCTTTTTGTAGTCACGGCTTTCAGAGGCGCAGCTCTATTCTCTGAATCAAAGTCTGCGTGTTTATGCCACAGATGTATAACCTAATATTTGGCCTTATTTTATAGTTCATTTTAACAAGCCTAACTTAGCAAGTGATGTGGATTAGTCTTTGCGATTGCCATTTCATCATTATTTGCTGCTTTATGAACCTATCTCGTCTCCAAAGTTTATCAGGGCTAATTTTCCGTGTACTTCAAATCCGTAGTCAAAAGTCTCAAATCTCGTGCAGTAGCTGTAAAAATCCACCAAGATGATTTGATTTCAGAGAGAAAGAACTGACGGTTTTGACATCTGGCAGACCTTATTGCATTCAGAAGGACCTTCTTTATATCATATAGCTCGTTTTCAATCAGACCCTTTCACAAACTTTACACCAAATTCCCGCATCCATGCGCAGCGATCCCCGGCACCGCCGCGCGCTGTGCGGCTCCTCGGACGGGCAGCGGAGCGGGGATGAAATGCGATGAAGGAGCAGGAGGCGCGGGGTAGGAGCCGAGTAGCTTGAGCCATTGTTGTAGCATCCGAGTGCTGAAGTTACCCGGAGGAGCTGCCGAAGCCTGCAGCGCTGAGCGAAGCCGCTGGGGCTTGCTCTGATTTCCAGCAGCCGCCTCTGCGCGCCTCGCGTCCCCGCTGCCAGCCCGCGCCTGCGTCCGCTGCTGCCGTGGGAACTGCCGCTGCTATAGGATAATCCATCAGCGCCTTTTCTGAGTTCAGGACGTTTTTCCATAGAAAAGGAAGCCAAAAGCGTGCCTGTAATGCCAGAGCCCCGGTGAGGTCGCGGTGACGCTGCTCCACGCCAGCCGCAGGAGGCACAGGTGGGTCCGTGCTGTGCCGGAGCGGCCGGGGGGCTCCCATGGGATCCTGGTGGGGATGGGGCCAGCAGCAGGGTGGGAGGGCTCGGGCTCGGGCTTTTCAGCTCCATCCCAGGCAGCAGGGAGCCTGCATTCCTTGCATCACTGCCTGGTGCCTCCCTTTGGCTGCCGGGAACAGGAGGGAGAGCAGCCCGGTGTCCTTCCAGGCTTAAGGGGGAGGCAAAGATAAAGGAGATGATGGAGAGAATTGCTCTTATCTGAGTTGGGAGTGGTGGGAAAGGAGAGCACACGACCTCTCTGTGTGAGTGCCTCCCCCACTGGTACGGGTCACAGCCAAAAGCAGCCAAGAGAAACTTGCTTTCTGCATTGGGAGCTCCGAGGTTTCTCCTCGCACCCCTGTGTCCATGGGGGCCTGCACGCATGCCCAGGTGAGTCTGTGGGGCGTTTAAAGATTTACAAGCATCTGTTTCTCTGAACTTCTGTACTGGAAGCCATTCCCATGGATATTGAAGTTCCCATCCTTTATGGCCGTGGTTTTTATTGGCATGCATAATTAATAGTGCCGGCCAGCCCGTCTCCCACAAAGCACAACGTTGAAAGTTTTTGCCCATCGGCTGCAGAGCTCAGCGTTCCCCTGTCGTGGGCAAGCACCCTCCTGAATCCAGCACCATGAACATGGGCACAGCACCACTGCTTTGTGTGCACTTTGAGTACACACACAGGTGCCGAGCTGATTTGGAGGCAGTTGAAGTTTCAGAAGGTGATGTGAAACTCTGACGAGCATGTCTTAATTACCGTCGGTGGATAGGTGCTTGCACACAGTTGTGAAATGTTGGCAACCTGTCATTTTTATCTTTTTGTGGTTTTTGAAACTTGCTGTGTTACCCTAAGATGCATAAGCATTTGGTATGAATTTATTTTTTGGGAATATGATCGCTTATTTTTGATTTTCATGCTCATTCTGTCACTGCTGAGGAATGGGATAGGCATTTTTAACCAAAATTACATAAATATGCATTTAAAAAATGTAAAGATTTTAACAGAAGGCAGATGACATTGCATTGTAAAAAAGGTTATGCAGTTGAACATGTTTAAGACAGAGATTTTTCCCAGACTTTCATATTCTTTGAATACAACACCTGGCACACTGAATTTTCCTTCAATTCCCAGTGAAGGAGGCATGTTTCTGTATTTCCTACAGTGGCTGTGATCGCTGTTTATTCAGAACATAAATGATTTTAGGTATCTCCACAGTGGTGGTTTTATTTGGTGGGTACCCCATGCTCATTTCCTTAATTGCCTTAGACTGAAATTCATTCCCTGTGTGTGTAGCAGATTGGGCTCCAGACTACTGAGGAACTGATGTGTGAGAGATCTTTATCCCACGCTGGGAGGATGATTCTTACTGGATTTACATGCCTTTCTTGAGCTGTTCTTGGAGGATGGGACAATTTTCTAATGTTTGATTCTCAGTCATTTTGCTGCTTTGCCCAAGCTAAGTGTTTATCTGGATTAACACATAGCAGCTCTTCACCAGACTTGGTAACAGCCTTTAATCTGTGGGGCTGGCATCCGTCTCAGCCTGATGGGCCTGTAAATGGGATTTTATTTTTTTGTCCTAACACCTTTTGGCCAGACTTCCAATTAAAGCATTCAGGGTAGGGAGGTTTGGATGCTCTGCATGTCTTGATTGTGGCTGTCCTTATTCTTCATGACAGAGCAAAGTTTTTCTGTATTTTGAAATCTTTTCTGTTTGTTTCCGTGGTAGGCTGGTGTTTACATTGTATAAATTGCCTGAGATATCTGCTCTGCCAAGCTGATATTCTAAAATTCTGGAATAATTTACTAGGGAGAGCTTGCTGGAGGTCTTCTGCTCCAGCTTAGAAGTTCAGTCTACCTCTGAGGTTCGATTACGTTGCTCAGGGTCACCTCAGGTAGGTTGCCTTCAAGCATGGAGGTTCCACGGCCTCCCTGGACACAAATGCCAATGCCTGACCACCACCACTCTGAGCAGATGTATCCTAATATCTAAACAGAACATCCCTTGTACCTCCACTGCATGTTATCCTCTGTGTGTGCTCCTCTTCGTACCCACCGGGCGGGTGGTCACAGCAGCCACGAGGCCCTCCTGAACCTGCTGCTTGCCAAACAAACCAGCTCCATCAGCCTCTCGTACGCTGCTCGCTTCAGACCTTGACCATCTTGGTGGCCTCTGCTGCACTCGCTATTCCATGTCCGGAGGAGCTTAGAGGAGGACACGGTGCTCCAGACCCTGTCTCACAGGGCCAGAGAGGAAGAATCCCTTCCCTTCACCTCCTGGCTCTGCTCTGCTCCAGCTGGCAAAGCCCAGCCCGTGGCCAGCCTTGCTGCTGTAGCTGCTGAGTTTGTGCTCCTCAGGACCCCCACGTCCTCCTGTGCAAATCTGTTTCCGAGCCAGCAGATTCTCACCCTGTATGGTTGCACAGGGTTATCTTGTCCGAGGTGCAGGACTTGGCCTCTCTGAGTAATGCAGTGGGCTGATATTCGCCCTAGGAAGCTGTGCTGTGGCTGCTTCTCTGGATTTCAGTATTGCCAAGCGTCGCTTTGGACATGAGGAAACTTAAAAATCCTCTCCCAGTAGGCGTTTCACACAGCTACCCTCTGTTTTCATTAACCGTGGTCCAGGTCTGAGTCCTATCACTAAGACTAGTTTCGTGATGAAGGGTTGTTACTGTCTTAATGACTTTCAATTAACTTTCAGCAAGTGAGTTTTACTTTCCCAAGTTTGTTTGGTGATGAACAGCATTTATTAAAATGCTGAACATTCTTTACAAGCAATGGCAAAAATTTGTGCCTTACACTACCTTTAACTCGCCCTTTAAATGTTAACATATTTAACTACCCAAAATGCTTTCTTGCACTGCATGGGGAAGGAAGAACCTCATAGAGCAGTGTATGAGTGCTGCTGGAGGCTTCGAGTATCCCTCCATGGTGATGCAGCTGGTGTTCGTGATCCATTGCCCCACAGCCCGTGTGATGATGTATTGAATTATTCCTGATCTAGAAGGGTTTTTGTGAAGAGTCATAGTCTGTTAAATTTTATGTGTTTATGAGTTTATTTTTAATTTAGTTTTTATGTGCCGTTCTGTGAGTACACACATTTGTTACTACTTGAGATAAATCTCTGCTTGGTTTCAGGCTGGTAGAAGGTTGTTAATGGTTGTTAAGAAGGTTGTTAATCCAGCAAAAGAAGGAAAAACTTCCAAGTAATTTAATTATAATTATGTATATATATATATTTATATACACATACACTTCTTGTTTATTCGTACAGCATATCAGTCTTACAGTGCTCGCTGCACAGTGTTAGTACAGAAGTGTTTGCTTTTGCCTGTGGCTTGGCACTGTGGCATTGCCAGGTTAGCACGTTATGGCCAAGGTAGTAACGTAACAGCCAAGGGAAGCAGCAGTGACCTTTTCTCTTTGGTGCCCTAGATCCAGACCTGCTGGAGTTCTGCTTTAGGCAAACCTAAAGCCCTCGTCTCAGTTTGGAGTAAGTGGGTGGAACGTAAAATTTCTGTATTCGGGTCAGGCTCTGTGATGCACTCATCCATCTCTGATACTTAAAATTTATGAATTGCATATTAATGTTCTCTTTTAGTTCAAAATGTCCAGGGGTTTGCATTTTACTTGTGTGAATTGGGTGCCTATGCTTGTATTTCAGTCACTGCCTTTCTTTCTGGTCTCCTTGCTCCCTTCCCTCACGCGGCTTCGAGGGGGCAGCCGGCGGGTCCCCTTCTCCCCTCCAGTCAGCAGGAGATGATTTCTGGTGTGGCATGACACACCAGTGGCACGTCTGCTGCCTTTGCTGGAGCTTGGCACCCTGCCGTGACAGGAGAGGGCCGGGTCGGGCCCAGCAGGGCTCGGAGGCTCCCCAGGGCCATGCTGCGGGTGGCCGGGCATGGGATCTGCGGGGCCTGAGGCGGCCCTGCTGCCAGGCCCAGGCTTCCCTGAGTGAGCACTGTGCTTTGCCCTTTAATTCAAGGGGGGAAGGAGTGAAATGTAAGGCTGGTTGTTTGTTTGGTTGTTGTTGGTTTTGTTATTGTTACTTTTTAAAACCAAGCCTGCTGCCTGTGCCCATGCTCGGTGCTGTCCCTCAGGAGCCCCCCGGGCTCCCTGTGGTGCTGTGGGGCACGGCTGTGTGGGCACGGAGTGGGGTGGGTGCAGGCCCCTCCAGGCTGTGATACAGAACCACAGAGTCATCTAGGTTGGAAGAGACCTCCAAGATCACCCAGCCCAACCTCTGACCTAACACTAACCAGTCCTCCACTAAACCATATCCCTAAGCTCTACATCTAAACATCTTTTAAAGACCTCCAGGGATGGTGACTCCACCGCTTCCCTGGGCAGCCCGTTCCAATGCCTCACAACCCTTTCCGTAAAGAAGTTCTTCCTAACATCCAACCTAAACTCAATACCAGTGATACCACACTGAATGCCACATTCACGACACAAGCCAGTATTAATGGGCCTGTCATAAAGACGCAGCAGAACTTACCGTGACATTTCATCCTGGTGAGTAATTTACATGTTCCCAGTTACTGGGAGTGTGATGGTGGAGCTGGGTGCCAACTCTGAGCAGCCACCTGAGGTGTGAGGCAGACAAACCAGCAAAAACCCAGCCATGGCTGGGTGTTAGTGGCTGCAAACAACACGCTGCCCCTGCTGCCATCGGCTCTCGTCACAGAGCTCGGGGATTTGCTCCCTGCAGTACACAGCTTTTTGTCAGATCTCGGGTATTTGTGTATGGTCTCAGATTTGTGGTTAGTTCTCAACTTTTTATCGTGTCTGTTTCATTTAATCCTGATCATCTTAACAGAAGCATATGCTGTAAACTGTTTTGTAAATTACAGCAAAAAATTAAAATAGTCTGTGCATCGTTTTGGCAGCTCAAATAATGTAAATCTCCAGAGGATGGAGAAAAAAGTTGAAACCTTTGGTCCCCTCGCCCAGGCAAAGCCAGGCTGGCTGACAGGAGCTGTTAATCTCATCTTTGGTACCCAGTCAGGTCTGCACCATTATTGTATCCAAATGCATTTGAAATGTTTCCTTTTGGCAAATATTTAGCCTGCTATTTTTGAATTATAGATCTTTGACTTAAATTGTTGTCGGATTACACTTAGATGGGTTATGTTTTATGCCTTTCTTCACATCAAGATAGCTTTTGGCAGGATTACTACTCAGTGCTAGTAGGAAAATTAGTCATAGTTAAACAGATGTAAAAGCTCCATAAGGGCTTGTAGAAAACTTAACTCAAAATATTCCAGGGAAGTAGAGATCACATTTCTCACTCCTAATCACAAACATAAAACCAACACTTTTGAGTAGTATAAGAACAGAAATTGGCCATTTTCTGCTGATTAAAATAACAAAGAGAACAAACCAGTAATCGATCTGTAATATATACATGTAATTTTTGTTGGGAAGTTGCTCACATGATTTGCACCGGAATGGAGTGGTGAGATCCAATTTACTACTACAGTTATGTTCCCTTTCTATAGGAGGAAAATGTTGGCTCAGCATATCCGTGGATGTATTTGCCCTTGGTGCTCTCATTGGAGGAGTGTTAGCAGCTATTTTTAAACAATTCCTAATTTTTTCTTACAAATACAGTGTCAGAAAGTAGTGCATTACAGTGAGGAACTGCTGACAGTCATCTGGCACTTGGAATTTTACAGAAGTCTGCAAAGTCAGTGTTCAGTGCCTTCCTGCAACTGCAGTCATAACCATTATTTGAATTAAGATATCATAATTTTTCAGAAATATTTAAACAATACTGTGATCTGGATATTTTAGGGGACTGGTAAAGGATTACAGAGAATTTTTTGTCTGGTTCTTTGCCACCTAGGGATAACTGTAAGTACATTTCCGTTCTCAGGTTTGTTTCAGCTGTGCATTGAACTGGTTTGTCCCACAGGTACAGGTTTCATCTGTTTTCTTTTGTTGCATGTGCAAAAACAAAGAAAAATTACACAAGTAGCAGAAACTTAGATCTGTCTCCTTTACTGAAGGTAATGTGCATTTTTACAATAAACTTTATTTTCTATTTAACAATAGAAATAGCAGGTAATGTTTTCCCACTTTTTTGCTTTTCACATTTGCATGAAGGTCACTCACGCTACACTGAAAGTAGAATTGGTCTTCAGTGACTTTGTGCAAAAGCGCAAATCAGACAAAATTGAGATATTCAGTTCCAAGCAATATCTGCCTGTGTGACAGAAAGCCCTTTTTATTTGAAACTGAAGAAGTCTAAATAGTTGCAGAATAGAAATAGAATGTCAATAATTCAACTCTTTTCAAAATTTTCTCATTGTAACAGCATATTTTAAATATTGTGGTTTCCGGGTTTAAAGCAGAGCGACACTTTAAAACTTTTTATTATGGAGAGGGGGGTTAGTTTCTTGTTTCCTAATCCCAGTTCCTACCCCAGATTAGAAAAACAAGCAAAAGAAGAAATCACCCTCTATGGTAAGATGTAATGTATTCTTGGTATAGTGTGGTATACATGTATTCCTACTTTTTATAGGATAGTTTTTCAAAATACACGCAGCAGGAAAAGCAGGAAATGCGTGTTGCATTGATAAGTCATTCTGACAGAAGCTGCTACCTTGCAGCTTCTCATGGCTGCTTGTTAGCTGCTGGAGAACGTTGGCCTTGGTTGCCTGCCAAAGTGTGGCTCTGAATTTGCATCTTTCACCTCCTGAATCTGGCTGGTAATTCCAGCTTCTGAGTCTGATGGGTTTTGTATCATAGATTTACATTCTGTCATTGTGTATATATATGACAGAGAGAAGTTTCCAAAACTTGTCCTGCTGTGAAGTTTTTCCCTTACATTTTTGAGCAAAAGAGCTCAAAACACATACAGAGATGCTACTACAGTTATTTCCTTAACCAGAGTTCATGGAGTCTAAATGAGTCATCCCAATCATTTAACTAGAACCACAAAGAGACTGGGAGATTTCTTTGAATTATTCCCTGTGCAAAGCAGAAAATATATTAAAAAAATAGGTATTTTATAAAAATAATTAACATTTATAACAGATGGAATTTGCCACAGTCATGAAAGTTCATGTGCTTTATTGCCCTCGTTATTCAAAATCTGCAAGGATATTTCTAAGTAGAATTTGTTCATTTTAGTTTCTGTTCCTTGGAGTTTGTTATATCCGTGCTGTGTACTGCTGTGTGTTTTTATTACAAATAAGCTAAATGTACGTGTAGGTTGCCATCAAACCACCACTTATTTTGTCTGCTAAGTAGGAGGTTTGGAGTGAGGATTATCTCTGTGAATTGCATGTTTTCCAGCTTTCAGTCGTTCCTGTGTTTCTTCAGTGAACCATCCCTGATTTTCAACCTCCCTCCTGAATTGCAGTTCCAAAAATTGAATGCAATTCCGTTTGTGTTCTTACAGTGCCAAGTGCAGCAGAGCCCCCCCTCAGTTCCCAGAAATTGCTCCTCCTCCTGCGCGTGGTTATTGCATCTGGCTGTTCTGCTCCAGCGGCACACCGGGGATGCTTGCTTAGCTGACTGCCACGAACCCTCATGCTCTTTACAGCTATTTTCCCAAGATGAAGTCTGTTTGCATCCCCAATCTGTTAGTTCTGTGAAAAGGGTAATTCTAACACCCCTTTGCTTTCTGTTGTGAAGTTTAAGTTGTCATTATGAGCTACTGCATTTTTAAATAGGTTTTCCTTTACTTCGTTGGCCTGCCTTCAGTGCCTCCTATTGAACAGATGTATTGATCTTATATTTTACTTACTCAAGCTTGTAGTCAGAGGGAGAAGGCAGCAGGAGATCATTATTTAGATTTGAATAATAAATGATGGGGCTTTTTATGGTCTTAGTTATATATAATGCATAGTACAAAAGAAGTAATTCATTTCTTCCTGCTTGGTGATAGATACCGAGTAATTAGAGGAGAGGAGTTTATACAGCAAATAATAGCAAAGGAATTGGCCTCTTAAGTAGTAGAATAAATTTGCTCAGTAGAGAGGACTCTGGAGAGAAAATTCACCCATCTTGGACTCGCTGTTAGGAGATGTATGGTGTGACCTACTGAAGTCCTGGCTGATGAATTTCGGAACACGTATATATCTGACACAGGTCCCCTCCTCTTTTAATTTAACGTGTGCCTGTGTTGCATGCTTAGCACACATTATCTACGTTAAGTCCTTGCCATTTGCACGTGAAGCCCTGAAATACCTGCCGGTGTGTTCCTTGAATCTCTATTCTCTTGCCTAGCCTGTGAGTTACGGGTTAAAGCTTGTGTCTTGCTTTTAGATAGTCTTGACGTATGCAGTTAAGGAAGAGAATAGCCACTGCTTGCGTAAAGGCAGCCTGAAAGCCATCAGGAAGTACACGAAGCCTGAGTATTCTGCTCTTACCAGCTGCCTGCTTGGCCCCTGAGCATGTGTGGGTTCGTGGTGACTTGCAGCTTGCTGTGGATTCGGGGCAGGCTGCTCCCTCCTGCAGATATGCCCCTCAGACTGAGCAGAGCCCACGGTGTAAGACCAAAAGGCAGCCTGATTTGGGATGCAGTGTGATCATGGGCATGGGTTGCTCAAAGAGGCTGTGAAGTCTCTGCCCTTGGGGTTATTAAAAATATGACCGGGCAGCCTGCTGCGGCTGGTCCAGCTTGGGCAGGGAGCTGGGACTGGGGGGTGTCAAGAGCCCTCCTCCAACCTCAGCAGGTCTGTGACCTGGACCAGGCAGCTGCAAAAAGCACCTTTGGGACACCAGGGGTGACCAAGCAGGCTGTTGGCAGTGCCAAAACCCCTCCGTTAGCTGGAGGTGGTCTGCCAGGACGGAGCCTGCCCCTTCCCATCTGCTCCCACCAGTGCCCGGGCTTTGCCTGGGTCCTTGCTGCTGGCCACGCGCCGTCCTCGGGCAGATTCCCGATGAAATGCTGGTGGCTGTTACATCAGAGAAAAAAAGATGCAAAGTCAAAGGAATAAGCTCGAGATCAAGTCCTAGTCCTGCATATACTGTTAATTGAGTCTACTTGGGACTGTTTTTTGCCGGTGAAGCCAGCTGGCTCAGAGCTGTTCTGTCCGTGCTATTCATCTTCCTTACCTTCCAGAAGAGCCGAGCCACATCTGAACGGCTTCCTGGGAGTAGTTCCTGGCTCCGTCTTCTCCCAGGAATTGCTGGGAATTGCTGCTTGACTCAGACCAGAACTGTGCTAGGGTCTGCTAACAATTTACACATGTAGCTGATCACGTTCCTGGATTTTGGAAGACTCCCTGGCACGGTTTCGCTTACTAAATATAAATGGGGCCAAACTGGCTCCGGATCAAGCCATCAAACTGCACTCTGAAGACTTGTCAGATATAAACAGTAGGAACAGTTTGAAAATGAGATGTGCTGGAGCTCTTCAACCTCAAGTCGGCAAATGACATCTCCAAATTTTTATTACAATTTTTGGAGGATTTGCAATGTGAGGGGGAAGATTTCAATTGTATTACTGACGTCATCCTCATAGAGCATTTTGCGTACACTAAAATGGCTTTATCCTCTCCCAGGGAGGGGGGAAGATCCAGTATGGCCTCAGACTGGAGAGTTTGGTGTGTGCTCCCATGCAAAACCCAACAGCAGTCCTGGAGCAAATGTCAGGACAAGCGGCTGGACTGCAGTGATGCAGATTGCTGAAGTGTGTAAGGAAAGCAAAGGCTGCTGTTAGGGGAAAAGAAGGAACGTGTATCTGGGGGCATAACCTTGATTGTGTCACTTGAAAAGCATCGCAGCGTTTGTTTTTGTGGGTGAAACCAGGTGGCACTGCTGGCAGACGGGGACTGTGCTTTACCTCGGGTAACCTCAGCCATGACTGTTCTCTGGGGAAATTCCCTTGGGTCTCTCCTGAGGAACAAAGGTAAGGCAGAGGAGCTGTGTCATTGCACTATTACCTAAATGTGTTGACATAGTCCTCCCAGCAATAAGGTGTGAGAAAAGCAGGTCACATTTATGCTGCTTTGAATCCTTCCTGATAGCTTATGGTAGAAAGAGATGAGTTTTCACAGGGTTGTTTGTGGAAATCTCCCCAAGGACTTCTCACGGTTGTTAAGCAAAGAAATGCCATTTCTTTACCCCCGTGGAAATGCCATGCAAGAGAGACCAAGATTTACATCGAATCGCATTGCACTTTACAGTCTGTGTCTTTCTTACCTGGAAGCATGAAGTAGCATAGGAAGCATTAAGGAAAAAAAAATTAATGCTGCATGTGTTGTTAGAAACAAACAGCTCCAATGAGTTTAAGTTCATCTTTCCCGACCTTCAGTATGAGAAATAATGAATCGCCCAGGAAAATAATGAACCTCACTTTGTTGCTTTTTCCAGCTGACACCTTGTCAGAGGGAAGCAAAAGGACTGTCGTGGCAGTTGGGACATTATTTTTACAGTTTCATGCCATTGTATTTCATCAACTGTTATTTATGGTGTTTTGTTGTGTTGTTTTTTTTTCCAATTAATAAACTGAACTAGGATTCCGTATGGATTTGAGCAATCTTCTTTTGTAACAAGCTTTAAGTTAATGCAAATCTTTAATATAAAGATCTTGACTAGTGTCTGCTAGCTGTGGTGCCAGCCTGCCTCGCACCTAGAAGTGCTAAACGCCTCCATACCTCTGCCTACGTAAATACACGTAGGTAAATATCCACCAAACTGACGTTTTTCTGTTAGATCTCTCCTTAAATTTCTGTCAGCATGGCTGTAAATGGAATAATAACAGGCAGAGGGTATGGTCAGCCACTCTCTGTAGTGTAGTGGGATTTAATATAACTATGATTTTTCATTTTTATACAGGTAACTTACATCTTTGACTTGTGCCTGCCTTCTGGTGTCGGTCAGGTCTTTGTTGTAATTCTTTGTAGTTCTCTTTGCACGAAGCAATGCAACCTGGATGGGCTGCGAGTGGGGCTCCTGAGCAGTAGGAGGCTCATAGTATCTGTTATTATCTTTATAGTGTAGGACTTCCCAGGTTATAGAGCAAAACTCACCTGTAAAGTTAGCAAATATATTCAAGACTTCATGTCTGTTCAGTTCATATGTATGTAAACACAGTAAGTGCAATTTAAAAGAAGTAACAGAAAAGACTGGCAGATATCATGCAGTTATCCCTATTTCTGTCCCTATTTAAAGAATAACTTAATTCTAGGCATTAGTAGATAATTAAGCAAATGCTAGTGTTTACTACACTGCTTATCAGTGCACCTGAAAATGACTCTTTTTTTCTTATATGCAATATACTGCCTGGTTCTGGCACACAAACATTGAGTAAAGGGAGGAAATATATGTCCATGCCAGAAGCTTAGCTGAGAATGCTTTGAACTCCTGCTGCTTGACATCATTGGGACCCTTCAGACCCTATTTAATTGTCCTTTCTGAGGGACAGTGAAATATGTTTGCTTCCAGAATTCCAGGTGTCCATCACTGGCTTCAGTCTCATCAATTCCAGGTCTGAAAGACAGCTTTTTTATATTTTTTTAATTGGATGCAGTTGCAACTCTTAACCCTCGAGTATAGATTGCTTTTCCTGAGCTTTGCATTTTCCAAGTCTCTGTAGACTGATGGGATCAAATATATCATGTCACTGTGCTGATTGCATCAGCAAGCTCAGATAGAAGCGTTTAGGGTTTGGTAAATTTTGTTTATTGTTGCTTTTTTTAGAGGTCCCTTTGCAAGGTGATTGTCCAGCACAGCAAAAAGTCTCCAGACTTGGTTGCTTCTATTTACTGAGCTTTTAGGCTTCTGGGGCCCGAGAGCTGTCCTGGGTTTGTTCTGGACCTTCACCAGCCAAGTCTAAATGAAGACTTAGACCTAGGCTTAATTGGGCTTTTCTTCAGAATGTGCAATGATTTCCCTACTTAGGAAAACTGTTGACACATTTCTTATTTCTCATTTTTAGACAAGATTACCGAGAACAGATGTGACAGCAACTTCAATTACATCTGAATCTCGTAGGTTTTTACAGGTAGGAGCAGGTAATTAAAGGGTAAATATTAATGATAGAAGTCAAGATCTTTGATTTAATTAGAGTTCTGGCAATAACTCATAGGAGTTTGGTGACATTTAGGAAAATGATGGGAAGATCTAAGACCAGGATATCATCCAGCCTGGGTTAGACCAAAGAGTTTAGTCCAGTATCTTGTGTCCAGTAGTTGCCAGAAGTGGATGCATGGAGAGGGAGCTGGTCACAGCAGAAGAGACAGGTAATGTTCATACTTAAACATGGTTTGGAAAAAATATAAAAAGACCAAAAAACTGCTAGGGCTGGAAAACTCAAACTTCTGTTGGCTTCTTTAAGATGATTTAAGGTGTTTTAGCTTCACAGAATCACAAAATTGTCTAGGTTGGAAGAGACCTCAAGATCATCGAGTCCAACCTCTGACCTAACACTAACAGTCCCCACTAAACCATATCCCTAAGCTCTACATCTAAACGGCTTTTAAAGACTTCCAGGGATTGTGACTTCCCTGGGCAGCCTGTTCCAGTGCCTAACAACCCTCTCAGTAAAGAAGTTCTTCCTAACATCCAACCTAAACCTCCCCTCCAAAATTTTACCCCATTTCTTCTCGTCCTGTCACCAGGCACGTGGGAGAACAGGCCAACCCCCACCTCACTACAGCCTCCTTTAAGGTATCTGTAGAGAACGATAAGGTCGCCCCTGAGCCTCCTCTTCTCCAGGCTAAAGCTTATATATTGGGCGTATGAAACCCATGGATGTATTTAATCAATTTTCAAAATGTTGTTACTTATCAAGGTGGTTACTGTGCCTTCTGATGAGAGTCGGTGCTCCGTTCATTTTGAAATCTTTGTAAAAGCTACACACATCAGTAAAAAGTCACAGTTCCCATTTAGTGCGTCTCCTGAATCTCCGTACCAGTTCTGATTTGGGGTTTTTGGGGTCTCAGGTGCCTGGATAGTTGCATTTTCTGGTGAGGCAGAAAAACCTCTCCTCAGTAGCTACTTTGTCTTGTTTATGTCGATAGGCTAACTCATAAGCATCTCAGAGGGGACATTCGGTTATGTTCCATTTGAATCAGAAATTGGTAAAATAAAACCAATCCCAGTTTCATAAAGAAGCTCTTTTGCTACTCCATTGGTATGGTTACAGCCTACTCCTGGTGTCACAACCAGTATGATTTTTCTGTCACGGTTATACAAGAAAATTCAGTGCCACCTTAACAGAGTTCCTGTTTTCTGAACAGATACTCCCTAAAAATGTATAAATGGCCTCAAGAAATCGTCTGGACTGGGACAGGCTTTATTGTAAGCAGTAAATAAGATGGAGTTGTGCAGTTAGGTATCTTCTAACCAGATGTCACTGTTTAATTTTTTTCCTTGTCTTTATCACTGTGAGCAGGGATTTAGCTGGAAAAACGAGGACACTGGTATTTGCAGAACTGGAATGAGCATGTGGAAATGTCTCATAATGATACCAAAAACAGATTGCGAGTGGTGAATTACATCCACTTTCCTTCTAAAAGAGCCATTTAAAAGCAATGTTGTAATAAAATAAAGAATTATCCTGACTCAAAATAATAGGTCCACGTAGGTGAACTTCTGTGGGATGACAGAAGATGTGTCCTTGTGTGAAATTTGTTACTTAAAGTAAAATGGATCGTGTGAAAACACAGCGATCCCTTTATGCATCTCGTGGCCACGAGCACGCTGTGCCCTGCTGGCAGTGCCGTGCTTGCGTCCTGGGCGTCTTGGGAATGGCTGCTGAGAGCTTGCAGAACCCCTCCACCGAAATGTGGTGCCCTGGGTTAATGCCAATCATTTTGGGGTTAATTTCACATACCCGAAAATGATTATCAGTAAGGAGGTGGCATTTATTGTGTGTCTGATTTTCCCTCCCAAAGCAAACAAAGCAAAACCCAACAGCCCGCTTCATTGCTAATGCACGCAAAAGCCACGAGCCAATAGTTGTTGCTGAAAAATGCAGTTTTTGTCACAAAAGCTTGTTGGTTTAGGTGTTTGTCTGACAGCAGCCCAGATTGTTTTCATATTCGCCTAGCAGGAGAATGCAAAGTCGGTAAGTGAATCCTTAGGGAAAAAGAGGAACTTTGAACTGTAGCTGTGGGCTGAACGTTTCTGATGCTCAGTCAAGAGGTAAATAAGGGGATAAAGGGACAAAGAGGGAGACACTGTTAATTACCTGCTTATTAGCAGAGGATGCATTTGTATGTTCACTCACAGCATTAATAGATTCCAGATGTACCTCAGCACGTCACGGCCATCAGGTTACCAAGTTTCCAGTGTGTTATAATTGCATTTCTGCTTTTTTGTACAGTACGAAGTTCTTTTCCCAAAGCAGCAGATTCAGTAAATATCTTATGACCAGGGCATTTCTCAGTATAATGTTGTATTTTAGAATAACCTGAACGTTGAAACATACAGCATAATTATTTCTGGGCTAATCTGTCTGGAGTGGGGATTGAGACCTGAAGTGCTTTTGTGTCTAACCCAAGATGGAGAAAGAACGCAGAAAGACCTGCGAGGAATGTGAGCTTTGTGATTTTACCTCTTTGGCAGCAGGTGATTCTTATACGTGTTTGGTTCTCCAGATTGGTGGGCTCTGAAAGCTACTGAATGAAATAAGCTGAGTCCTAAGCCAGTTCCTAGTATTTAGAAATCCCGAACAGAAGCAGGGTCACTGCAGCAGGCACCAGGAACGGCAGGGAATCCAAAAACTGCAAGAGCTCTGTTAGGACAGATGTGTTCTGTGATGCTGCATTGTATACAAAGTTTGCAAGAATTAATCTCAACTGTAAATCCAAGTGTCAGTGAGCAGTAAGATGATGGCAAAGAGAAAACGGAAGATTTTAGGGCTGCGTTTTCAAAAAAAATATGCAGAGAAATGCGGCGTTTTTCTCTGTTACAACCTGTACGAGACATTTTGTCTAACATGCAAACTGAGCTGCTGTCTGCGCATGGGCAGCTCTGCGTGTCTCTGGAAGTCTCCTTCTAAAGGATGGGAGGTGTGCTCAGAGGCTAAATGCCAGCAAACACTGACTCTGCGGTGGCAGCTCCTGCAGGTCGTCCCCCCCGACTCGAGCAGAGCTGCCAGGGGGTGCCCCGGGCACGTCACTCCCCTCCCACACCCTGCCTGCCCATCAGAAAACTTCCAGGGCTTTAAAAAGAGCAAATATGGGAACATCATCCCGTGGTTCTGTGGTTGGGGTGGTAAGGAACACGAAGTGCTCTGTTGGGTTCTTCCAACTAACGGGAAATTTTCTCATTAGAAATCAAAGTCAAGCAGGTGCTGTGGTTGTTGTATAATTGATGGCTTATTGTAATGAGTCATTGCCTCGTTTCTTTAAACGTTTCAAATAATTCCCCTAATCTGAATGGTTCCTACATCTGCTTGAAGTATTAGACAATACCAAAGGTCAGCTATTTGATCACAAATGTTAGTTTTACCTTCGTTTTAAATTTACACGTGAATTGTGAAAGCTAGTTAGAATAGAGCAGTTCAGTGCCTTTCTGCTGTTCTTTGACCTGATATTGTCACAGAAAACAGTGGTGTCCTTTTCCCTTTTTTTTTTCTTTTCTTTTTGTTCTTTAAATCACTAACTGGAATAAATACTTTTATTTTAGTCCTCCTCGACCTCTGACGAATATGAACGATACCATGGTGACCCACATGTCCTCTGGAGCACCTACACCAACAAAAAGGTACGTGTGCTTTGCGATGGTTATTGGTTGTTTCTGTGAGAGGTTTTATATATATATATATGCATATATATATAGATTTTGATGGATTTTGTATCACTAGGACTTTTCTAACGTGTTTCAAGTAACGCTGCTAGTTCAAAGGATGTATACAGCATCCATTAAAGCAGGAATTGTTTTGCAGTGTCTCTTTGTGGTCTCTCCAAATAGTGATTTGCTTTTATTGCAATAGATGTTGTGAGTGTGACTGAAGAAATATCTAAACAGAACTAAAGAGATTTTTGTTGTTCTTATTAAATAGAGCATTACTTTCAAAGCTGTTCTGAGAAAGGCTGGTCTTGTTGTATCATAGGCTCCAGTGCTTACAAAGCAGAGGAATTCTGTTTCTGCCTGAGACATTTCACATAATGAGTTTACTTTGTTGGCTTTATTAATGCTTGTTCTCCACACCAAACTGTTTCGCTGCCAAAGTTCTTTAGTTGCCCACGTCTAGTAGAGGCATTTATGTTGAATTTGTGTTTACGTTTACTTATTTTCATATATGGAAATTATTGTGTAAGTGTACGTATGTAAATACAAAATACACTGTTGAATCAGTTTGCACTTTTCTTTCTTGGTAAATTACGCTAGGGAGAATAGCAAGGTGCTTCACTGAAGACTTAACTTGTCCAAAGCTGTGAATGAGTAAGTGTTCCCTGCAGGGAAAGAGAAACGGAACTGAAAAAATGTTCCTAAACTTTAATGACAAGCTGGCACTAAAGAGTAAGACAAATCCCTCATTTTCAGCAACAGGGTTAAGCAAAGGTCCATGTACTTTCCTTCTGTTTTGCGAGACAAAAAAGTGAGTTGTATGTGCAGTTTTGAGCTGGCTACGATGGAATTTAAAAATCTGTTTCTAAATCACACAATTCAGCGTGTACAACCTGCATACAACGTGCAGTGCAGTGTACGATTCAAATTCCCTTTGTGCTGAACTAGAAGTGAGGAGGCTGAGGGTGGGCAATTCCCAGAGTCTGCTTCACGGGGTGTTTGTGTAGACAGTCCTTCAGCAACACGACCCGGGGCGTTTTCTCATTTATTGGGTTGCAGGCAACTTGAGGGCAAGGTCTCTTCCATTCTGTCTTTGCTTTTAGCCTCTGCCTGAGGTCTGAGTCTGGTCGCTGTGGTGCAGACAATTGTCTTCAGTCTCTGTCAGAGAAGATCCTGCTTTAGGCACACATGTCCTGCCTAAACATTTCCTTGAAACATTTCAGAGCCTGCCAGGTTCTGCACCCTCTTCATCCTCTTTATAAGGTGCTACAGAACGAAGTGGTCGAGCCCTCTGCCAGTTGGGACCCAGGGGCAGCAGTTAGTTTGGGCAGTGAGCACCTAGTTCCTTAGTTTCTACTTCTTTGTCTAACCAACTTTTCCCATGTTCTTAATCCAAATTGGACAATTCACATTTTAAAAGTCTCTAATTCCACAGTCACCGAGACTTTCTCTCCTGTATGGTAGGCTGTGTTCTGACTTCCCAGTGTTTCACTCTTCCCAGTACAAGATCAGTTTCTGTGCTGGTCTGTGGGAACAGTAGGTGCCTTTTTGTCTCACGGAGCCCTGTAGTCCTAGTAACCATTAGTTCGTCTGCATTATATTTAAAAATCTGATCTGGAAGAAGAGGACAGAGTGAAACTTGAGCCACGATGACCCACAGCAAGTACCCGGGTTTCTTTCTCTGGGAATGCCAGGAGACAGACTGGTGCAAAATATCTGCAGGGTGGCCTCTGATGGAGGGCACGGAGCAGTCCTCCACAGATGAGTTTTTCAGTTGCCTCTTCAGTTCGAACACATGTGAACAAATATTTTGTTACTGAAAAAGCAAATGAGAAGATGAAACCAGTATTAGCTTTGCTGCCAAGTACCAATGCTGATCCCAAAGTACACTTCACCTAAAGAAACACATCTTTTTCCTAACATCCAGAAACTTGGTCTTTCACATCACCGTCATCTGCCAGCTATGCTGCTGTTCTCCTGTTCTCTCCCCTGTGGAGAGGGCCTGGCTTACCCCTTCCCTTAATCTGAGAAAGAAGGTGCCAAAGAAAATGCTAGGAAGATACCATACCCGGCTTTCATCCAGAATAAGAAGAGGGCCAGCTATTACCACCTGGCCTTCAGCTGTTTTCTTGGCCACATAGACCTTACAACACACTGCTGAGATAAGGATTAGTGCAATATCACTTCTGTGGGGGATAAGGAAGGGAAAGAAAATTGACAGCTCAGGGTAAGTAGGTATTAGTAAGTAAAGTGATATTTAATATAAATACTAATTGGCTTATGACAAGACCTCTACATTGTCAGGTATTCTCAGGGTACAAGAATTTCATGTTCCTGTCAACCATGATGACAGATAGCAGATGCTTCAGTAAGATTATAAGCAGTAAGTCATTAAGTCAAGTTAGTAAGTCAAATTTTGCTCGTGGCTTTTGCTTTTACTCCCATCTTGCAGCACTCATTGGTTCACTGCCTGAGTTGTAGCATTTATAGAGACCACTACTTCAGAAATCCGGCACCCACTAATGAGTTCTACAATTCAATTATGAGCTGTTTAAGAAAACTCTTATGTTTTAAAATTCTCCTTCTTCATGCTATTGAAGCCACCTGCTTCTAGTCTAAGAATCCTAGTTAAAAGTCAACTTAATTTTTCCTTCCAAATTGAATCGTGCTTGTTAGCCTTCTCATCTTCTTTCAGTGTTTCTTTTTGATGTGGGATGACCAAAACTGCACCAAACTGCACCTACTAACCAAGCCTGAGCCCACTTTGCTGTCCTAGACCCATAATCTTTTCCTTGTGTGATTTGCAGGGATCCACGTAGCACTTGTGGACAGAGGCACACAAAGGCACACAACTAATGAAATCTTCCTCTTCCCTGATGTGGGCATAGATATGCGTAGATCTGGATTTGGTCACAGGAATCCCAAAAATGCCGATTATAGAAACTGCAGCGACCAAGCAAAACATAAATAGCTATTCAACAATGCTACCAAGACTAGTATTTTGACTAATGAGGACATGATAGAATCAGCAACACAGGGCTCTGACACACTTTGGCTTTGAGCATTTTTTATTATTTTTTTTTTTATAAAGGAGCAAGATGTGTTCCAGAACCGGTCTTTAGAAATCCATAAATCATCTTACTTTCAAGCATCTTCTTCTGTCAGGCATCACAAGAACTCACAAGCAGCAAATCTGCGGCAGATGTCATCATCTGTGATCTCCATTCCCATTTTAGTACCTGCCTTTTACCAAGATCCTGGCTCTTCCCTCTTCTAGGATCCCTCTTCCAAAATTATGAAAGGTTACTTCATCTAGCAGATTCTGCAGGAGTTCATGGGAACAGGCTTCTTCTCTCTGTGCTTGCTTATTCCAGAGAAGGAACGGGGTATTTATCTTTTCCTGGACCTGGGGGGAAAGGAAACGCTGCCTCAGGTTCAGGTAGTAATGTTTGCCTCCATCATTCCAGCTCTTCAGGCTCTCAGCTTGCAGGACGCACACTTCTCCATAACCACTCCACAAGCCCATGGGGATGTACCTGAGGCTCGCAGTGGGACCCAAACACATCTAACAGGTATTGTCACTCAGACTCTGCTCAGTGCCTTTGTTCTTTGCAAAACACCTAGCTGTGGTGGCTGTGTAGAGCTGTCAAGTCTAATCAGGGTGTGTTTGTTTTTAATTACATCGTAATGAGAAGTAAAAGTCTTCATCGGAGCTTCTCAGGTTGTTCAGCTGAGGATCTGGAAGGAGTGATCAGTGAAAGCCGTTTCAGACTGTATCATTTGTATGGTCCAAGCCATTTCCATCTCTGCAAGGCTAGCCTGCTAGCATTACTGCGTTGTACTACACTGAAAAGTGCTTCTAAAGTAGCATAGATTATCTTAATCGGGCCTGTGTCCACTCACACTGAAGAAATGCTGCATGCCAGGTTTTACTTGGTGCTGCCAAAACTTTGGCTCAGGTCAAGTATACACATTTTGGAAAGAATATGGAAACGCTGCAAAATGAATTAGAAGAGAGCTGTAGAAAACCTACAAGCTGGAAATGCAATGCTAGAAGAGCATTATTCGGAAGTCAGAGATGTGATTTGATCTCTAGCTTACAAATGTTTATGCATGGCAATATGTCCAGTAGCCAGGTTTCTTTCTAGCCTTGCACAGACGGGCATTTCGAGATCCACTGACTTCTGCATAACCTCTGCACGCAGCCAGCTAAATATCTGGCTGCAGAATTTGTGGGCTTAGTCGTAGGCACGACAGCTAAAACACTTGGCTCTTGCTTCAGCTTGAGGAGGACTCCGCTTGTCTCAGCATATGCCCATCCACGCCTGGTACCGAATTTCTGAGCATCTGAGACTTTTAGCACGCTGACTGAGCCACTGAATACATCGAAGCATTGCTGAGTCATTTATCCTCTAGTTTGTCAGAGACTTCAAGCAGATGTCTGTGTCGTCTTTGTGTTCTGCATTCCTTTGAACCTGGAAAATTTACAGGTGCCTGCAGTTAGTAATAGAGTGAGTTAAGGCAGGAGAAACATTTTTTCCCCTTTGAAAATTTCTTGTATTTCTATTTTGTCAGTTCACACGTGTCTGGTTACAGCATTTTCCCCCAAGATTTATCAGTTACTTTTGCTTAGGTTAATCCCAGATGTAAAAGGAAGGGTCTTGTTTCCCTGGCTGGAGGCACGGCCACAAATTTGGCAGAGTCACAGATTTCCTTGTGCAAGCCGAGTGGCCTTCTTAGCTGCATCTTCACGTGCTGAAGCTGGTCAAAATGGTCACATTTCAGAGAGCTGGCTTCTTTTGGAAAACCAAAAAAACTTATTCCTATTGTAAACCTATTTTTTCTTATGTCCTATCTTAATAGTTTATGCACCTGGAGTAAATTTGGGGTATAAATGTTAGAAGTAACTTCTAGCGTACTGTTTGCCTGCCTGTGGAGACAAAATTGTCCTGAAAAGTAGCAAAGTAGCAGCAAATGCAGTATCCTACCTAAGTCCTTTCCATTAGGAGGAGCGGATGTTTACACCTTTTTGGCAGATGTTTACATCTTCATCAAACTTTCTTCTTTCCAGCTAATACGTTCTGGCTTCTGACAGCAGGCTTACCCAAGAGTAAGGGTTTTGGGTTCACTTTGCTTTCTTTCCCCAAAAGATGGAGCAAATGTGGATTAATTTATTTCAAGGGACAGTTGAAAGGACCAATAACTGGATTGCTATACATGATTTTGTTTAAAACAGAAAACTTCTGGAATTTTTAATCACATCCACACCCCTAATGATACCCGTTAGGACACTGCTGCTCATAGAGTTTCTGGTAGATAAAACCAACACAGAACCTGTGCTTCCTACTAATATTTTTAATAGCAAGGTGGGTACCAATGTGGCCCTACGGGCTGTGGACAGTCCCACACCACGCTGGTGACCTGAAGCTCGTGTTGGTTCACATCTCAGGCTTCTGGTGTGACACTTGTGGTGGGCAGGGTGCCTGCCCCGCCAGCCCTCGGCTCCCCCAGGGCGCAGCGATCGCTGCTGTTTTGTCATCCCCTCCACCAGAGACATGAAAATAACCAACCTTTGACAACTGCTTTGTTGGGACTCAGACTGAGCTGAAAGAGCAGCATTTTAATGCCTGAGCTTGTTTTTTCATAAGCTAAAAAGTGAAAAACAAGCAAACCAAAGGAGCTCTCATCAAGCGCTGCTCTTCAGTCCGCGCACATCTCCGAGGGAAGCCTTCCTCGTTCCCAGCCTCCTCATCCTCTGCTTTCGGTGGGAAAAGAGCCAGAGGGGCAGTGAACTCTGCAGATCCCAGGACTTCTGTAGCTAAATTTTGCAAGAGGCAAGGAGCTTTCTGTGGTCTGTAAAATGCTGCAGACAGAATGAGGTCAGAGAAAGTTTTTCCTGTTAAGCGGGAAGTTCTGGCAGCAGCAATGTAGCTATGGTCACTCGTGGCTTTGGATTATTTTCACGTTTAGGTATGTAATGCTACAATTTTGTTATTTTTCATCTTTCAGAATGTAAGTTTCCAAATTTAAAAAAAAAAAAAGAAAACACTGATTTAATGGCATGTTTACATTTGATGGCATCGTATCAGGTGTGGGAGGCGATTGTTTGGTGCGTTTATCAGGTGAAACATTTACAAACGGAAAATTTGGAAGCAATCTTGTCTATATTTGTTGCCTATGATACAACAAAACAGTATTTCTCTGATCTTTACAGCCAATGAACCTTTCTAAATAGAAGGAGAGGATTATGTCTCTTCTGTTAGACTAGGCCAAACCTGTTAAATAAATATGTTTTGTCCTTCAGCTGATTTATTTTATGTGATTCAGGGATAGATTTTTTTCTTTCTGTTGTGGTCAGTGTGCACTATTCTTCCCTCAGTCATTCTGTTCCCAGTCAGCCAGTCCCTCAGGTAGGTTAATTCCCCTCTTTAATACCCCTCAGCCTCCGCTGTTTTCTCAGCAGCCATCTCTCTGCAGGTCACGCAGCATCTTTTACCTTGCAGATCTAGGTTAGAATTTAAATGCGTCGTATTTTACTCTCGTTGGTGTATGTAGCATGTGAAATACGGATGGATCATTCTCTGCCTCTTCCTAAAAAGGCTTGTGCGTGTGTCTGTTGTCCCTGTAAGCCCTATAAATGTGTAAGAGCGACAATCACCTCAACTGCTTGCCTGCCTGCAGCAGAGGCGTTTCCTCCTGAGCTGCTTGCAGCAGGCTCCCTGCACAGCTCATGTGCACAAAAACTCTGCTGGAGTGCGGCCGAGCAGCCCCAATGCTGCCGTCCCCGTTAAGAGGAGAGCACTCCAGCAGTGCCTGTTCCCTCCATGCTGCCTGTAAAGGGAGTGCATTCTGCTAGCTCATGCTCATAGCCCTCCCGTAACGAGTGTTCAGGGAGGCAAACGTTTCTCCTTTGGACTGCGAAAGGCCTTTAAAATATAAGTGCTTTTAAACAACCTAGCTTATTAACGTCACTAGGTTTGCTACCTGTAATAACAAAATATTGCATCTGCTTTTTCTGATTTCTACAGCTAAGGAGCTCGGAGACTATAGACATCTACATTTGGATAGGAGAATCGTGTTCTTACCGTCTAAAAACAAAACTATTTTCAGCTTTAAAACTAAAGTGGAGAGGGATATGAGACCTATACAATATTCAGAACCAGTCCTTCTTCCTAAGAGATTGTATTTCCACTAACTCCAATTTGGATTTTTTTTTTTCAGTCTTCTTCTCCTAAGGTCCCTGATTATCCGCTCTTTGTAGTCCTTCGCCCTCTTTCTACCTTTATTTTTGTTTGTCATTATTTCCCTCTGCTGCCTCCAGTGCCGTTGATTAGCATCCTGAGTTCTGTCCTGCTGTGGGTTTGCAGATGGTGCATGACTGAGCAGTTTCCAGATTTTTGATCAGACCTCCACAAACCTTCCTGCCATCAGCTCAGCATTGATATCTGTGTCATTGATGTCGTTCTTTGTTTAGTCCTGTAACCCAGAGTGATTTTTATTTGCTTGGCTCGCTTAATTTATCTTCTGACAGTTTCCAATGTACCTTTTCTCTCCTTTGTTCCCATGTCCACGTATATCTCTCCAACATTTCCTTCTAGCTGTCCAGTCAGCAATTCCACCTGAAAGTGACTGAAACTACTGTTACTGCCCATTCTGCCATTTGTCTTGGACAGGTGTAGTACATTCATTTTTTTTTTCATTTTCTGCTTCTAGAGGTGTGTGACATCTAGAGACCCTAGCGCCGTTCTAGCTGTAGAGCCTTGCCACGGAAAGCTGGCAGCCTGTGGGCAGCCGCAGGTGCTCTTGCCCAAGGAAGATTTGGCAACACCCCGAAACCAGCCACAAGAGAAAGGGACAGCAAAGAGGAAGGAAGGATGAGGACAAGAGTCAGCATAATGAATCAGTCTATGAGTTCAAGCAAGGAGTCATGTGTTTCAGTCCTTACTATTTAAACTGGTATTTAGATGTCTACAGGCATTTATTTTTAACCTGTGGTTTAAAATCCTTGGGCTGCAGTTGTGAGTCTGTGGGATGTGGGTTTTGAGGAAGATGCATTAGGTGAGAGTGTGGGGAGCTTGATGGGGTGGAAGAAACAGTTGAAAGCATCAGCAAGGGAAATAGTCGGGAGATAGATTCGCTGCTCTTAAGTGAGTGTAATTTAAAATTCCAGATAACAGGGAAGTGTGTGAATAAAATATAAAAGACATCTTTGTTTTGGGGCCTCGTTAGAGAAGATGCTTCTCTCTCTCTTGGCATGGAGCTGGTCTGGGGCTGTTGCAGAAGGCGGAGGGTTTGCAGGTACCGTGCTCTGCAGCCTCATCCTGGCAGCCAGCGACTGCCTCGTGGTGCTGCTGTGTCGGAACAGGCACGGAGACACAGGGCCTGCGGGCAAGATAGCTGTGATTAATCCTGATGCTGCTTTAATGGGGTCTTCTAACCTACCTCTGCTGTGAAACGTTTGGTCTACCTTTAAACTGCCTCTCACCCCAGCTGCTTGCATCCTTTCTGTAGCTTTTTGCTTCCTCAAGCAGCGCTTCTCCAGGTTATCGTGTGCTGCCTCTGGAGTAATATTTCCCTGTCCAGTTCTTCCTCCCTCCAGTTCACAATGGATTTTCCAGTAACATTTTTGCAATCTAGCTGCTGTCACAGGTTTGTTGGGTCCAACAGAGTGGCATGGGTACAAACACTGTGCAAGGAAAGGGAACAGGGAACGAGACGGCCCCATCAGCATCACCCAGCAGGCAGAGCAGGTCCAGAGTATGGCGCTCCAGCTAAGGGCTTGGATTTGTTCTGTCGCCTTTCTCATCACGTTCAAATCCTTCATTTCTTCCTCAGTTCTTTTTTTTTTTACTCCATTTTGCCTACACTTATTTTTTTCTAGACACAACGGACTGGCCGAGGCTGGGACCTTTGGTCTGTCTGGTCCCACACCTGCAGCCTCATTAGGAAACCTGTGCCAGTGTTTTTACCAACCTCAGAGTTAATAAAAAAAATAATAAAAAAAAATATACTTTTTTTTTTTTAATTCAGATTGAATTTTAAATTTTGAGCCTCATGCTCCAGGCCCAGCAGCCCCAGCTCTTGCAGCCTCTCCTCACAGCCTGGGCTCTCCCCGCTGGGCCCAGGTCTCTGTGCTGGGAGCCCAGGACTGGTCCCAGTGCTCCAGGCGCAGCCTCACCAGCACCCAGCGGAGGGGCAGGATCCCCTCCCTACCCTGCTGTGATACTGATGCTTTCATTTTTGTTCAAGTCTTTGGTTTTCTTACTTGCACGTGTTTGGTGATGTGTGGACAGACACATGACAGACACACTCTCCTCATTCAGAACCTCTTCAGACTGGCTGACCATTCAGACTGGTCTTGCTGAGCCCTCTCTTCCCTGGGCCTGTTAAGATTTTGATTTATTTTTCTTTCCCCAAGTAACTTAGCAGCAGCATACATATTCAGACAGCTTTTATCACTGCTGTCTTTCTGAATCCACTTTGCTGGCAGTTCATTCCTCCCTTCCTGTATCTGCTTTAAATTCAAGTTTTACCAGATAATGCTTTTTTTTTTTATCCCTGTGTTCTCTGCCTTAATGATGAGCATCCAGCAGGCAGCTGGTGTTGGACTGGTTTCCTGTTACGTTTCCCTGCATAATCGTGTGATTTTCATCTTAGATACAGGTCCCATCAGCCTTCCTGCATATGATAGCTGGAGGGTAGGGGTCTGAAGAAATTAAAAGGCTGTTTGCAGTTTTCAAGTAATGCGGTGGTTTCCCAGTGACTTTAAATCTTGAAGACAGATTACATCACTGTCTGAACAGCGTGCTGGAGGTCAGTCAGAAATATGGCTTTGATTCAGAAATTACTGTGCTAAATTTCATTTCTGTTTTATGCAGAGAGTGGTGGTAATTATCCTTTTTGACCTTAACATCTATTTAAATCAATCATGGGAGAAAATAACGTGGCAGAAAACAAGAGATCCATCTCGATTATGTGCTGGCAGCTCTTCCTGAAAGCTCTTTCCTTACGGAGTGGCCAGAGCAGCAGCGTGCAATTTCATAAGGATTTGCAAAGTTGTGAGCCATGACATTAGAAACTTGCAGGGATTTCTTGCTGTAAATTTCAGGATTTTTTAATAGATTGTCTACTTTACTTGGCTTCCCTGGTAAGTTTTCAGAAGAGAGATTAATTTAAGACACCAAACGCATCATTTAAATACTTCATTAATTTATTGAGCTCCTTATAAAGCCTCAGAGCCAAGAGTTACTGCATAAAGCTTGACAAGCAGCGCTTCAGACATCAGGCTCTACATGGCTTGGAGGAATGATTACTCATAAAAAGGGTCACACGTTTTTCTAATAACCTGGGAGTGGAGGTTGTTCTCTGGCTCTTTTCCTCAGCCTGCCAGAGTTCCTCTCCAGCTGTAGAGGAGCCAGCCAGCCCTGCAAGCCCCGTGCTCCTCAAGGCGCAGGTACGTGCCGCAGCCACAAGGTACCCGGCCAAAACCTTTCCAGCAGGACCAGAGGAAGCGTCCTGCTGCTCAGAGCAGCTTTGTGCCCATTCCTCCGACCTCGTTCTGCCTTCCAACTTAATCTCGCTTCCCTTTCTCCCCCAGAAGGAGCACGTTAGCTTTATTTCTTGCTGCCTTTTGACTGTTGCTTTGCATGGTGTCTGTTTTTGTGTATGGTGGCTGTCGCTATACGGAAAGTGTGAGAAACGTGCTGCAAGTTCCATTTCAATTCAGTCACAGCTTGTGGCTAACGTGGGGATGAATAGGTGTTACTTTATCCTGAATACCATCTTCTGAAAACTAAAGGATTCTATGTTTATAGCATAATTTTGGGTTTCTGCTACCAGACTTGGATCATTTTTTAAAAAAGTAGAACGAGAGGAGCCCTTGGTGTGTCTGACTGCTGTCCGACCAAGTTAAGGCCAGGTGCAATTCTGGAGGATGTCTAAAAATTGTCTTGGAAGCTGTAGATACGAATCAAAGAGTAGGGTAAATACAAAGCTGTTTTGTAAAGGAGATTTTTCGACAGTGAACTTCCCCAGACTTCAGGTTTTAAAGAAATTTGTAGAGGGACACAGCCATGGCTGTGCTGGTGACAGAGCTGCCCCGAGTGCTCCTCTCCCCTGGTTGCTTGCTCCCGTGACAGCCAGCTTTGCCTGTGGTTGTACCAGCACTGCTGGCCAGGACCATTCCCTGTGCAGTCAATCCCTGGTCTGGGATTGTTTCATTTATTAAAAAAAGGCGAAAAGGAGGGAGGGTGGCGTGGTGGTGTCAAGAGGTGGCATTGCTGCTTCCCCGTGCTTGGGCTGCGTAAGCGTGTAAGTATTTTTGCTGAAATACGTGTCTGAAGGTGGAAGGAATACCTTCAGGTTCCTGAATATGTTATAAAACAATCACTCCGTACTCACGTAGACGGGGGATAAAAATAGTTGACACGTCTATGTTGAGAACAAATCGTGTCAAAGAATGGAAATTGGATGGTACCGGGTGGGTGGGTGGCCTCAGGAAGGAGGGGGAAGCATTAATTTAAAACGCGTTGACTCATGAAGCTTTTGACACTCTCCCATATGGTATTTTCATAAATAAACTAGTTAAATGTGGACTGGTTGAAACTACTGTTAAGTGGGTGCAACAGCAGTTGAAAAATCACAGTCGGAGAAAGAAAATATCAATATTTTCCTACCAAAGCGGGAGCACGTGTCAGGTAGGATCCCACAGGGGTCTGTGCCGGGTTCAGCCTTACTCAGTTTATTTCTTGACAGTTTGCATGATGAAATAGGGACACGTGTACATAAATTCTGTACCGACGCTATGGAAATTCTTCAGAGGGCAAGCTTCTAATTCAGAACGGTCCTGTAAATCAATAAGATGAAATGAGTAAAGACAGCTTCAAGCGACAGAAAATAAAATAAAAAGCATGAATAAGAAGCAGAGAATGGCAGACCAGACAGGCCTATTGTTGAACAGTATCTGGGGAATTATAACGGATTAGAAGCTGAATGCAAATGAACAAAATTACCGCAAAAAGAGCAAATAGTGTGGCTGGGGGGTGCTGTAAAAGGCGAGCCGTATCTAGCACTCCTGAGACAATTACTCGGTTGGTTCTTGGGTAGCAGGGGCTTGGCACCCGATGTGCTTTAGGGCAGCGTATGCTAAGGAGGCTGCAGACACACTGCATGTCCTGGAATGACCGACAGCAGTGCCTGGAGAAATGTCCCCTGGGGCAGCCCTGGGGGGCGAGGGGCTGGCGGGAGGGCACAGGCACCGGGTTTGGTTCTTGGGAATGGAGATTCCAGGATGGGGTGGAAGCTGCAGGTGCAGAGCTGTGTTAAGTTCTGCTGATACGTTTAGACCAGGTTATGGGGGACAGCAGCACCCTTTAGGAACAGTTTAGGCAAGCATCTGCTGTCTCATCCATTTGATATCCCCATTGAGGAGAGGGGTGGACTGCACACCCCCAGGTGTACTTCCTATTTGACAGATGTAAATTAATTAAACGTGTGCCAAGCTGCAGAGCCATTCTGATTTTCTTCAATGTAGTCTCTGCCTTGGTGTTTTGTGTGGAACAGCTTCACCAGGAGACCAAACGTCCACCTTGTGTTCATTAGCAAGGGGATCCCAGGATCCCGGAGTGGTTCAGGCTGCCAGGTCCCGCCCCAGTGCCACCCCCTGCCATGGGCAAGACCCCTGCCCCCAGCCCCATCCAGCCTGGCCTTGTAGGACTGGAGACCTCAGGATATAGGAGATGTGACTCCAGGTCCCTGCTGGCAGAAGAGAAACCTCTAAACTGTGGCTGCCGTGGTGTGGGCGAGTCGTAGGGAAGGGCAGGGATGCAGTGCTGTTCTGGGCACTGCTATTGCTGGTTCTGTGGTTATCTTGTTGTTTCTGTAGCTTTTATTGTTGAGGCATGACAGTAAAACACTTCACAAATGTCAGAATAAACAGCATTAAGTTCCTAAGGCTTTGTTACTCTCATTTTGCTTCGAGTTACTCAGCAAATCCTGTTCGGATTCATGATTGGCTTGGGCTACTCCAGAGCTGCCCTTTGGCATCAGGTGCTTTGAAAACAAAGCCTAGAGAAGCCAGGAGCAGAACTGCATTTGGCAAGGCCAGAGACCTTGACAAGACCCTAATCACCCTAATTTGCCACGACCCTAATCAGCAGCTGTGGGAGCACCCCTGGGATGTCCAGGCTGGTGACCAGGAGCTGCGCTGTGGTGGTGCCGTGCTGTGGGGCCTGGCCCTGCGGCCTGCAGAGAGAGCCCGAGGTGGTGGGGAGGGACGGGAACCATGCTGGGATGAGCAGAGCCACAATGCTGCTTTTTGTCAGCCAAAGCAACAAAATGCCTCAGGTCATGAGCTTGAAGCACAGCTCTTGTTCGTCAAGGTACCTAGCACTTTCCAAAGGCCTTGGTGGCCTTGGTAGTGCCAGGCTGATGGCTGGACTTGAACTTAAGGGTCTTTTCCAACCTAAATGATCCTCTGATGCTATGATTCTGTGAGCTAAACCTCAAAACACCAGAAATGTAGAGGCTGAGGATTATGTATACTTAATCCCACTTGGGTGGGACGGAGGAGCCAAGGGGCATACCAAATAATTGTGCACCTTACTGAGGCCAGCATGAAAGCATACATGCCTATATATATATATCCTAACAATGAACATGTCTGTGATGTCCTGTCAGTTGCTCTGACACTTACTACTTCCACTTTTTGCTCTCTGCCCGACTGCCCAGCTGTAAATCACCACACTGCAGCTGCTTTGGATGAGCACTAATTGCCTTACAGGCATTCCAGAGGTGATATACTGGTGAAGTTTGCGAAGAGTTAAGCTTGGCTGTAGTTATCTCAGGCTTTCCCAGAGGATCTGAATTCAGTAAAAGGCGAGCCCTTTAGAAACAAGAGCTGAAGGATGTGTGTCAGCATAACCTAAATTCTGCTTTCCTCAAATAATCAGCCACCATTTCCATGATGTCTCTGCTCAGGGGACCAGTGCAGGCTGCCCTCTGCCAACAGGGCAGCACACTCAGCCACTGGGGTGCTTGGGCAGTGGATACAGGTGTAATGTTTTTTCTTTGAACCATGGGTCTGTTTGTGAGTTTTGCAGAGCAGGGTTGCCTGCACTAGATTTATATTTTAATACTTTTGTTCTATGAAAGCAACACGCATACCTAGAAAATTTGTGTGATACCTCGTGCAACTCACAAGGTGCCATTAAGCCCTACGCTTTCTCCTGCCCACTGCACTTAGATATTCATAGAGCCATAGAATGGTTTGGGCTGGCAGGGCCCTCAGAGCCCCCCCAGTGCCACCCCTTGCCATGGACACGACCCCTGCCCCCAGCCCAGGCTGCCCCCAGCCCCATCCAGCCTGGCCTTGGGCACCCCCAGGGATGGGGCACCCCCAGGGATGGGGCACCCCCAGCTCCTGGGGCAGCCTGCACCAGGCCTCACTGCCCTCAAAGGAAAGGATTTCCTCCAAACTTCTAACCTAAATCTTCCTGCTTTTCATTTTAAACCATTTCCCCTTGTCCAATCACTATCTGCCTGTGTAAAAAGTCACAGAATGGTTTGAGTTGGAAGGGACCTTGAAGTCCCCCAGTTCCAACCCCCTGCCATGGGCAGGATGCCACCCACCAGATCAGGTTGCTCAGGGCCTCATTTTACCTGGCCTCAAACACCTCCAGGGATGGGGCACCCACAGCTTCTCTGGGCAGCCTGTGCCAGTGCCTTGACGTTGCTTCTGGGAGGATCTGTTCCGTGATCTTCCCAGGCACAGAGATGAGGCTCACCGGTCTCTAGTTCCCCAGGTCTTCCTTTCAACCCTTTTTAAAAGTGGGAGTGATGTTTCCTTTTTTCCAGTCACCAGGAACTTCACCTGACTGCCAGGACTTTTCAAACGGGCAGAGAGAGGCTCGGCAACTCTTATCAGCCAGTTCCTTCAGGACGCTGGGACCCATGGCATCAGGCCCCATAGACTTGTACTCGTTCAGCTTCATCAGGTGGTCTCCAACCTGCTCTTGGCTTACAGGGGGAGGGACTCGGCTCCCCCAGCCCTCATCTTCAGGTTCAGGGAAACAGAGACGTGTGAGGCCTGAGAGGTGGTGAAGGCTGAGGCAAAGAAGTTGAGTACCTCAGCCTTCTCCATGTCCCTCGTTACCAGTTCTCTCCTCTGCCATATATCAGCAGGGGGTACGCTCTCCTTGGCCTTTCTCTGCTGGCCAATGTACCTGGAGAATCCCTTCTTGTTTTTTTGTGTCCCTTGCCAAGCTCATTCCATCTGTGCTTTGGCTTTCGTGCTCCACACCCGAACATCCCCGTGCTCATCCCAGGCCACAGGGACACAGCCTGCGAACACAGCGGTGAGTTTCCCCAGGTGCCCCTATTCCTCTGGTGATGCGTTCAGCAGGGCAGTGGGCTTCCTCCCTGGGGATCCTCTTTCTCCAAATCTTCTCTAAGATCTGAGATCTTCGGGCGAAGGCAGAGAGGAGGCTGCCAGCATGTGCCGTAGTTTGGCACTCCGTGATTTTCTGACGTTTGGAGGCTGCTGAGCAATGCTCTGGAGGGGGATGGAGAACCACCAGCAAGCTTCCTTGTGTTCAGAAATGTGAATGAAAAATCTGATAAGTGCTAAGAACAGTGCTCAGACTCATGTTAATTTAACTCTTTTTTTTCCCCTTTCAAAACCAGGAATGCTAATCATCATCATAATAGCCATCATCAAGCCATAGCCATTTTGAACTTACAGTGTGGTCATTTCTGCTGGGCTTTTTCTTTTCACAAGCGTGTGTGTGAGATGAGTTGTAATGAAAAAGGTCTCAGAATCCTAATTCTTGTGGTTGCAGCAATGTGCCAGCTAGAATGCTTATCTAAAATAAAGCTTTTCAGTACTTGCCAGTAGTCAGCCTTCACAGAGTGTAGATTGCTTAAAATTCTTCTGCGCAGTGGTTAATGTTAAGTCTCTTTCTTATTACAAAGCCATTATTACTAAGGTTGCTCCTTGCCCAGAGGGGTTGATGTGGGTAATTCTGCTTTGCCTCCTTTTCATAAGGTCTTACTCTGCTTCTGGCAGACTGCTCTGACATGTTGCTGCACATAGCAGAGAAAAAAAGAGTTTGTGTGCCTAAAAAATGTGAATTCTGCTTTCATAGCATCTGCACATCGATGCTGAAAGCAATAAATGCCATATTTATAAAAGCTGCTGAAACAAATAGTTCCTGGACATGTGTGGAATTAACTGCAGTTTGTAAGTTGAAAGAGCAGCTTGAATACCTGACGGAGACATGAAAAATGGAATTTCTTGTATTTCAAGAAGAAATATATAATATGTTAAAATAATGGCACATTCCCGAATGACTTTAAGGTAACAACCCGATCCTGTATCTGCACAGGACTGCTCACCTCCTGCTCTCTGTAGGCGTGCACCATTTCACGTGGCAGCACATCATACTGGGCAGAACTTGACGTGGCTGTGGAAGAGATCTAGCACAGCAGGATTGGTGTATTGCTCTTTGGGTTTGTGAACAAATTGTTCCTGCCTTTTTGTGCAATGCCTGGGATTAAAAAAAAAAAATAATCATTTTGTTGTGTCCTGCCAGGGTTATTGAGATGCTGCTATTACAAGCGTGGTAGAAACCAGCCTGTATTCATTGGACCATACAGACAGATAATTATTTCTGGGGGGTTACGTCTGACAAATAGTTCTTGCGTTCAGTCTCTATTCATGAAAATATTTAGAAGTGAAACAGCTTTGTTTTTATAAGTGCTCAAACCAACCAAACAACAATGCTATGTCATTTAAGGAATCCCTGCCTGACGGTGGTTCTGTTGCTACAAACCACTAATTATTTTGTTTGGTATCGCTTTCCTCGTGTTTTTGTTTGGTGGCCTGTTTCATGAGAGAAAGAGAAGAAACTGGGTGCTTCCAGTTCTAATTTTAGACGTAGTAATAAAACTGCAACCCTGGTGGTTTGGCCTATATTCGGAGCTGTCTGACAGCAGAAAGGCAGCGGTAAGTTCTGCTCGGCTCGGAGGCGGCAGGAGGTCACCCCGCTCAGTGGCCGTGGCTGTGTTTAGCTTTCTGTTCCAGAAGTGGCTCTCTGCAGACCACGGGTGCTGGTAGAAATGTCCCCGCTGCCATCAGGGACTGAGCAGTGCCTTGGGTCGGGTGGGTACGGGTGGTGCTGCTTTCCCGAACCCGCAGCAGGCTCAGGGAATTCCACGGCTGTACTCGTTGCACATTTAGGTACCCGAATGTTCTCCTAATCTGTGTTTTAACCTTTAGCTTCAGGAGCTGTTTTGTTCGTGTGATTTGCTGAACCATATTTACACTTTTAATTGCTCATCTACTTGTTTTAATTTTTAACCGTTTGTTTCGTTAACATTCATTAGTTATTTGCTTTGTATTCACATATGTATGTTTGATTTATGTATTTATGTTCTGTTTGCTCTCTTTTTTTTTTGCCTTCATCACTACCAGGTTACAGTGCAACCCGGATGCTGCCAGCCGCTTAGCTGATGAGCATGCACTGATTGCAACCTTTGTGAACCGGCTGCAGAGCGGTGCACGGTCAGTGTTAGGAAGGAGCTGCTGGAGCGGGGGGGTGCAATAACGCTGTTTCCTCTGGGAGTCACATTCCAGTCAAAGGTGTTTGGCCTCGGCCAGCAAACAGAAGGAAATACACTCAGTGTTCTCTGAAACCTTCTGGAACCACACAAGTACGTGTGCACGCACGCACAAGCATGCAGAGGGGAAGGCACCAGCCTGGAAGTGGTCGCTGTGCCCAGTCCCACCCCGCTGCATTCGCTGTGCTGAGAGCCCCGAGCACAAACTGGGTAACATCACCCCAGGGGGGTAAGGCAAATGTTCTTTCCTGACCATTCTGGAGTCTCGTTTTTCACCCATAGGAAACCATCTAATTTCCACCGTAAGTTTTTTCACGGCCAGCTCGATACCTTTAATTTTTTTGCCCACATTATTCTGCAACTCGAACTGTTCTTCCTCCTCCTCGTTGGTTTTACCTCTCCACCTCCAGTGCAGTCATAGGCACGTGTCCCACCCCACCACTAGCTTTGAGCTAACCAGGCAGGCTCTTTCAGTGCCATCAGTGTGACCTGCATCATGTGGCAGTCTCTTTCTGTGCCTTTCAAAGAATGCTAATGCTTTGAAAAATCCTTTTCACTCAGCTTTAGTATTTGTGCACATTTATATTTCATATCTGTGTCTGTGCAGAGAACTTTTACCCTAAAGCCCCAAAATGTAGCTCTCCCATTTCATCACAGGACATCGCCAGGGGCTTTTCTGTATTCCACTTCTGGACCTAATTAAATGATACCTTCACAGAGCCAGAGGTTTAGTGATCTGGGGGCTATATGTAAGGGCCTTGCTCTATCCTCGTTGTCCTCCTCTGGATAATGTTTTTAGTCCTATTTCAGCACTCTGTCATGTAGAAATTTGTATTCTACTGCCGTTTTGATGAAGCGCTTTCTGGCTTTCCAGAAAGTCAGTTTTTTTCTTGTCAGTGAGTCACTGTTGTCTGCTATCACCAGCTACGTACTGCAAGTCCACAATATTGTTCACAAGATGATGAACCCCAGGAATTTTGGACTCTCACCTTAAGCCAATTACTGTAACAATCAGATTTTGAGACAGAAAGAAGTTTCTGCATCTTGCAGAGTATAGGACAGAGTGAAATACTGGGGGTAGCCCGTAGTGGCCATGTTGCAGCCAGCTGGAGTAGAGGCTTTCAGTCATTGAGGTCTTTGAATTAAAAAAATTCGCTTGTTACCAGAGTAACAGCATACTCCTTGAAGGAGCCAAACATAAAGAAAATAGTTCTAATCCTGCTCTCTTTGTGGATGGGAGTGTCTGCCAAGCCAGTACGAGGGAATGCCTCTGCACATTCCCGATGAAATCTCTACTCCTTTGTCACTGCTTTTGATCTTTTTTTTTTCTGATTTTTTTTTTTTAGTGGCAGGGGGAAGGCAAAAAAATCTTCTGTATCTCACACCAGATACTCTGGTACAGAGCCTAATACCCCGTCCCTGTAAAGACCTGGCTTTCAGAGAGCCCTGTGGTGGAGGAGCTGCTCATCACACTGACAGTCTGTCCCAGTGACTAATTATGCTTAAAGAAGAGCCCTTCTGCAAATTCGTACTTATTTTTCTTCCACTTACACTCACTGATGTTGTGTATACTTAACATTTGCTCTTTATCGTCGAGTATCTTTTCACGTCCTTCAGCCAGCCCTTGAGAGCCTTTAAGCCATGGCCAGCTCCATCCCTGAGATTTTTCATTGTATTAAGGATTATTTAATTCACTGATGTCCTCCAACCAAAAAGTCCATCCGAGCTACGTAAGGCTTATAGCAAACAGAGCTCAGCGGATTTCATTTATTTGACAAGAATATATTTTTCTCTTTTTCTACCGACTGTATTATTATGGTAGCAGGCCAAATTGGCAAAGTGCTTTTCAAAGAATTAACAGAAAACCCCACCCTAAAGGATGTGCCACAGGCAAAGACAGCTGCAGAGCGCAGCGAGTGGTGCAGCACGCAGCGAGGAAGCTTACAAAGCTGATGAGCTTTACGTTATTCCTTGAACAGTCGAACAGTTACAGATTTCTTAATCTGGGCATTCAAAACCTTCATTCCCCATCATTCAGCATCCCTGCCCCTTTCCACAATCCGCGTGGAGCCTCTGTGCCAGCTCTGCTTTTCACCCCAAAAACGTTAAGTAGCCCTACTGGGAGTGTCATTATTTTTATGTATTCTGTATTCTGCATTTCCTGCAGAATAGCTGGCCACCAGATTTCTGTGTTTTACTTTTGGTCGGTTGATACGTGGACAGATGGCTGGTTAGATGCATGGCTGCTTTGATTTGGTTTCCTTTAAAATCCCAGTTCTCTGAAACCACAGTTGTCTGCAGCACCACTGACTTTAAAGCAGAGTGAAAAGAGAAAATCACTTGAAGCTATTCTGTCCCCAAAATGCTTACTCTTAGGTCACCATTAGAATCTGAGAATCACAGTCACCTAGGCTGGAAGGGACCTTCAGGGTCACCACGTCCAACATCAGCCTGACCTACCGAGTCCCATCACTGAGCCACTTCCCTCAGAGCCACGTCCACACATCTCTTAAATGCCTCCAGGGATGGAGACTCCACCGCTGCCCTGGGCAGCCTGTTCCAACACCTCAGCACCCTCTCCATGAAGAAATTCTGCCTAATATTTCATCTAAACCTCCCCTGGCACAATTTGAGACCGGTTCCTCACACCCTGGTTGGCACCTGGGACATTTGCACCTTCAACTGTCCCAGGCTGAAGTCTTCCAGCACTTGGTCTTCCAAGTGCTGGAAGAATAAAGCAAGTCTTCTGTTGGCTGCCCTCTGCCCCTTCTCTGCATCATGAATTCCAAAGCACTTTTGCAAGGAGCCGAAGCTCTCAAAGCCCCCACCGTGTCCGAGCAGCTCCTGCACCCTTTACCAGTCCCGCAGCCCTAGCCAGTAATTGGGCTGCCCGAGCTTGTTTCTGTGTTAGTGTTTGACAGCAGGGCACTGCCATCCCAGCTTTCCCTTTGCAGACTACATCTCCCCCCGAGTAGATGTTTCATTTTTTTTTTTTTCATGTTTATGGCTTTAAGCCCAAGAAGTGCAGTCTCCTGCGTGTCCCCTTCCCCTGCCCCGGTCCTCCTGCCAGTGTCCCCACTCTTTGTGTTAACTCCAGCATTTAAAAGGGAGAAGCAGGAGACCTCACGGTTTGACTAATCAGTGCTCTGTAAGTAGCACGAAGTTATCAAAATAGACCTGACAGTATTTTTAGGACAGGGAAATCTATGGCATTACCTTTCCAAAATTGTGCCACCTGGCAAATCTCCGAACTCTTCTGTGTGCCCTCCTCCCTTCTGAACTCTGGGCTGCAGCCAGGGTTATTCTCTCTATTTTCTCCCTTTCCTGTCCCCCTGAGAACTACAAGGAGGTGAGTTTTCCCTCACAAAGCAATGTAAAGAACCCCAAAATGTTTCTCAGGTTGTTTTTACTGCCCTGTTAGTCCTACAGCGAGGTGCGTTGCAGGGGAGCCTTGAGCCTCCTACTCGAAACCTGTGTTGTGTGTCTGTGAGCACGCAGGAGGTTCAGGAGGTCTTCCTGAACTCCACTTCCCCTCTGGACAGAAAATATTTCTAAAAACAAAATATTTATCTATTAAAAATAATAATAATTTAAAAAAAAAATAAAAAAAAAAAAAACAAGGAAAATCAGCTTTTCCTTGAGAAAGTAAGAAATTGTCAGTAAGTATTGTCCAATATCGTCACTCAGGTAAGAAGAGGCAGTCGGTCCAGGAACTGAGAGAGGTATTAGGAGATAGCAGATTATGGGATGGGATGGTCTGTATTCCTGTAACAGCAGGCAAACTTGAGCAGGCTAAATTACAGAGGTGGTCTGACCAAAACCAGCATCAAACACAGCAAGTGGGATGGGAAAAACTGTTCTCATTTAAAAAAAAACAAACAAAAAACCCCACAAATTAGCATGAGGTGAGAAGATCACCAAGCCTGGTGTAAAGACTTCATTTTTGTTCTTTTATTTCTCTTTTCCCACCGTTTTATCTCACCTTTCCCCAGTTGCCTCCGTTGCATTTGGTGCTTGCTGAGAGCCGAGTGCCTTCGCACTGATCCCCAGCAGGCCAAACACGGAGGCATCGTGCTGTCATTTATAATAATCTGGACCCCATCTGTGTAAATTGTGGTACATCTGTCAAATTCAGTGCATTGTTTTTGTGCCATCTCAAGCACAGGCTGACTTTGAGTCTCAAAAGAGCTCAATTTGTTAAATTTGGCTTTACAAAGGTCTATCTGTGTTTTTATATAAACATAATTTATGCAACATAGGTTTGGTTCTTTGAATACTGTCAGCATACATCTGTGAAATGAAGCTTAAAGAAATGTAAATTATCTTGTAAAGTGGTAATGGGGACTGAAAGTAGCTTTTATTGTGTGTTAGATATGTATCTCTTTTTTCCCTGCTGCTTTTTTGCGGTGTGATTCTGATCCTGAATTTCATTGCAAACGCGTACAGGTACGGCACTGTAATTTAAGGCTGCCAACAAGGTATTTATGAATCCCACATGAAACATCAAGGATAGCATTTGGAAAGCTATGATCATGAAACGCATTGCTCATTTCCACGTTAATGTTGATTTTCAGCTAACGATGTTTTGGTTTATATAACTAATTCACTGGCTCCCTATTAAAGGGAGACGGTGATGGAAATCTTTGGTGCAGCAGCAAGACAACAAGCAGCTACCGAATAGTTCAGCCTGACATTGTCTTAGGAAGCTGCTCTTCCCCGTGGCTCTCCACGGGTGTTTTTTGGTGGCAAAGCCACTATGCCACACAACTGCATTGCTGCTGGATCTTAACATGGGTGGATTTCACTAATGCAGCTTAAAAGTTATTTTTTGTCCCGTGTGTTTGTAGTTGAAGGCAGTTATTTGGGAGTGCTAGCGACCAGGTCAGTGCTCCCGGCACTAATTAATTCCCAGACTGATCACATCCCTCACACAGACGGGATGATGCTGATGTTAGAGGTGAGGAGGGTCTGGGTGCTGCTCTCCACCTCCTGATTTGGGGACCTGGCACCTCCCGTCTCTACCCCACTTGTCCTTTCTCAGCATTCGTGTCCCGTTCCGTCTGTCACTCGATGGTGCTGTCAGGGTTGCTGCTGATGATGAGAAATATTTTTAGCATCCCTTTCAGCACCATTTCCAAGACGGCTACAGGCTGTGTGCGTGGGGCGATGCAGGGCAGCTTAGTTGTTTCATTCTCTGCTAGCTGAGGTGTGAAGGACCCGGTCTGAAATTACCGTGTTCTGCATGGCCGGGCTTTGTCAGGCTGCCTTTTAGTTCATGCTGTTCAGTGACAGAGGATGCATCCCTCCGTTCCTCCTCCTGCAGCCCGTGCTGCTCTGACACTTGTCACCCCAGATCCCCTGAGGACGAAGCTTTGCTCCCTCTTCATTCCTATAGGCACCCTCTTCATCCAGAGCAAGCCAAAAGGGTTTTCAGAGCACCTCCTCAGAGACAAACTGATTTTTTTCCCCAATTATATGTATTTATGAGTTGCTGAAAACTAATTATATTAGTTTATTAATTATTAAAGATTAATTATTTTAGTCATTTGAAAGCGGAGTGTATGCGTCCTGGGGGAAATGCTGCGAGATGCGAGGTCTCCAGAGCAGCCCCCACTTTGGAAGAGGAATGAAAAAGGGAATGAAATGAGCGAGGTTGCTCCCAGTGTGACTCCTGTTTCGGGTAGCCGTGTCCCTGCAACACCCCTGCCTGTCCCTGTGTCACCCCGGTGTGGATGCTGATGGCTGTTGTGGCTTCTCCCCGCAGTGCCCTGGACAGTCCTGGCAGGCTGGACGAGGAGCACCGGCTGATCGCCAGATACGCCGCCCGGCTGGCTGCAGAGGCTGGGAATGCAGTAAGTAAATGAACCGGCTCCAGTTCTCATTATTCATCTGTTGTTGCCGCATGCGGAATATGTGGAAGGTGTTTTTCAGAGTTTAATGAGGAGCTTAAAGTTGGTAGGCTCCCTGAAACTGTCATCTTGTCTTCCTGCACCTGATGCCAAGAGCAGCGCGCCGGCCTCGTTCTCCTCTCCGAGCACAAAACTGCTGGCTCAGACGGCTGGGGAAGAGGAAATGACAGTACAAATGATGAGAAACGAGGTCAGGGGAGACGAGAGAATAAGCAGATCAGTCCTACTTAGTCTGGAGGAGAGATGAATAAGTAGATACCTGAGGAAAACAAATCACGGAACAAATGTTAGGGAATATATTTATTCCAGAGAGAAAGAGCCTGAAAGGCAGAAAGAGAGGTGTTTTTATGGTTGCAGACACTTACTATAGAATAAATTAGAACAAACACCCAACCAGCTTTAAATTGGTGAAAATAAATACTGCTTTAACAGAAACTTGCCACAGAGCATCACGGCAATTAAGGGTTTACTGAAATTCAGTAGAATAGTTGCAGCCTAAATGGAAGGGGAGGCACCTGTCCTTGTGTTGCTTTATCCTCACAGAAGCAGAGCAGTGACACCAGGGTGGTTCCTCCAGGTGGAAGGAGGAACCACCCTGGCTTCGCCTTCAACAGCCTCAGGCAGCAGGAATGACCTCTCCTAACCGCTCTGGCAGAATTTATGTTTCCTGCCACCCATTAGTGTCACGAGAGCAGTATTTTAACATCAGTGTCCTCATTCATCTTTTCATTACATCTTCCTGTAAAAATTCTTTCAAGTCCTTTCCAGCAAGGTCAGCTCATGCCTCATCCCATAATTTTCTTCAGCGTGTGGTCAGCCAGCGATCTGACTCCATGGTGCAGATGGGACCAGATATTTCTCTTTAATTAGAAAAGAACTGCACTTTTAGGATGTTTTTAACTATCAATTCGCAGTATCTCAATCAAACAGTATATCTGCATTTCTGAAGTCATTCAGTTCACTAAAACTATGTTCATGTTGAATATTAAAGCAAGACCGTAAATTTTCCGTTTTAGATGAAAAAAGGATTTTACGTAGTCTTCACGTAAAACTATTGAGATAGTAAGTGCTGAATCAGTTTCTGTCTGGCAGATGGTGGAAGAATTCTTACTCATGACTTGACTTTTTCCAGTAACAAAAACTAATGTGTCATAATACGGGTTCTGAAAGATCCTAATCATTTAAAAAGCTGTAAATCACCTCAAATTGCTTGTGCGTAGTTCTGAAGGAGGTAAAAAATGAAGCAACAGTTTTGGATGTAAAGGAAGCAGCATTTAGAGCTTATTAAGACTTTGCAAAGTCCTTTGACAAAGCACTGCTCTCTTCTCGTCCAAGTTACCCTGCAGGGAGGCATCAGGGGCAGAAGTGTAGGGAAGAAAGAAGGACCTGAGAGTACCAGTGGTGTGCTTCCATCCTGTCCAAAGCTCAACAGCACGGAACCTAAGGTTATTTACTAGACCCAGTGTTTATTCACAGTCAAAAAATAGCAGCCAAAATAGACATACTTCTCATATTCTGAAGGAATCAGAGTTTTAGGCACTCTTCCAAATGCTCTGCTTCATGGCAGCTTCTAATTATTACTTGCCAGCAGGAGATCACCCTTCCTCAGCCAGCCCCTGTGTGACTGGTGTCCAAGCTGGCCATCACAGCTCGGAGAGGAACAACCTGCACTCCTGGGACTGCATGCCACAGCTGCAGGGTTCATTGCCTGTGCAATGTGGAATATCTGAGATTTTCCAGCCACGCTCCTTTTTTTTTTTAATACTCTTCTTATAATAGCAAACAAAGAGAGGAGCGATTCAGGGGCTGGGAAATTCAAAAGCAAAAAAAAGGGAATCATTTTTTCTACCCATATGGAATTGAAATGTGGAAGATCAAATGACATCCCCTATACAACAGCCATCTCAGAGAGCCAGTAAAAGAAAGACAATCATTGAGTAGATGGTGGCCAGCTTTACAGGCCAGCAGGACATGCAGGCAAGGGAATGATATTGTACGTAAAGGAGATACACAGGGTAGCAATATAAAAATATCACAGAAAAAGAGGAGAACTGCAGAATCCTTGTCAGCTGAAATTCCAAATTTTTAATAACAGAGTAGAAATACCGCCCCCTGATTAGATGATGGTAGTGATCAAGAAATATTAAGTGAGAAAAGACAAGCTGCAACATTTGGGACAGGTAAGAAGCAGTGGGAGATGTCAGCTACCCACACAGAGACAAAGTCAATGTCTTTTCAGAGGGGGATGCAAAAACTCGTTTGAGTGCAATAAAGGATGTTTCCTTGAACAGTAGTTTTACAGTCCACAAAAAGAACCTCTCCTGAATTTAGTCCTGCATGGTGCACCAGCATGAGTTCACGTGGGGTTAGCTGTGCTGGCTGATCTGTACCAGTAACCATCACTCACACAGATTTAACAGCAGGAGGGAGCTTGCCAAATAAATCCAATATGCAGATATTCAGTTTCAAGAAAGGGAACTACGTCAAAATGAAACAATTAGAAAAAATCCTAAAAGGATCAGTCAAAAAAAAAAAAAAAAAAAAAAAAAAAAAAACACAACAGAAAGCCTATAAGCTGCCTGGAGACTGTTAAAAATGCTGTATTAGAAGCCCAGGAAAGCTTTGCGTCAAAATTCAAAAAGAAAACAAACCATACAAAAAACTGTTTTATGGGTCAATAAGAAAGCTAAGGAGGGTGTCCTTAGGAAAGGATGGCATTCAAGAACTGGAGAGCTTGACTGAATGAAAAGCACAAGAAAGCCCATAAACACGTCTGGTTAAATGTTAACAGGAAATTCAGAGACGGAGAGAATATAAAGAGCACTTCTCAAAGGATGCTGCAGTCTATAGTAAAAAGATTTTCAATACCATCAAAAGTAGGATGATCAGGAGGGGATCAGTAGGGCTCTCTGAAGACCAAGATGTTGAAGATCAGTCAGGAGTGATAAGAACAAAGCAAAGATGCCCAATGGGTTGTTTGCACCAGTCTTTACTGCTGAAGGTAAATGTGTTGTAACACGTGTAAGATGTTCTTTGTGGCAGGTAAGTACAGCAGAGTAGTCAGGTGGCTTTGAAATAGCACAGCAACTATTAAAAGAGATGTCAGGACGTCATTGTGTGGTACTAGCTCAAGAGTCCTTGACAGTCTGGAGGAAAGAGCTGTCAACCATAAAATCTCAGAGCCACTTAGGTTGGAAAAGACCTCAAACATCACCAACTCCAACCACTAACCTAGCACTGCCAGGTCTACAACTAAACCACGTCCCTGAGCACCACATCTGCACCTCTTCTTCATGCAGTCCAAGAGAGCTACGTGCCAGTCCTGCACCCAGGACAGGATAACCCCCTGCAGTGCTGCAGGCTGAGCGCCCATGGGCTGGAAGCGGCTTTGCAGAAGAGGACCTGGAAGCACTGGTGGGCAAAAGGAACCAAGAGTCAAGCACATGCAGGACTTTATTGGCAAGAGTGCAGCCAGGAGGGTAAGGGTCTCTGGCCAAGAATGATTTTTCTCCTCCATTCAGCACTGATGAGGCCACATCAGATCTACTGTGTCTGGTTCTGTGCTACTCCGTTTAAGACATGGACATAGCAGAGCACACCCAGAGGCCAGTAAGATGCTTAGTGGCTGTCCTATAAGATGTAGGAGGAGGTGCTGAGCACTGGGAATGTTCAGCATGGAGAAAAGAAAGCAAAGGGGGATCTTACGGCTGTTTGCTGATAGCTGATGAGCCAGACATAGCAGAGGTGCACGGCAAAAGGACAAGAAGCAACAGGCAGTGCTTACAAGAAGGAAACTCCAACTATATATTAAGAATAACATTTCACCATAATGATGGTCAAATACTGGAAGAGGTTGTCCAGAGAGGAAGTGGAATCTTTGTCCTTGGAGATAGTCAGGGCTCAGCTGGAAGAGGTCTCGAGCAACCTGCTGTGAATTGGCCCTACTCTGAGCAGTACAAGGACTGGAAACCTCCAGAGGTCCCTTCTCACCTATATTGTTCTATTAATCTAGACCTTAATAAAAGTAGAGGATGGGAACGAGCTGCCATAAAAGAGCTATGGAGTATTTGGAGACTTTAAAACCAAGATAGACCAGTGTCTGTTGGGAATATTGGAGACATGCTGATGTGAACAAAATTATTTCTTGATGTCCTCTCCAGCCATATTTCTCTGACATAATATGCTTTTTTTTTTTTTTAACATGCTCTAACTGCTAGAAATTAAGAGAATTCCAGATGCAGAAGCTGTTCATACAACAGCCTAATGCAAAGTTGTTTATTCTTTTCTTTGAAGTGGCTGACAATGATCACTGCTGGAAATTGTACAGTGGACTTTGTGGTGACGGATCTGACTCAGTCCATCAGTTTCTGCATTTTCTCAAATTAGATAAAATGTTAAAACTGCCTTCTGCAGGCTCGTTACTGTAATAAATGTCACTTGTAATATGAATACAAATACATTCTATTAACATTTTTAGGGGAAAAGCCTTTGCTTGAAGTCTTACTGGGCCAAAATAATTTTGAGCCGGATCTCAGAGTTAATTCTTAAAGTCCAAGTCTGTTTCTTCTTAAAGAAGAAAAATGAATGGGGAGAGAGGAGAAGAAAGGAGAATGCATCATCTGTCACTCGATACATGTAATTTACTTAGTGGTGCAGCAGAGGCTCATGGCATGCAACCAGTGCAATTATACACTGGTAGACAGCAGTTTAGTCTGCGTTCACGCAGAAGAAGCTTTGACTGGGTTACTCCTGTTCTCTTCAAAACAGTCCTCAGAGGACAGAATCCTTTTTATTGAATTGAACTTGCTCAGGGCTATGCTTGGCTTGCCAGTTTGGTCACAGCAGAGTGCTGTGGATTAAAATAAGTGTTGGCTGGCTGCACTAGACCGATTAGATGGAAAGCAAAAGAGAAAAGCAGAAGGTGACTAAATGAATAAAGTGAAAAATTTAAGAGAAAAAATGCCAAACTTCATTCAAATCACTGCTTCTAAGAGCAGAACCGTTTGTCTCCCTCTGCTGATCTGCTCAGGTGGTCAGTCTGAGGTAAGAAGAAGTTTGGTACTTCTTGTTGAGCGCTATCTTTTTGATAAAGGTGGGGGGCTGAAATGACCTGCAGTGTCCCCAGCCCGCTCACCTACTCTCTCTTATAAAATTCCTTCTACATACATATCAGGTCCTACCTCAGTGTTGCCATATTACTTGAATACACTTAAAACTGCACAAGGCAACCCGAGGCCCTCTGTTACTGATGGATGTTACTGCCTCCCTCTCGCCAAGCCAATGTCTCCTTCGTCTCCTCTCCCACCTCGCGCCACCTGCTCAGCCTCAGCTCTTGTTCTCCCTTTTCTCTGTTAGCACACTCTCAGGTCCTCCTGGGGTTCTGCTGATGTACCTGGGCGGGCTGATTCCTACAAGCAGAGGTTGGTGTCTGGGCCATGAGCCGAAGTGCTGCTGCTTCCCACTGCCTGATGGTGAGAGCCCCGCGGCACCCCGTGGCACTCGGCAGGAGCAGGGGGATGCAGGGACACCGTGCTCCTGGCAGGGCTCTGCTGACCTGTGCAGCCTTGCTAAGAAAAGCATGAGCACCTAATAAATATGAGAAAATACTCAATTATGGATGAGTGGGTAATTAGGTTGAGTTATGTGGATGAGTTACGATAATTGGGTTCTTGCGCATATTGCTCTTTTTTGCAAACAGTATGTGGTTGCTCTTCTTCCCTCAGCATTAATACTAAAAGCCTATCATCATCTCATCTCATCTCATTAAATCTACTGTACCTCCAACCTAAATAATATTTGTAATATTCTCTTCATCTAATTTTTCTTCTTTTAGGCATTAGGCAATATTTCATACATGTTTTTTAAAGAAAGAGAGAGCAAGTAAATCAGATTTTCTGTTGTACATCTTTCCAGGATAAATCCACAGCCTCATTCTTGGATCTCCTTTTCTTCTGGGTACAGTAGTTACATGAACCATTTTGTTATTTGTTTCTATTTCTGTCTTGATCGTAAAGAACACTGTGACACTACAATGATGGGGAGGTAAAATACTGGTGCAGGCTTTCCGTGACATGGTGTAGTCCTTGCACCAAGGAACTGGGAAGATGATGCCCACAGGAAGCAAGCTTTAGAGGTTTTTGATAGTTTCTTCCAAATCCAAGTGATGGAGGAGTGCAGCTGCTTGCCAAACTGGCTTTTGGTGGCTTGAGTTAAAAGTCTCATTAAATCCTCTGCTTTCACCCTAAAAAAGTGTTCTGTAGCTGAGGCCTGAAGGCTCCTTGTGGCGAATACCAGCCCAGCTTGAAAGTCCAGCATGACACTCTCTGTCACGTTTAATTCCCTATTCATAGGAAAACTTAAGTACAGTGCTAGATGGTTGTACCGTTCCTATGTGATATTAAGGATTTTAAGTAGAATTTACAATCTTACGAATTTTACTGCTGGGAGAGGATGGGGCTTGCCATTTTGATGATCCCCAGAACTTTTAAGAATTCAGTGTTCATGCTAAGCTCCAGGAAAGCAGAAAATGATGGTGATCAGCCATGTTGGAGAGTTGGCTTAGCTATGAAACTTTTTTTTTTTTAAACATTTTACCTTATAAAATGTTAGTCTCCAGCTCAAAAAGCTGTGGCTTTAGTCTTGCTGCTGTGTGATGTAGAACTGGAGTCACTGTATCAAAAAGTCTTTTTTCTTTTCACACTCTGCCATACTTCAGAATGCTTTTACTCTGAATAAACTTTGTAGATTGTTTCTGCACAGATCTATAACATGTTAGGGTTTGGTTATGCTGTATTAGGGCTTCAGGAACCCATGTTAGAAAACTGTGGGCTGTGTCCAAGAGGGCCAAGAAAAGATCTCCGCATTGCTTCCATGCCATAACAGTAAGGATTATTCTCTTTCTGAGATATTTACTCCTCACAAAGAAGGAAAGCTATAAGAGGACAAAATATCTGTTCATTTTCTCATGCAAATGTTAAAAATAGGGTTTGGGGGTTTGTTGTAGTAACTTTGAAGGCCTTACATCTCACACTGGTGCAATGGCATTGAGCATAGAAAGGGGATGTGTCCCTGGTGCTCAGTGCTGCTGGGCAGGTAGGGAGCTGAAAGTGCTAGGCTGTTTAAAGAGAGGAATTGCAGCAATAAATCTTGGAAGACGCAAGTCATTCATACCTGCCCAGCGAGATGGAGTGCAAATGTAAGAGTGCTGACTAGTAAGTGAATGTTTTGGATTGCTTGTTTTTAGTTTTTATTTTTATTTTTCAGTGCAGAGGATTTAAGAACCACATATGATTTCACAGAGAGGACAGGTACCTTTCATCTAGGTAGTTATTAGTAACATGCAAATGCTCTAATAAATACATTCTAGATTTACAAGAATAGCATTTGCCATTGCAATCGTGTACCATGTACCCAAGACACTACTTGAAAGCTGTGGCAGTAAGAATTTGTTAATAGTAAAATGCTGGGCAGCAATGAGAGCAGTGACTACGGGCAGGTTTCCTTCCCTGTGTTCTGGAGGAACTCATTCATTTAGGAAATACAGGCTGTCCAGCATGAAACCCGCGTTGGTATTTGCACATTTGAATATCTCATACTTTCTATTACCATACATAATATTATCTCCTAACATTAGTATTCAGAACACGCATCTGAAATACTTGCAAGCACAAGATGCAATGCACTGCTCATATACGAACTTAATTAGAAACCCTTAGGCCAGAAGCAGGTCCCACACAGCGTCCACCAGCACCTCAGCCACTTTCCAGAATCATTCTACCCTGAGTAATACTTCCCTCGCCCATGAAATCTGCTGTTTTCAGAAGAGCAGTGACTTCCAGAGATAGCTGCAAAGGCTCATTAAGCTCCTCACTCTGCAAAGCAATCTGCAGTCATCTAGGCTTGAGAAAAATAGTGACAAACATTGTCAGGTCTCCATGTCCCTGGTAAATTCTTTCGTTGCGATACTGCATTTTTCCTTATGGGCTGCAGGGAGCTACTTGGCTGTCACAGAGAAAATAGTGGCATCTCCTGGGTAGGTTGTAAAACAATCCGGGGGATTATTGATCAGCAATGACTCAAGGAAAGATTGGGACTACTGATTTTGAACAAAGTGACTGATAGGAGGTTCTCAGTTACTTAAATGTGAGAGAAAGTGAACACAGGTGCACAGCATGCTGTGTGTTTGGATCTCAGGTGTGTTCGTGGGTAGAATGTCAGATATTGCACAGGTACTGCAAAATTTGTCTGCTTTAGGACCACCAGGCTCTACCCAAAATTGCAACCTAAACACAAAGACTTCTTCCCTTCATAGAAAGAACTGAATAAATAAATAAATAAATAAATAAATAAATAGTTTGTGGTTAAAAGCAGCCAGTCTTTGTTACTGCCAATGTGATGGTCATATATTTTATTCGTTTCTGTGGAATAATGTGGTTTTCCTCTCAGGTCTTTAGCGGTTTATAAATCAGGCTGAAAGGAGACCAGTAACCAGAATGATAACAGAGAAAAAAGGAAGACTGAAAGAGAAAACCTAATCAAAGGGCTGGCGAGGTGGTAGGAGCGGAAAGGTGCCTGGGAGTCAGATTTTCTGGCTTTAAAGAGAAAGTTAAAAATGACTTGAATCAAAACAGCAGAGAGTGGAAGCTGTTTATTCAAACAACTGTAATTTATCTATCTTTGAACAACCAGGTCTAGTGGGAGGTGTCCCTGCCTGTGACGGCGGGTTGGAATTAGATGATCTTTAAGGTCCCTTCCAACCCAAACCCTTCTATGATCTAGTGCACAAGGCTGAAAATAGAGAACTGTAATATCTTTAGATTTGATAGAAATATGAGTTATAGGACATTCTGAGGGTATCTTAGAAGAAAGATGGCTTTACTTTTTAAGATAGGATTATTATTTATCGTATGTATAGGGAAAAATGTTCTGAGACATTCCTGTTTACAGTCCTGCAGGAAAAAATACTCAGAAAAAAAGTTGCAGCTCTGGAACCAGCAGGTGATGCGTTTCCAAACTGGATTTAAATAGAGAGAACAAAGCCGCCGAGCTTTGTTTATTGATTAAAGGAATTTTTTCTCTTACACCCTTTGTAAGAGAACAGTGACCTGTGAGGAATCCGTAGTGGGTGGAAGTGGCAAAACAAAGAGCCTTGCTCTGAAGGATGAAAATTAAAGCTGAACGTGGCTTTTTAAAATCCGATCGTACCCCTTATCTCTATGCAAGTCATAGTTGGATGCCATGGGTGTAGATGCTTCGCATGCTGTCAGCACTCGCATTGATGAGAACCGGAGCCCTTCGGAGGGCTGGCTGCAGGCAGTGCCCACCGTGGGCCAGTTCAGCTTTGCATGAGCCTTCTCGGGCAGATGCTCAGCCAAGTCATTTAAAAAAAAAAAACAAAAACAAATAGTGGATGGAGTCCACTCCAGATGGAGTCCATTGAGGCAATTTGTTCCAATCTGTAAATTCATCTACCGATAAAAAGATTTTCCTGAATCTTAACATAATTATTCCTTGCTTGGTTTGAGCCCACTAAGCATGCTCCTACCTCAGGGGACATGAAGAATAATAGATCACTTCCCTCTTTGCAATAAGCATTGTGTATTTAAAAGTTCTTATGTTGTCTCCTCTCCTTCTTTTACTCTCTTCAGTCTTTCAGACTTTCCTCATTGTCATTATTTATAGACCTCTGGTCATTCTCCTTGTTCACCCTGTCTCTCCAGTTGACTCTTGGCTTTTTTGAGTTACACTCAGGTTGGGAACAGTAGTTCACCTGGGTTAGAGAACGGGGTAAGTCACGCATGATAGCACCCAGCACCCCCTGTTTCAAACAACCCATTCCATCTGCAAAAGCACGATGTTACTGACCACGTTTGGTTTGCAAACCACCCTCATTTGCAGATCCTTTTTTGCAGAACTGATGCCTTTATCCAGGTGTTTATACAATTGGCAGGTTAAAAGTAAATATGAGAGTTTGCACTTGTCTCGATAGAATGCAACCTATTTCTTCAAACAATTTCTAGAATTTCTCACATAATTTTATATTTTAATTGTGTCCTCTAAAGTCCTGTGAGCTTGTCACAGTATGATACAGTCTGCAGATGTGAAGCAAATACTTTATAACATCTTCCATGACATTAATGAAAATATTTAATGTTACCAGATCTAAGAGAAAAGCTGTAAAACCCATAAGGGGGTGTCAGAAGCATGGTCGAAGTGAAAGTGTATCGTTAATAGTTTTTCTCCTATACGCAGGATTATATTTTTCCAATGGAAGGCACGTAGTTTGCTTTAACATGATTTCTTCTTAAAACTCCGTGTAGACTGTTACTTAGCCTATCTTCTAAGTACTTCCATGCAGTTCTATTTTGCGTTTTCTTTCCAGGAACTGAGGTTAAGCCAAGTGGTCTGTAGTTGTTAGTTCCTTCTTACATTGTTTGCAGATGTGAGCTTTATGGATACCCTGTTCTGGCCTCCAGAGCATCGCCTTAAGAAACTTAGTGCTTTTGGAGGTGAACACAAAAGCTCTGAGGTTGCTTTGGGTTTATGTAAGTACCAAAAACTAAGTGCCCTGATGAATTTCTTCACACCCTAACTACTTGAAACATCTAAGTTGTCTGCAATCAGTTTTGTAAGCAGAGTTTTTATCCCAAGCTTGTAAATTACATGTCCTGGACAGTTAAAGTTTTTTTAATATTAGACCATCGTGTTTGTTTTTTTGTTGTTGTTTTATATAAAGCCTAACCCAGAGAGCACAAATAGGAATCCCAGGGGTGCTCTCAGGCGCGAGGCTGCACCTTGCACTCCTGCTGGCAGGAAGGATGGAGCGTGCGGCCTCCCAGGATGCCTGTTCATTAGGGAGGCTGGCACCGGAGCTGTGTCTTATTACCCAGTCAAGGTCAGATATATTTAGAATTGTCAGACATTTTCTGGACAAGCACACTAGCAATTAGACCTTTGTCTCTGTTGTTTTTTCTAACAGGCTCAGTGCTGTCCATGGCGCTCTGATACTCTTACTTTCTGGGTATGCAAGAATGTAGACTCTTCTTCTCCTGAGTTCACGATGTAACACAGATTAGGTGAGAGATAAGTGTGATTTCTCAAGATCGGAGCACTCCTGAGCGTACAATAGACACTTAGGCTTTGTGTATAGCATACTTATCACACTTCTAGTGCCCGCATCTGTAATACTGAGCTCTCTCACCCACCCGAACAGTGCAGCTGCTACAAACCACCTGTTGCAGATGGTTCTCAGCTTAAGGTAAATCCCAAACCATGCTGAGAATTTCTCAGAGAGATAGTTAGGCTGGGCTAAAAATATGTCAGGGGCCATACTAAATATCTGCTAATGTGGGTGATCAAATTCCAGTGCCTCTGCCTGGTGCTTTTTAAGCCACCAGCACAGAAATCCCCTTTGCAAATGTTCAGGCTGAGCATCAGATGCCATTCGAGGACTTGGGAGGTTTAGATGTTGGTGAACAATTGGCAGCCAGATTTTTTTCTGGGTTTCTTTAGCCTTGAGAAGACTCGTATGAGTCGTATTATCTATTTCTGCATGATGGTGGCAAGTCAGCTGACAGAGCCAGACTTTTTTCGGTGGTGCCTTCAGAAGGGCAATGGACATGAGATCGATTTCATTTAAACAGGAGAAAACGGTTCCAAATGGCAAGGGTGCTAAAACACTGGAACAGTTCGCCCCTACAGGTTGTGGAGTTTCTTTCCATGGAGGTATTCACACGCAGCTGGATGATGTACACTTACTGCATTCAGCTCTGGGGTCCCCAGCACAAGGACACAGAATGGGTCCAGAAGAGGCCACAGAGATGTTCCAGGGGCTGGGGCACCTCTCCTACAGACAGGCTGAGGGAGTTGGGGTTGTTCAGCCTGGAGAAGAGAAGGCTCCGGGGAGACCTCACAGCGGCCTGACAGTGCCTAAAGGGGGCTGCAGGAGAGCTGGGGAGGGGCTCTGTCAGGGAGTGGGGTGATGGAACAAGGGGGAATGGCTTTAAACTAAGAGTGTAGGTTTAGATTAGGCGTAAGGAAGAAATTCTTAACTATGAAGGCGGTGAGGCCCTGTCACCAGTTGCCCAGAGAAGCTGTGGGTGCCCCATCCCTGGAGGTGTTCAAGGCCAGGCTGGATGGGGCTTGGAGCAACCTGGTCTGGTGGGTGCCAGTTATATTTAAAACATAACTAGACTCTTGGAAGCAATAGAACAAATAAGAAAATACTGAACTATCATACAAAATGTGCACTGCACAGTTTCCAAATGACCTCTCGGCTTGTGACATTTGAGCAAGCAGCATGTGGGATGCGCCTCCTCTCGGAGACCGTGCAGGTGAAATGGGACAGTGACATCAAATATAGGCTCAGGTTCCTCTGCAGTCTCGTCTTTGCTCCTGAGGGCTTGAGAACTTTAGGTCATGAGGGTGATTTCAGGCTTTGGGCGGCATTTCTGAAGAAAGGGATGAAGGGCGAGGCTGTTTCCATAGGCACAGTGCTACTTCGTGGCAGAACAAAGTTTCCTGTGCCTCAGAAGGAGCCCCAGGAGCCCCAGAGGAGGCTGCAGGTGAAGCACGTCGCCTGCGCTTGTCCTGCCGGCAGCGGGACACGGGGACACCACAGGATATCAGTGGTGTGACTCACCATTTTGGGGGAACCAGCCAGTCATAGCAGGTGCCATCAGCACAGGACAGAGGTCTCACAGAGAGGTCACCTCAGAAAGGACATCATGGTGGCAGTGCTGCTGCCTACAGTGGAGGCCCCAGCACCGCCTGAACATCGCGGCCTTGTTCTGGCTCCTCGGCCCCCCGGCTGCCGATGGAGAGGGCCCTTTCTGACCCTGCCACCAAGGGGACGGGGCTTCTGCACTGAGCTTTCTCTGGTAGTCACGTTTTATTTTCTCACGCTGTTTGTTTTAACTCTCAAGCTGGTTTGGTTCTTCTTGCCCGGGCCCTGCCTTACCCAGCAGCTTTCACACTGACAATTTCCACGTCATTAGGAAACTCCTGAATTAGCCATCAGATCGCTCAGGAAAGCGCAGAAGACCGGCTTGTAGTCGTGTCACTCGATCAAGGCTCACTTACCACACACAGACCTCCCCACCACGTGGGTGTCATGTCACCCAAGGAGAGAGCTCTCCATGCTTCAGCCAAAGTCTGGTCATGGTTGTGTCCAGGTGTGCATGGTGAAACAGCCCAAAGCGTAGCGGTGTGTGCCCCCTCTGTCCTGGGGCTGCCACTGCCCGCCTTGTGGAAGCAGCGGTGGATGCCGAGCCCTTCATCCATCTGCTGTATTTTTTACCAAATACTTTCCGGAAGTGGTTGTGAAAGTGTTTTCTCAAACCAGGAACCCAACCTGAGGTCTTTCTGAAAACGCTGTGGTAAAAAATCTCTGAAATCTTGAGATCAAATGAGAATGAAAAGGCAAAATCAGAGCGCCGAAACTCAGGGCTCTCGACAAAGCCCCGGAGATCTGCCGCTCGGCACAGCTGCTGCGCGGCGCCTTTGTCCTTCTGCCACCAGAGGCACGGTGACTGCCAGGCACCCTTTGCCCACTTCTGGACTGTTTGGCCACAGCTGAGGCATCCTTGTGGTAATTTCGTCAATGTGACGAGCTCAGAGTTGAACTGCGAGGTCCTTCTCCCCGCTCCGGTCCCAGCACACACCCACTGTTGGGTGGGTTGGCAGCGCTCGCAGCATCTCCTCCAGTAGCACACTTCTGGGGATACTGACACCCCATTTCCCAAAAATGTGGTAATAAATACAGCACTATGGCCTTAGTCATCTGCACTGCCAAAATGAGTGAATCCTGTCTATGCTGGAGCCAAAGACAGCCAGAGTAAGGAGATCAGAGGCCATCATCATGGCTGTTCCTCAGCCATGGAGACTTGTCCTCAGCAAAAGATGTCTCCCCAGCTCCAAGTTCTCCCGAGGAGAACTTCTTGTGTCTAATGGCCAGGATGGTTTTGAGTTGCGTGGGACCTCCTAAGCAGCATCTTAGGATTCCACTGGAGAAATGCACTGAGCCAGGACAACCAGGACCAACCATTCTTGGTCCTTGTAACCAGCTTCTTCATCCCGCAGCCCTGCTGCTAACAGGTTCTCCCACAAAACACAAATCCTTGTTTAATTGCACAGTGCTTTTCTCAGGTGATGGCTGCTGGTGAAAAGTGTGCCGAACACAAAGAGGCAGTGAACCTTGATTCCCGTTTAGTTATCGTTGAATCCACAAAAGCTAACAGCACTGGAAGACTTCATTTAACCCCAGCGTCACTGCTGAGTTGATGAATTGGAAGAAGGGGAGAAACTGGACCTAGAGAAAGCACGAGAAATTGGTATCAGCTTGCTGCTGAAGCTGTTTGAAGACCTTGCTGTAAAGATATTTCTGTCAAACTATTTCTAAGCATTAATGACACTACATTGTGCCAGTGTATTATAAGAAAAAAATGGAGAACAGGAGTTAGTCACGCCATCAGCAGTGTGTTCTGATGTTCGACAATGGTATAGGTATCCTGACCCTAGCTGTAAGTTATTTTAACTTTTCTTCACTCACTGACATAACGGAAGGTCAATGTTTCACTAAAAGACTTTATGATAGAAGGTGTAACTGCGTCTCTTCCCAGGGAAGCCTGTCTGTGCTTTAAGAACAGGTAGGTATGCTGTATTTTTTTCAGAAGGTCTTTTAAAAAATGGCAAATAAAATTCCTCAGACTGATGGTGTTAACAGATGATTCATAGCGTAGGCAGAGGTACCCATAGCCAGAGTCCTATGATTTCATGAGTCCTAAAGCAGTATTTCTGAGACACCGTGATCAGATGTGCCCCAGTAGTCCAGCTCAGCACAGCTTTTTTAATAGCTTTGCAATCTGGGCTGTTAGTATTGTACTGTGGCAGTCAGGAAACATGGGACTGGATCCAAACAGTGTCATATGTGGTTAACAGGTAATGAATACTGTGTTTAATTTTTCTCTGTTCTCCATCCACCAGCCTCGCCCACCAACAGACCTGGGTTTCAACTTTGATGCCAATAAACAACAAAGACAGCTGATAGCAGAGCTGGAAAACAAAAACAGGTAAAAACCAAGCTTTGATCAGTATTGTTTAAGGAGCAACATTTGAGGAGAGAAAAGCCTTTAATCCTATGCTTTGTTGTTTTTAACTGTTTGTATTATATTAACCAGATTGTTTTCCTAGATCTTTTGTTGAAGGGTGTAGCTCCCTCATTAACCAATTAGCACCATGCTGATGCAGCTGCAGTGCTATTATTTATTCCTCAGGGAGCAGGTTGATCTTTTTAACTGATCTTCTTGAAATCATCTTAACCAATACCAAGGATCAGTATTGCTGCCCAAGCAAACCCAGCAAACATCACAGCTGGGTAAGCCATTCAGGTGGCAGCAGGAAAATAAATCAGCTATGTAGTAGAGCAGGCAGGTTGAAAGGCTGCGGTGGATAAATATAAGTTGGGAAAAATGAGGATTTTTTTCCTTTTGCTGGAAGACAAAAGAGTCTGAGGAAATTAGGAGGTCTGAAAAAAAATAGGAGATGGACTGTAGGAGCTGATTTCCTCCTCTTGTTCCAGAGGGGCTGTTAAGAGATAACTGTTGTAATGCTGCATTTGCACTTACCTTCTTCACCACCCACACACCAAGTTCATGTCCCTCTGCCTAAAAGAAAGTAAGGGGGTGCTGTTCTGAAAAGCAAGCTGTTGAGCAGTTGCAGAAGCCAGCAAGTCCCCTCGGGGTCCCAGTGCTGTGCTGGCCTCACAGCTACACCCGGGTCTCCCTGTGCTGGGTACGTGGGCTTGCATGGCCCTTGGGCCTTGAGAATTGCCAAGGCAGCCTCAGCAGACCAGGTAAATAGATTTAGTAAGGTTCATTTGGAGGAGTCCCAGTTCCTGGAGAGTTTGTGTACCTTGATCCTTGTACCATGTGAGTGTCATAGTTTTAGTACGCTACCAAGAGAGCCTGCAGGTATTTGAAATTATTCATTAAGATCACAGATAAGGGAGATCTAAATCAGTGCTGTTATGAAACTTCATAAGGAGAGCAGCTTAAAGAAAGAGCAAGGGGGAGAGATTTAGAGATTGTAATCTTCACTCTCAGATCAGAAAGATTTTATTTCTCTGGTAATAAATGAGTGCTGAGCCGCAAGGGATGCATCTCCTACCCACAGCAGGGAGCACGTGCGGCGCTGCGGCTGCTAGCTGCTTGCCTTCCCTTTGTGAAGCCTCGGGGCAGCTCATCTCTGTTCCTATGAGCTGATATGGCCAGGAGCTGGTGCTTGGCTTACTCCTGCTGCCTGCCAGGAGCCTCGCGAGGCTGAGTGGGAGGCCAACCAGCTCCAGCCCTGCTGCCGGTGCCGCTGCTTCAGAGCCCTTCTGATGGAATATGTGCAAGAGCGGGTGGTGCTGAAAATGGAGCTGCTTCCTCTTAGAGCAGTCCCTTAGCCCACTGCACACAAAAAGGTTTTGAAGAGACCTTGCCAGCATATGGCACACGAGCAATTTCATGCGTCTTATTACTTAAGTAATAAACGTTCTGTGTGTATTACAGCAATTTGTAGGACTGCGCTAACTTACCTGTCTTGGATTTGAGTCTGTGCCAGTCATATGTGAACAAAACTGAGTGCTTAGACCGGAGACTGACAGAAAGAGTGCTTGAAGGGTTATAACAGTATTTTAAGAGCAGTGTAAAGGCTGACCCTATTCCTCTTTAATCTCTCCTATCGCTGATATAGAGAGATACTCCAAGAAATTCAGCGTCTGAGACTGGAGCATGAACAAGCCTCGCAGCCCACACCCGAGAAAGCCCAGCAGAACCCAACTTTACTGGCTGAACTCAGGCTTCTACGGTAAAAGCAATATCTAAAAGCTTGTCTGCATTTGGTACCGTGGCTGATCAGCCCATGTGGTCTGCTCTGTAGCACAGACAATGCTAAATGTTATCCTGGATGGCATAACAGCAGCGTATCTTCAATAACCCTAATGTTTACTTTGAACTGCTGAATTCTGACGACTGACAGCATATTAGAATTTGTTCTTTTATAAGTGGATTTAGACGTAAATAAAAGTCTCTGAAAATGAATTCTTTGTATAGTTCAGAAAACTGTTTGCAGAGAAGAAACACTGAAAAATATTTTAACTGCTTTATACGTATTGTACAAAAGGGTGGAGTTGAAGATAAGTGTCAGTTATTTGATTAATCACTGAAACTATGAAAATTCATACCTACAAATATTAAGACACACAGCCACAGCTGGAGAAAGATCTTGAAAGCCTCTTCAAGGTTACATTTTTAAGTAATGGAGAAATTGTCAGTATTTATAGAATAAAATGTTTCAGAGTTTGGATAGTCACAAGTGTATTCTCTGGCTATATTTTATTTCATCTTCCATTGCTAGTTAATTTCATAGCTTAACCTTCAAAAGTGGTGTTTGTAATCTAAAGTACATTTTAAAATTTGAGCTCTTGGCAGCAACAGCTCTTTGAAAACTACATTGTATTTTATTTGCTGGGGTAATTTTTTTTTTCTGTCCACTTAGGAAATAGCAAAGTTGTTGTGCTTCCCACTAATGCTTAAAGGTTTTCCATGAACTGCAGTGTTATTGTAACGGAGCTGCTGCAACTGAAGGTGGTGTCTGCAGAGTATAATCTGGTCCCATACGGCAAAACTTAAAGCTTTCAAATTCTGTCGTTACTTTTTCATACAGAATGTGCTACAGTATGGTACATTTCATATCTCACTGGTATTTTCATTCTTTTATCTAATGATAACAGAGCAGAGATTTTCTAGCTATGTGCTTTACATAGCTATGTGTGTATTCTTTAAATGTTTAAAAACTGGGGAGGAAGCAGAAGATATCAACAAATGTTATGCAAGAGCTGGAAAAAAGGATATTGCGAGGCAACTTGATATGCTGTTTGATCCAACAGAGAAAGATGTAATAGGCACCAAGAGCTTAAATTGGAAACAAGGCACGTTCAGACCACAGATAAAGCACATGTTTCTTGAAGTGAGGCAATAATCTCAAGAGCAGTAAGAGCTTCCAGTTTCGTGATGCCTTTCATAGAATCACAGAATGGTTTGGGTTCAAAGGGACCTTAAAAATCATCCAATTCCATCCCCTGCCATGGCAGGGACACCTTCTACCACCCAGGTTGCCCCCAGCCCCATCCAGGCTGGCCTTGGGCACCCCCAGGGATGGGGCACCCCCAGCTCCTGGGGCAGCCTGCACCAGGGCCTCACTGCCCTTAGTGGTTAGAGTAAAGAATTTCATTTCAGGCAGACATTTGAGTTTTGTTTTAGAGATGGAGAGAATACCACATCCCCTCATCCTGTTCGCGTGCTCGTCAGTTAGCTTCTGTGCTTTGTCTGTGCTCAGTGGGCTAGGATTGTGCATGTTATTTCTAACCTTCGTATGCCTAGTGCCATTTTCCAAACCTTGTCTTTTCTGTGCTTTTGTCTGCTGAGACAAAGAGATCTTTTTCAAAATTCCTGTCTGAATGCAAGTTCTTAGAGATTTTGACTCCTTCCCTTCTTCATCTCTCCCTGAATAAATGACTTGAATGACCTCAACAGGCTGGAGGGATGGGCCGAGAGGAACCTCATGAAGCTCAACAAGGGCAAGTGCAGGGCCCTGCACCTAGGGAGGAATAACCCCAAGCACCAGTACAGGCTGGGAATGACCTGCTGGAGAGCAGCTCTGCAGAGAGGGACCTGGGGGTCCTGGTGGACAGCAGGCTGGCCGTGGGTCAGCAATGTGCCCTTGTGGCCAAGGAGGCCACGTTAACCTGGGGTACATTCGGAAGAGTCAAGAGCCAACAGGTCAAGGGAGGTGATCCTGCCCCTCTGCTCAGCCCTGCTGAGGCCTTACCTGGAGTGTTGTGCCCAGTTCTGGGCTCCCCAGTACTGGAGGGACATAGAACTACTGGAGGAGGGCTGTGAAGATGCTGAGGGGCCTGGAGCACCTGTCACACAAGAACAGGCTGAGAGAGCTGGGCCTGGTCAGCCTGGAAAAGAGAAGACTGAGGGGAGACCTCAGAGGAGGTCTACTTGGAACCAGAGGTCCCTTTCAACCTCATTCTAGCATTCTGTGATTCTGTGAACTTCTTCAGTCTCTCCATACAGCAGGTTTGCCAGATCTCCAGCTTGCTGTCAAGTTTTTCTCAAGTCCTCTGCATCTCTTCTATATATAAGCTGCAGGGCTGGCTGCAGTGTCTCCTAAGTAGTCACTGGTGCTATAGATAGAACTAATGTTAGCTTTCTTAGCACCACACATCCCTCTCATTAATAAATTCAAAGCACACATTAATTTTCTTGACTGCATAGCATCACACTGGAAGTTCACAATTGGGTTAGCTGGGATGGCAACGTACTCACCAAGTCACGGACCCCCAGGAGCCCTTCTCCAGGCCTGTGTGAGCAGTGCCTTTTCAATAACATTTAAGCACACATTACCAAATCATCTCAATTGCATGTATGAAGGCAAGAAAAAGTTAATCCGTGGAAAATCAGCTTGTCACAGGTTTAAAAATTTGCAGACAACACAGCCCATCAGGATGAGTCAGCTCTACCACATTGTTGGCAAAGGTAACCTTGGATGAAGTAAGGCTGCATCTGTCATCTTACACATTTCTGTCCTGTTGTTCTTAGTTTCTTCTGCTTGCATGTGCTCGGGATGCTCATTTATACACAGGTGCCATGGATCAGTTTGTTCCAGGCATATGACTCAAACTGCATCTCTCCGTTTCTGTCTCTAGAGACTGACCTGTCATTTTTATCCTATAACATTTAACACCTTTTGTCATTGACAAACAGTTCCTCTTTTTTTCTTCCCTGAAATGAAATAAAAAGAAAAAAAAGAACATCAACCAAAATCTGATACACACAATGATGTTGATTCTTAATTAACAATTCCATTTGGAGAGCTGCACATATTCAATATGTTGATTTTTACATTATTTGTAATTGTTTACCAGAATGTTCTATTAAATAACTATAGAATAAAAAGCTACAGAATTTGAACTGATCTATGGAAAAGGGACAATATAAACATACAGAGCTATGTTTATCATGCTTTTTTAACGTAGGAGCCTGTAGCAAGGCAGGGCTTGGTCTGTTCTCCCACGTGCCTGGTGACAGAACAAGGGGGAATGGGCTAAAGTTGCACCAGGGGAGGTTTAGGTTGGATATTAGGAAGAACTTCTTTATGGAAAGGGTTGTTAGGCATTGGGATGGGCTGCCCAGGGAGGTGGTGGAGTCACCATCCCTGGGGGTCTTCAAAAGACGTTTAGATGTAGAGCTTAGGGATATGGTTTAGTGGGGACTGTTAGTGTTAGGTCAGAGGTTGGATCAGTGATCTTGGAGGTCTCTTCCAACCTAAATGATTCTCTGGTTCTGTGATTCCAGGTGACATATTATCATCTCTTCAGTGCCTCGTTGTTTTTTTATCTATATATATTTGGGGGGGGGCATTTAATAACCACATTAATAAAAACACAAAAAGAGTTTAAAGATACCATGAATAGCTAATCATTCTATAGTACTCATAATGTTCTGTTCTTTGAAGAATCTGTATAGAAACTGGTTAATTCTGTAATGCAGCCTTAACAGTTTCCTGGTTGGGGTGAATGCTTGCTGTATCCACAGTCACTACAATAACAGCAAGCCATACTCAACAGATCCATTCCGTCTGATAAGAGGCCTGTTTCAGTTCTGGATTCTGAAGTCCAATTGGTGCTTCTAAAACCTGTTGGTTATTAAAATTCCCAGAACGATTTATCCGTTGTACATCATGTAAGAGTACAGATAAGATCTAAGGCATTTAAAAATTCAGTCTTCAATATGTGGTGCCTTTAACTTTGGAGGAAGACATTATTATGTCCACAAAAATAACTGTCAAAGACTAGATAAGCCTTCCTCATCTGCTTTTTCTTACAGTTATTTATTATTCCCAAGTTTGTGATTTGTGGGGTCCAGCATTTTTTAAATCATACAAGATACTGAACTTCGGACGTGTTGACAGTTCGTCTTTGAATTTCTCTTTGTATTAGTTACTTCTTTGTGTTTTTTTTAAATATAAAAACGAACCATACGGTCATATTTCCTTAGATCTCCCGCAGATAGGCATCTGTAGAAATGCGGTGGTTTTTTGATGCCAAGGAGAGGGAAAGACACTTATTGCCTCCTATTCTTGTTACATGGGTTCTGGTAGAATAGAACAAATGTGTCAAAGATCATACGTCACCCTGCTGGACAGAAATAGCTCTGCCGAGTCTCCATCCAGATAGGTGATAGCCCAGTGCTTTTCCTTTCCAAACATCTGCAGCCTTTTCTCCTCTTTTTTTTTTTTTTTTTTCTTTCTTCCCTCCCATAGTTCATTCTTACTTGTCTGAAAGCTCTGCAGGATGCCTGGCTCTGACGTTAAGAGTGTTCTTAAAAGGAAGCTGGCTTTTTTTCTCAAAATACAGTGCTTTTGAAAAAAGCTTCCTACTACCAAGATGTTAACTGTAGATTTCTGGATTTTAAGTGAAAAGCATGATTTTTGTATTTAGGTTTCATGGTCATTGTACAGTATTTTGCAATATTTTTATAAATTGGAAATAGGGGGGAGTGACAAAAAGCAGTTATATCTGAATTTCCTGACGTGGTTTTGAAATACCCAAAGTTTATTTTCTGAATTTTTCTTTCATATAACCTGAACAGGCAGAGAAAGGATGAACTGGAACAGAGGATGTCTGCACTGCAAGAAAGCAGAAGAGAACTGATGGTGCAGCTTGAAGGGCTGATGAAACTGCTCAAAGTAAGCCATTTCATGTCAGAAACGCAGTGCATCCTTCTCTCCCACAGGTCTGGAATTCACTATTGCCGTTCTGAGATTCCTGCTTTGCTGTTTTTACCATTATAAATACTTCATATAGAATACAAGGAATTCACAAAAAGTCATTTCCTTACTGGCTCTGCATATTGGTGCAGATGGTTAATGAGATTTCAGGTTCGTATGCTGCTCTTTTCGTTAAAATATCAAGAACATGTAAGAATAGGAAGGTTTTGGAGAAGAATTAGATTTGGTAATAATCTACATGCTGTTCTGGGTAACAATTCAGTTCTTCTGAATTTAACTGGAAAATAAACAGGAAACTATAGTTGCTGTAGTACAGAATATGACTCCCCAGTGGCATGGCAGTGTTTCACCAAGCACTACTACAGTAACCTTCGATGATTGTAGATGATTTGTGTGATGATGGTGTTGGTTCTGGTCTGTATTGCATGATATTGTTTGGATTTCTGTTGAGGGTCCATTATTCTTTTCATAGCATTCTGCCAGGATTGAGCTCATGGTTAATTACCAAAGTTTGAAATATTACCGTGTGTTTTTTCTTTCAATTCTTTAAACTGGACAAGAGCCTCATTCCATAAAATGAATGGGAAAACATTGTCCTTATTCAAAGAGTTTTTGGTCTAAGATGCAACAAAGATGCAATACACAGTGGAAGAAATGGGAGAGGGATCACAGCAGTTACAGTGACAGGAAAAGCACAGGGTTTTATGGTTTAGCTATAGGCACCTCTTGATACTTCTAGAAAAACGTAGAGCTTGTCTGCACTTGAAAATGATAGTTAATTCACATAGTATATAAACCTGAAGTTCAGTCACTCTTTTCTTCAAAACACTCAATACATAATATAACTCACTTGTATTCTGGAATAAGAATGTGCATACAAGGCTATGATCAAATACCCTTTGGAGGTAGCTGTTGTTTTTTTTGTTGCTGTTGTTTTTTTTAGCTTCCCTGTGCAGATGAGCACATGGCTAGAATTAATATTTGGGAGGTATTTTTTTATGCCAGTGGTTCTGCACACTGTAATTTTTTTTTCCGCTCAGACAGTTAACATCCGTCTTCTAAAAATATTGAAGATAATAATTTGCTAAATTCAGCTTGACTTCTGCAGACCCTAATCCCGTGTGAGTTTCTGAAGATGGGCATCCAAAACTGAATTACGAATTTCAAAAAGTACAAAAAGTTGTTGCATCAGAACTGGTTTGATTCTTTGTGGTTGAGATGACCACAGCCTTAGCATTTTAGGCGTTATCTTGCACACACAATCAGCACAGATATTTTGCTTTAAGGTGGTGATAAGCTCTGGTGCATGTTTTTCTGTAGCCCCTACTGTTTTCAAAGCACTCGTGAGCCTTCAGACATGAATCCTCCCAAACACGACCTGGTGTGAATGCTGTCATCTCCATTGGGTTGAGTGGCTGTTCTGTCATCCGGCCTGACTTTCTGCTCTTCCACCTTGAAAGCCTTGAAGGCAAGGTGGACTAAGAGAGGTGCACTACTTGGAACCTCTACAAGCAGCCTGCAAAACTTCATCTGTCCCCTAGCCACGGGTGAATTGACGCCGTGCTCTACTGTCCATCATGTTCCCAACTCCTGACTGCCCGAACGGTGTGTGCAGCCTCTTGCTCAGCTGCTTGGACAAGGGAGCGTGGCGTTGTGTGGAGCAGCAGCAGATGCTGATATCAGTAACTCACTGGTGAGGAGAGCAGAGGCTGCAGCAGGATACTGCAGAGCAAAGGGAGCACGTGGGCACCGGTGGCAGCATTGCAACTGGGGAGATGGAGGAGGGAGGAAAGGGCATCGCAGGAGGGGGAAGGGAACCATAACTGACCCCCGTCTGATAAACCCATGTTTTTAGGACCCATTTGTTAACTTTGAACATGCAGTCCACTTCTACCAGAAATTACAAGCTTGCCAGAAAATTTTAATGACATTGCTAGGCAGTATTACACAGAAGGTTAGTTTAGAAGCCGTCTCTTACTAGACTTTTCATTTATGAAACTATTGTCTTTTAATTAACTTCCCCAGTTTCCAAAATTGCTAAAAAACTAAGGGCAAGTAGGAGTGGATCTAAGGAAGAACTTCTTCCCCAGGAGAATGATGAAGCAGTGCAGCAGGTGCCCAGAGGGGCTGTGCCATCGCCATCCTTGGAGGTTTTCAAGGCCCAAGGGGACAGAGCTCAGAGCAACCTGGTCTGAGATTACTGTCCTGAGTAGGAGGTTGGACTAGAGACCTCCTGAGGTCCCTTCCAACCTGAGTTATCCTATAAGCCTGTGACTGTTATAATTATTTAGTTTTACATGTTGCATAATATGAGTCTTTGAATTTCCCCCTTATTAGCTCTATATGGAGCCTGCCAGCTTGTCTTTGATGAAAGCATCTTCCAGAAAGACATCTGTTCCTGAACTGATGAAATCAAAAATGGAAAATCCACTGCCAATGCAAATTTGCTTGCACAGTTAAAAATGTATACCTTATTTTGAGTTTTAATGTATTTAGCTTCAGTTTGCACACATGGGCTCTGGTACATGTGGTTCTTCCTCCATTAAATCAAGGAGTTCTTAGTGTCCCTGTTTTCTACCCTGTGCAGATATTTACTCCTCACACTGACAGCACTCCTCAATCTTCTTTGGACAGGTAGAGTTCTGCTGAGTTTTTCATAATACTGCACTTTCAGTCTTTTTTTTTATGATTTTATTTGCCTTCTGCTGATATTTAATAGTATTTTTTAAATTGGGCAAAAGCAAACTGTACGTTAATTTCTTCTCTGACTCTAAGCAACGCTATACAGGGTGTTACAAGAGTAGTTTTATTATTCTTCATTGCTATTTTCCTTTTTGTGCCTTTCTGCACAAATGACAGCTTTTTGAATTCTGTCAGTTATCCTGTTCTTACTCCATGTAACGTGCTTTGTTTGTTTTGTATAGTGCTAACTGGTTAACGAGAATGTCACAATTAAATTTCCTCATATGAAAATATATTACATCTGTGCAGTTCCTGTAGAAGCCAAACTTGTAATACATTCAAATAACAAAATCAGATTTATTTGGCAAGACCTATTTTCCATGAAGCTCTAAAGCTTCATACATTACTTATTAGTTGAGTCTTGTATCAGCATTTCTGTTACTTTGAGTCAATTAATGATACGGCAAGATGTTTATACTTAATTGTGTTGTCTTATCTCCCTTTTTGAATATCAGTGCAAGACAGCACAACCCAGTCCTTGGTCCCTTCTAGGATCTGTTAAAAATTGCTTTAACTGGACCAGATAACTCCTCATGCAATTACTGTAAGAGTTTTGGCTGCAAGCTGCCCAGGCCTATTGATCTAAAAATAGTATTTCTAGTAGATACTCTTTTAACACGTTTTCCCATTATTGGTGGAAAGTGTTTCACTCTTTGCTGACGGAAACTACAAGGGGAAAGTACAGTGTCCTCCTATGACTCAGACACAGAAAAGAAATACTAATTCCTATTCCCCTATTAAGAATTTTACCATCACTATCAAGACCCAATATACACTGCCTCGAGGCTTTGTTTTGTTTCTGGTATTTGTGTTCATTTCAAAGACTCTTTTCTGGCAGCTTTAGCCCTGTCAGACATGAATTTTTAGTTCAAGTTTTAGCTACTCTTCTAATTTGGTGCTCTTAAAAGTTTTCATTTATAATTTAGATCAGCTGTTAAGCTTTTATGTTTTTTCCATTTTCTTATACAATATTTTCTGCATTTTTAATGCCACCGTCATTTCAGTATTTAGAGCTGGATTCATCTTGCCTAACTTTGGTGATCTGGAAGTCTGGTATCTCAGCTCCCTCTGTAAACAGGAGAGAGAGGAAAGCATACATTTGGAAGGACACAGTTGTTCTCTGGAGGTTCGTTTATTTTTCTCCATTAAATATAGAAGGAGCCCAGATGATTAATTGATATTGGATGCCTTTGTTTTCAATGGGTACGTTAGGTAAGATGAACCATGATCAAAGCAAGAGGAGTTATCACTCTAATCTACTCTGGTGATTTATCTAACACTATTTTTAACAGACTTTTTACATCTTTGTTACATATTTTTATCTCTGCATTTTCCTTCATTTTCATTTATAACTTCGCTACATTCTGAAAAAAATATTCAGTTTAAAGTTTGGTGCAGGCAAGTTCTCATCCCATGGTGCTGGGGCAGGGCCTGCAGCTGTGAGGGCTGACCCGTGTTGTGATGGCGGCCTCAGAGCCACAGAGGGGCCCTCAGCTGGCTCGGTTGTGTGAGGGGGCAATCGAACCCCCACGATTTGTGTCCCGCTCTGATGTTTGTTAGCCAGCACAGCCATCTGCCCACACTGCTGCAACATGCACCCGGGTTGCTTTTTGTACAGTGTTTGCTTCTGAACCATTTATTTGTTGTTGGCCTCGGGGTGCGCTTCGTGCTGTGGCACTCAGGAGGCCGCAGGTACTGGGGTGTAGGCACCTGTGGGTGGTTTGTCCTGGAGGAGTTCAGGTTCTTCAGCTCTTCACAGTGTCATCAGTGGTGTTTTGGCTGCTCTGTCCAATGCTCTCTGAAACCCTTTGAGCCTTTGAACTCTGGGCCAGTCTGTTAGCGCTGGGCAGCATTCCTCGGATGGCACCCACGGCGCTGCCCAGGCGGCCTCCAAGCACCATACAGACTTAGCAAGCACCAGCTTGGATAAGGCCATCCCAGTCTGGGTGATGAGAGGTGACAACAGTGTGAACGTGCAGATCACACCAGAGAGCAGGCCCACGTGCAGCTGAGGCGAAGACCAGGGCCTTGTGCCTGAAGGGCTCCTGCAGTGGCCACCGTGGTGCTGCCCATGGCTCTCGTGTCCCCCGACAGCTCCAGTTAGGCAGAAGTGGATCAGACCCTTGCACATGAGAGGCCTTTTATCTGCCCCAACTGCACAGTGGCCAGTTATCTGCCAGTGGTGTCACCAGTGCCCCTCTTCAATGCTTTTTATCTTCTCCTCATCCAGGCTGCGGGCTTACCTTTCTGCCTTTTCTTCTGAAGACTCCTTTAATCACCTAGTGCCATTAGCTGGCACCCTTCTAATAAGTAGTCAGCAGTGATGATTGTCTGCCTTCTTGCAGGGTTTTTGCCTTAAGCTACAAGGGTATTCAGCAGACATATCCCATATCACTTTTTTCCATTTCCTCAATGGTAATTTCCTCACTAGCTGATTTGATGATTTATCTAATAACTGCTCAGTTCTTCCTAGCAAAGCTCCACGTCTCTTGAGATTTTTTTTTTCACATCTGTAGTTAATGCTAAAGCCTCATTTTTCAAGCTAACAACTTTTTTGTAGAGTGGAGATCATTTAAGATCTTTTCCCTGACCTGGCTCACCATCTGGTCCTGTGAGTCCCCGTGCTTGTAGAAGGAACAACTGGAAACATGTGGGAACGGGGAGGGAGGGCAGCAGTGGCCTCCGTAGCTGATGTTGATTCATGGTTCAATGACACCATGCCCTACATCTGCTACATCAGTGCCTAAATGTGCACCTGAACCACCCCACATCTTGGGAGAAAAAATAAATATAAATATATCTGCTCAGAAATGTGGAACGATGTGGTTATGTGTTACTGTACATCTCTGCAGTCACTTCCAGTGTATCTCTGTAGTGCCCTCAGTGCACAGTCAGGAACACATCTTTGTATTTTGGTGTAGTGGTCAGTGAAAAGAAACTACTCCAGATTAGGGGACAGAGTCTGGTTAGTCCTACTCAGACAGGAAATAAATGAGGGAAGGTGGATAAATGGGTTCGTAGATCTCAAGGTCAGAACTTCTGTTCCATTCAAAGCCAGCAACTTCTATTCCATGAATTTTGATTCCATGAACTGAATTTCTGGGGAGATGTGCTGGGGAGTGGTCCTGCTGCTCACTGCACTGGCACTCCATGCAAAGCCACTGTTGGAGGGAACACACACTGTTACCCTGAAAAAGCTGTAATTACTAATTCTGCAAACACAAGAGTACTCAAAAATCTGCTGCCTACCTATCTTTCTAATGCACACTGTTGCTACCCCACCACAGCTGCCATGCTCCTCCACACAACCAAGCCCACATGACAGAACAGCCTGTAGAGCTCAAAATGGTGTTCCCATTGTTATACTGGTGAGGACAACATTTACGAAAACATTTGAATTGTGAAAGAAACTCTCAATATATGATATTTTGCTCATACCCAAAAAGGCATGTATAGTTGAAGTTACTGTGATTCTGCTGGCCCAGGAGGATCATAGCATACATTTCTATGACTCAAAAGCTGATAAATTCATCCATATTTCACTATTTTTGGTCTTTCAAATTAGCGGTGGTCCATACTGATAGTAGTTGCATTGCAACAATGGAATTGTTCTCTCTTTTTGCCTACTCCGTATCTTTGGTGTTTCTGTCTCCCAGTTTCTCTCCTCCCATTCTAGATCTGATTGCCTGCCACTCTTTAATTTGCCCTTTTGAAATCTGATCTGCAGAGGTCACTGCAGGTCCGGTGCTAGTGGTCACTCTGTGATCAAAAAGGTGATATTTTAGCTCTCATGTTATGACAGTTTTGGTCTTTGTGATGGCAGATTTGTGCATGCAGGAAACCAAATGCGTTGCATTGATTGCACACTTCAAAGGGTGTTTCCAGACTTTTGAGGGTGGTAGTCTGGTATTTCTAGACTGAAAGTAAAATTGTCTTGAGGACAACTAGAGAGTCATTTCTGAGTCTAGGATAGGAAGAGAAACCAGTACAGGTTCTGCTTCAAGCAAAGATCACAGTAACATCCATTCCACGTTTTCAACTTTCCCAAATACTGGTGGCCATTTTAGATGAGTCTTCTTTTGAGAATGGAACAAATTACATCTTTGCTTTCCCACCACAACAGTTACATCTAACTTCCGTGTTTCCGTTTGTGTCTACAGATGTTTCTACGATTTGCCATGTTCTGTTCTTTCATTGGATCTGTTATAGATTTTGTGTATGTATGTTCCCTTATAGTACAATAATTAATCTACCCTGTTTCTCTCCTCACCTTTTTCTTTTGCCAACGATTACAGGAAGAAGAGCAAAAACAGGCAGTAAGTTGACTTCAGTTTGTAGGTGATCTAACTTTTTTTCTTACTGCATGAAAATACAATTTTCTGTTAATTGGCTTGTATGTATATAAACCACGGGAATGCGGGGTCTTTCTCACATCTGAATTTGAAAGCAGCCTTCATGATTATCCAGTAGAGCATGTTTTTGTGTATGTCCTTAAAGTTATTCCGCTATCACTTTCACATTGAGCTGATTGCCGTGGGTACACAAGCGGTGACTGTATTCATTAGTTTTTTATGGAATTGTGCATGACCATCCAGGGTTGAAATGTGGATTCTCAGCTGGCTTCAAAATTTATTATCTCAGAGATTCTTTAGAGTGCTTTCCATACTCAGAAAGCTTTCTTGTCTCTTCAGGTATCCTTAATTTGCCTCTTTGCCACATGCAAGTCCATGCATGAAAACTAATTAATGACTTAATATTCTAGGCATGGATCCATATCATTCAATCATGATATAGTCTCCTTGAATTAGTCCCAGTATGCTCATTGTAAACAGGATGAGTAAACTAACAAGAGACAAGAATGCATTTACTTTTTACTGATGTTCATTTTCTCTGCCCACCTATTAAAATCTGAATCCTGTGTTAATTTCCGAATCCACTCCAGAGGGAGCCCTTTTGCTTTTCTCAGAAATAACCAGATGTTCAGTGTCTTCTCTCCAACAAAACATTTTTTCAGCATTTTTGAGCATGTTTTTCTTTGTACACAAAGCATTAATGAAAATTAGTCCTGTGTTTCCCATTGGCTTTATTTTGTTGTTGTTAAATGTTGTCAGATATATGACATGAATTGGAAATACTCGTGACTTTTTTTTTTTTTTGTAATGACATATATACTTCTGGTTAGCTTCAATTGCTGAAAACACTTCAATACTACATGTGCTGAAATTGGCTTTTGGTGACTCCTGGATGGCCATTTATTAAAATACTGTCATCAACTTAAAAAGAAGATGGTGGTAAGTGTGCATCTTCTGTTGGAGCCTAGTTCATCTTTAGTTGATGCTGCCAGTGAAGATTTATCCCTGGGTTTGCTAAGGCACCTTGCAGAAATTCTTTGGCTTAATGAAGGGACCAGATTGCAGCATGTGGCAGTGATCTTCAAGGAATTTCCTGGAGAAGGGAAAGCAACCAACACGCCACAGTCCCTGTCCTCCCACTTCATACTGTGCAAGTGGAATGTTGTATCGCATGTCATTCTCTTACCCAGCATCACTGCTAGGAATAATCATCTGCATGGAGATGCAGAATTTTATTAGCTTGTTTTTCCCATGCTGTGATTTTTCATCCTGATTATGGATATAGAAAAAGGGTAAATATGAGATCAAAGGAAGAACTTGCCCAATTTTTCTTCCCTTCCCTCCCTGGAGCACTATGTTAGTGAGAGGATAAGAGAGCCAAAACTGACTGCTAAAATAATGTCCACACATTGTTACACTTCCCAGTCCCATTCTGTTGGAATCAGTGATGAATGAGCCAGAAAGGATTTGAAGCTCAAGAAAGCAGATTTTGACCAGCCAAAGAGCACGTAACTGATCTGTATGTAGGAACTGAAACTTTACATCCTTACATTTGCCTGGGCTGAAATAGACCGGAGTTGCTCTGCTCCTAACTGTAAAGGTGCAGCCTGGAAAAGATGGAACAGTGTTCCACTTGGCTAAGAAACACAGTCATAGAAATCACAGAATAACTGAGGTGGGAAGAGACCTCTGGAGACCATCTCATCTACCTCTTATGCTCAAAGCAGGGTCAGCTAGAGCAGGCAGCTCAGGATCTTTTCTGATCAGGTTTTGAGTATCTCCAAAACTGGAGACTCCACAACCTCTCTGGGCAACTGGTGCTAGTGCTTCACCAGCCTCACCATAAGAAAGAGTTTTTCTTTATATTTAATGGGGAATTCCTGTATTTCCATGTGTCACGTTACCTCTGGTCCTTTCACCGGATAACACCAAGAAGGGTCCGGCTCTGTTTTCTTACTCTCTTCCATCGGGGATCAGTACTCATTGTTAAGGTCCCCTCGATTCTTCTGTCCCAACTCTTTCAGCCTCTCTTCATATGGCAGATGCACTTGTTCGTCATCATAGTTTTTGGCTATTCGTCCGACTTGCTCCAGTCTTGCTTTGTATCTTTCTTGTACTGGGTTGCCCAGATCTGGCCACAGCACTCTGGATGGAGCCTCACCATTTCTGGGGAGAGGGAAAGGATCACCTCCTTCACCCTGCTGCCAGCACTGTTTCCAACATGGCTCAGGATGCTGTTGACAATTTTTGCTGGAACATTGCTGTTTAACTTGTTGTCGGCAGGACCCCAGCTCTTTTTCTGCCAAGCTGGTTTCCAGCCCCCAGAGCACACTGATGCACGGGGTTATTCCTTCCCAGGAGCAGGACTTTGCTCTCTGTGTTGGACTTGGTGAGGTCCCTATCTGCCCGGTTCTCCAGTCCGACCATCTGGTCTATCAGCCACTCCTCCTGGTTTTGTAGTGTCTGCCAACTTGTTGAGGATGTGTGTTGCCCTACCATCTAGGTCATTTCTGAAGCTCTTAAACAGTCTGGCCCCAGTATCAAATCTTGAAGCACACCACTGGTGACTGGCCTCCAGCTGGACTTTGCATTGATAACAACCCTACTCACCCCTCTGTGAGTTGGTGTCTGTGCTATTTTGGAAAGGAGGTAATGGCACATCTCCAGTCTGAAGTCCAAAAGAATTCATTGGACCATACTCTCACTTCTAAATGTCTTCAGGACTTCATGTCATCCGTTTTCTCCAATAACAGGCATACTTGAACCCAGGGCTGGCTGGGTGTGAGGTCTCAGCTTAAAGAAACACAGCCAACTGAAGAACTTCAAGAATATTATCAAACATGACGCTGTCCTTAAGACCCTCTGCCACTTTTGGTGGTTGTAGAGTTGCATCTTCCCTCTACATAAGCATATAAAACCTTAGGGTAGCTTGGGAAGGGTACCAGTGCAGTGTGAGCTCAGCCAGCCCTATCCTGTGTCCACATCAGGCTTGGACAAAGAGCCTCGTCTGATTAGTACTTCTCAAAGCCTACAATCTAGCCTACAAACAGCTGACCCACATATGAGGGGCAGTGGGGAACACTGTCTGGGTCCTGTGGAAGAGAAGACCCAAGTGCCCTAGTGATCTAGAGGGATGATCTCTCACCCCTTGATGAGATGGCTAGGTTATGTGGTGGTAGCCTGAATTTACGTGAAGGATTAAGGTAAATAAGAGACAAATCAACAGAACAGTCACTGAGTCAGTACTGGCTGCACATCAAAAGCAGTAGCATCAGCACCCACTTCAGGAATTTCTGATTTCACTTCACTGCTAAAGCTGCAAGTCCCATTCTGCCTTCTCCATGTCGCTAGCAACAGGTAGAGATGGGTCAGAGAGAATTGGTTGTCTATATTCAAGCAAGTTTCTTGGCCAGCAAAAAAATACTTCCTGAAGAAGTCACCTTGTTCATTCTGCATTTAAGGAAACGTACACATTCCAAGGGCTGAACATACCCAGGCTAGCACGGACATTTTGAATGGCTTGGCTGATATCATGAGCCAGCATTGCATCCAGTGCAACAAGACGCCTAGCCGAGAGGAGCAAGCAAGGGTTTGCTCATATATTTGCAGCCAGAGTGATTGCACATCTAAGCACTGAGGAGAGACCTTTGCTGCCAGTGGCAGGGCAATAAAAATTTACTTGGCTGCTGAGGTTCCTACCAAGTACCTACAGAAAATTGTGTGGGAACTGACTTCCATTTCCAGCAGAAGGCTAGGTGAGCACAGTGACGTCTGAGACAGCAAACTCCAGACACAAACTCCAGTCCTCAGAAGGCCAAAAAGCTGTGGCTCTCTTGGCCAGTCTGGCTCAAATATCATAGCAAGCTATAGGGAATTTATCATGAGAGGTCTGCTATTTCTGATCCTGGTTCAGAGTTGATTTTGCATCAAGATTTTGAAAGTTTCTTTACTGTCTTTCCCTTCACAAGACTGCTCCTTCAAATCACTTGGGCCAGTCCTGGTTACACCCTCATGGAAAAATGCCTTGTGTAGAGATATTGCAGTGAAGGGGTATTAAGCCACAAGGTATTCATAGTCCATCACACCATTCTCTATTACTGCTAAAATTGTTGCGTCCCAGCTAATAAAGATCATTTCCAGCATAGATCTTAATTTACAACAGGACCGTTTTCATGTCACAGCTGGTGAGAGACTTAAATAATCTGCTAAATATTAAAACCTTTGTTTTATAGTCAAATGAACAGCCATTGGAGCTGTACTGTTCACTATTCAGAAGAACGTTAAAGGAACTCACAAAGATGTACATCACATGTATCATGTCTTTGGCATGTAGTACAATAAGACATACAACAAACCCAGAGGAGCATCAAGCACTCGTAATCCAACACAAGAGAAGTGCTCTAATGCCGAACAGGCACAGAAATGGCTTCACAGCAAAGGAGCTCACATGGGAGTGCTTAAGCACTGGAATGGAAATCTTTTCCTTTCTGAGGATGGTGGGAACCGTGCGGCATTGCAGAGCAGATGAGGCTCATGAATTTTGAGGTTATATTACCAATCAGAAGAAGTGGACACGCTGACACCAAATAGCCCCCGTGAAGTTGTGGAAATCGTGGGAGGGTTGCTCCTTAACCCGGTGGATGGGCTGTTTGGAGTCCCAGTTTTCCTTCCTTCGCTAGATGGAGATGATACCTTCCACTCAACATGAGCGGTGCAGGGGCAGCAGTACCTCTTCACCTCATTTGCAGTGCACATCCCTTGTCTGTGGTGAACCTTCATAACCAACAGCTAGAGCAAAACTGATCCCAGACAACAAGCTAGGGTGATACCTGTGTTCCTTCCCAAGAGCTGCAGAAACCCGGGAGAGGGGAATTCCTAACCATGGGGAACGTGTAACAGCTGAAGAAGTCTCATCAATTTGATGTCTGAATATGAGACTGCTGCTCAATTCTGCGTCTGTCTTTGCTGCATCCAGAGGTCTTAATTCACCTCTCCAGAGTGGGTCACTGATACATGGCTGGGTGACCCCCACCACCATGCATGGGTGCATTTTATCAGAAATACGAAGAATTCCTCCTGATGCCTGAACACTGCAAGTCCTCTTCCTTATTGCACTGCATGGCCCCCTTCGTTTCCAGGGTGTGCCTTTGGTCTCTGTGGATGATTGCAAGCGCTCAGCATTGATGGATCATGTCTGCCAGCTATATGGCTAACGTGACCCAACTTGCTCGAAAGATAATCATTCATACTCATAACTGAAGAGCCTCTCTGAAATAAGTGGAAGATCAACCTCTAGGAGTGAATAGCTCAAGTAGCTTAACATAGAGTAATCCTGTTCTGTGTAACATAATGCTGCTCAGGATAAACTTAGGGAAAAGATGAAATCTAGTTGCCTACCACACTGGCAGCCTTAAACGCCTTCTCTGGTTGAGCTGAAAGAAGTGGTAGCAGTTCCTGAGACTCGCAGGCTAGGCCTGTACTAGTGAGCCTGCATGGAAAAGTTCTCTGACACCGAGGCCAACTGGCATGAAAATGCCTGCCTCTGCTAGCAGATTTTCTTGGGCTCCAAGGCCTGGTGGCTGCATGCGGTATTGGGAATGATTCCTGCAGTGTGCCTGGGAATTGCTGGGGAATGTGGTAGCTGAGATGTGTTAAAGCTGTGCCAGGGAGCGTTCTTACACTTTAATACTGTAAATTACTTTGTTCCGGTGCCAGAAACACTCCTGGGCATGGTTCAGTTCACTAATACAGACAGACAGCTTTAGAGTAAGCTTTGAGTTTGTGCCTCCACATGGGGAGCCATGTTTGTGGGTCTCCTGAAAGACACCAAACCTAGAAAGGCTCCTGAAGGAGTCATTTAGGTGTTAAGTTTTTGAAGTCATATCGGGAGTGGGGTGTCTGTACCCGGGGGGTTTCTGTGTCAGCCACATCTCAGGAGGGTGGGCTCGGTCTGTGCTGACACCTGGTACTGAAGAGGAGAAGACTTTCCCCTTCTCGCTGACTGCCAGTACTGCCTTGGCTACGAGGAGGGGGGCTTGGCAGTGAGTAGCCATGGATGTGCCTCAGGATTGCGTTCCTGGAAGTCTGATTGCCCTGATGGCTCACGCTGCCCTGTGGTGGTTGAATGTCAGGTAAGAGCTACATCTCCCAGTGACACGAGGGCGCTTCCCACAGCAATTGTGTGAGTGCGCTGAAGTGTAGGCCGAGGTGTGAAGCCAACATCTACAGAAGACCTGGTTTCTGTCTGAGGAGAAGGAAAATGCCGCTCCCCACCCCGAGCAGCAAGGCTTTAACAAGTTTCCCTGGGCCCACTCAGCCCTCCCCTGCTGCGCTCTCCATCTGTGTGGAGCTTGGAGGGCAGAGCTAAGAGGATTGAGCACGGCTCGGGCGGCAGCAGATGAAAGTGGGTTGCTGCTTTTCTTTCTGGTGCTGTGTGTAGCGGCTGGTGGAGGCCAGACACGGCAAGGGTCTGCCAGGGCCTTCTGAGAGCAGTGCCCTGCTCGAGGCGGGCGGTGAAGGGGCGCGGGGTCCTCTCCTGATGCTCATCTGGGAACGGCCCAGGAGGGGTTTAACCACGCTGCCCCATTTCGGCAGGCACACAAGCAGCGTGATTAAGTGCTGTCAAACACGCAAGGCAAACTAAAATAGTAGAGAGCACTGAGATGTTTTTATTTCTGAGGTGTAGTAACCAGAGATATTTTCAAAAATAGCAGTTGAGAAAATTGTCACGGAAAAGTGTGATTTTTCATATGTTCCTGCTGTCCCATTAGGAGGTAACAGCCATAACGTAGAACCATTTATCCCGGAGTACCCACTCCATTCATGTCTTCCCTGAATCGCATTCCTCTGTACTTAATCACATTTTGGATTGCACAGCCAGAAACAGGCAGGAGTTTGTTCAGTTTTATGTTTTCCAAGTCTTGCCTTCGCTGAGAAAGACACGTATGCCAAGTTTGAACTTTTAAGCTGCTACCATTTTTAACAAAGCTCTGTACAAAAGCGTTGTGGCTACACTTGCTTTTGACTTGGGGGAAAAATATGCTTATTCACTCTTATGCACTTCAGAAACTGCTGAAGGGTTTTTTATTTTCTAAACAGATCCTCTGTCGAGAGGCTGCCCAGCGTGAACATTTTCAGTTTTGATCTTCTGGAGGTTTCCGATTGTTTGCTTGCTTGTTTGTTTTAATACACATTATTTGCAAAAAGAGAATTAGAAAGGAAACTGTCCTACGGTGCTTGCACCGGAGTGCACGGTGCTCATACAAAGCGGTTACTATAGGTGTATCGTGGGCAGTTATAAGGAAAAATCAAGGCTTGGTCACATCACATGTGGTCAGAGAGGCTCCAGGAGCCCCAGGAGGTTGTGCCTGTATGCGGGGCATTTCCCCTCTTTCAGTCCCATTTTGATGTTGGTAATTTGGAAGGTTGGCAGCAGGAGCAACCTTGGTGCTCCAAGAAAGCGTCAGGGCACCCAGAACCCCAACAGCATCTGTAACGGGGCCACCACCAAAGCAGCAGCCTGCATGCATAACATCGTGTCTCCAGGCCTACACACACCTTGGGTGCAGGGGTGCATGGCAGCAGGGCTGGAGCTAATCGCCACCACCAGATCCGAGCCGTCTCTGTGGTTCTGATGTGAGGAACGTGTGAGGACAGTGCTTGAGGGACTGCAGAGTCAGAACAGCGTCTGGGAGGTGTGTGAGCATGGACTGGCAGTTTGGGGTGTATTAACAACAGCTTTTTTTTTTCTACAAGTCACTATACGAGAAATGTTGCTTTTAGCAATTTAGAAATGTTTTTCAAATACCCAGATTTTCTTGCAATAAAACCAACATTTTAATTTTAATTTTGATGAGGAACCAAAGGGAGAGGCCGTGCTGCTTTACGGGACCATTTGATGTAGATGGAGAAAGCAGAGTTGTGGACCAAGGGTTAAGTCAGTCCAGGGTGAAGTCAGACTGAGGGTTAAGTCAGCTTTACAATAAGCTGACTTCAACAGCAAAGCCAGCTTGAAACATTCCTTTTCCTGTGCCAATATTCACTGCTCCAGCAATTATGTTCTTACAGTTTCTGAGGGGCCATGCTCCAAATCAGAGCACTGAACTGTCCTAATTAAAGACAGCGTTCCTAGAAAAAGATGAAGCCAGAAATTCTTGTAACTACACCTTCATTGACCTTGCCTCAGATCTTCAAGAAGTACAAATCCAGACTGGAAGAGGCTAGATGTGGTTCCTTAGCATGAGCCTTTCAGGGCAGCCACTAAAACTACGTGGCAGAAAGCAGCCAGCAAGCACCTCTGGATCCGAGAGGGTGCACCAGCAGTCAGCTGCGTGCCCCTTTGCAGCAGTACAGACGAGGATGGTTCCTGTACCAGCAGATCAGAGAGAAGGTTATAAAGGACAATAAGCAGTGTCCCACCAGAATCAATGATCGTTTAGAACTGTGAATCCAGTGCTTAGGCTTATTCTGCAGGAATATTTCATAGGTCTCCATTGAAGATCTCATATGCAAGGTCAGAATGTGATTGTAATTTTTTTTTTATTTTTTTTTGTGGCATATATTTTCCCACAAAGTGGGTGTTTCTATCCTTTGTTTTTTCGTCATGAGAATTCATTGCGGTGTGTTAGTGGTATTTTTCATTCCACGTGCATGTTTCCACCAAAACATTTGTTGCCACATTTTGGGGTAGATATTCATGAGCATATAGATTTTGTGTTTTTGTTGTGGAGATATCATTAAGATGACTGGAGAGATATACTGCAAGGATTTGCATGTGCTTGGCAAGGTTGAATTTCACTTGATGTTTGTTTAGTCCGTAGGAAATGTGATGCCGATGATGAGTTTGGCAAGGCTGAAAGTTAGAAGACAGTATTCAGGAATAATTTATTTTGCCATAGTTTCTTTGAGTGTAGATTGCAACTGGTTATATGATTATCCTTGGAGAGTCCAGGATGTGAAATGCTTGTTTGCTTCCCAGCTGAATTTTGTACCCGTGCTGACTGTTCTAAAGCAAATTTTTCTTGACTTTATAATCAAGGACCTGATCTAGTATGTAAATAAGCTTAAGTGCAGACAGTGCGTGCATATTCCTTCAGGATATGCCTCAGTGTATGCTTAATTCTCTGCAATCACTAATTCCTTCTGCTGTGCTGTAGCACTGGATTGGCACCCAAATACAACTGACTGATGCCATAAATAGTGCATATGCATATCTGCAGCATTTTAATCTTAACCAAACCACAAAACTGTGCATCTTCACATCCCTCTGGATCAAATTGAGTGTGTCCATTTCAGAGACGGGGAAAACTGATACTTTTTTAGACATTCAAGACTATCCAACAAGCTGTTGATGAAATTCAAATGAGAGCTGTTGCTTGTATCTTGGCTGTCACTTGTAGAAAGAACTGGTTCTCATACACAATCATGAAAAATATGGAAGAGGCCCCGTTGCAACAGCACATACTGGAACTGGGTTCTTAAGGGCTGCCTGCTCTACACCTTGCAGGAGTTACATCCACGTAGCTGAACTCTCAACATTCGTTAGAGTGGAAGGTGTATAATACTGTTAATCCCCAGTAATTCAATTGCAGAGAAATTAATATTAAATGTGTTTCTGTGTGAGCATTTGTAATACTTTCCCTCTTATCATTATGGAAGCATAGAAGGGTAATCAAAGCCACATGAAGGACATCTGGATCCAGCATTGGTTTATATGGCACCTGGCCCTTATTAATAGTAATGAGGAAATAGCAGTTTGGGATTTCTTGACCTCACATGAAATTCATTTCACTGGGCAAAGGTTGCTAACAGATGGCAGCAATTTGGGGCTCATTTCATCATCTGTTACACAGACTTTATTGCTTCATTTTGGCCCTTTCCTTTGTAAGGAGCTATCCCTTTTTCCACCTCCTCTCTTTATAAGGGCTGTCTTTTTCAAAGGGAGTCCTGAAACATCTTGTTAAAGCATGTTATATGCAGCACAAGAGTTTAGGTATGGTCTGATACAACAGAATAATCCCTTTGAGCATAAATCACTCTTTTACTAACTGTGTTGTAAACTTCTATCTTTTTGAAGTCGGTAGTTTCTTCTGGGTTATTGGCCTCTCTCCAATTTGTTCCCTATTTCCCCAGCCCACAAATACACTTTTGCACTCTGACTTTAAGCAAATTAAAGAGATTTGAGAAGACACAACCCCATAATTGTCAACACAAAACACTGTCTCAAAACAGAAGTTTGTCACTGAAGTCTGATTTAATAACGCACCCCAATGAGTTGCGTGCCAGTGAGCCTGGTGTTGAAGAGCGTGAAGCATCTAGAGAAAGGATTTCCCTTCGGTGTCTACTTCACTGTTGTCATATTGGTGTGGACTCAATTATCCTCAAAGAGCATCCCTGGTCAAGCAGCTGTGAGGAGATCTTTGCAGAGCTTGCTGAAGCTTATCTGCAGCTTGGCTGGGCGGTGGTTGGATGCCTTCCCTGCTGGCCGTGGAGCTAGCTGGCAGGCAGAACTATCTGTGATGCTCAGCAGCATCCCAAGAGGGTAAAATCTTTGATCTGAGTGTTCTGTTCTACCTTTTTTTTTGGTAGTTATAGCTGATTCGAAGCATGCTAGTAGTAAGATAAAGAAACCTCAGAAATACAGATGTAGTGCTGTTCAGTATTACAGAAATATTATCAATTCAAGACCTTGGAAATGATGAGGTTCAATATTTGCTTACTCAGATGTTATGTTAGCCATTATGGTGATAGCTTCCTCTTGTACAGCGATGGCTTCTGCGCTGCAACAACATGTATTTACAACGTAACTATCAAAAAAATCAAAATACTTCCACGTAGTCAAACATTGGTGTAAATATTACACCGTACTGCAGAAATGAAAAAAAAAAAAAACATACCTGGAATCAATTTATCCTCAGTGCTAGATCAAAATAGTTTTACCTAAGAGTCTGATAGTCTGAAATATCTGTTCCAGCTGTACATTGTGTCTTTCATGATGCTTTCAAACTGAAACCTCTTGGGGGTTTTATTTATCAAAGTGAAGTGAAAGTTGTTCTAACTATTAAAATCATCATGTAATCCAAATTGGGTTTAGAGAGAAATGCTTGCATTGTATTTGTGATTTAGTTTGACTACTGTAAATATCCCTACAATTTTGAAAGCCCAGAGCAGATGTGCTTAAATCCACAAAGAATTAAAATAGCAGAGAAAGATAAAATCTCAGTATTTTGACTAATGCATTTTAAGAAAAAGTCTGCTAATGTGAAAATTAATTTTCTTTTCCCTGAACCTTTCTCTGTTGAAGTAAATTCACCAGTAAGAGTGGGGGGGGGTGCATGTTTTAAGAAAGATCTGAATTCCAGTAGCCTCCCAGGGCTGAAAAAAAAAGCAGATGTGCACCCTTGGTGCAGTCAAACCCTGTTCATCTGTACTTATTGGAAAACACTACGTGTTTGCTTCTAGGGGCTGCAGTTCTCCAGATCATTGACGATTTAATTCTGTGTTTCTGACAACATTAATGAGTTCATCAGATTAAATAAACTACAGAATTCCAGGAGAGCTAAATCGTGTTAGCTGGGTTCTGCCGTTATGAATGCTCTTGGCACTGATGCGTGTACAAGCCGGGCTCTGCAGAGCAGCGCTGCGCATCCAGATTTCGGGGGCGCTCTGCCTCGGCACAGTCACGGTGGGCACGGCAGCCGTGGTCCTTACTGCCTCTCTTGGTGAGATCAAGTCATCGATTTCTTAGCTCCAGTTATTGCTCTCAAAGATTTTTACAGCCTCTTTCACCCACCGATGAACAGCCTCACTAGTTGTCTTTGACCTCGTTGAGCTGGATGCTGACGGTCAGGCTCGCCCCAGTCCAGCCTGTATCTTTGGACATCCCTTCACAAATTCCTTCTCCTCGGTGCAGAGGAACAGAAACCTCTGATCTCCAAATCTCCCGCTGCTGATACCAAGGACAGACCTACAGCCTGACGGAAAACTCTTTGGCATCAATTTCAGATCCAAAGTCAGTAATGGTAGCAGACAACACATCACCTGTGACATTAGGAGGTTCCTCATGGTATTGTCCTCTCCTTCGACTAGAGGAGTGATAAGAGATCAGTCTTGACTGTCCAGAATATCTCTCCCAGCTCTGTACTACTTCATACCTAAAACCAGCTGGTGATGGCTGTTCAGAGGCTGTTGATAGTGACCTTGGTCATCACCAGTGAATCCTCACAGGAGATTTGGTAAGTTGATAAATGCCAGCACTGGACTAAATCAGAGACTGCTCAGTCCAACCACACTGCTCCAGCAGTGGCCTTCAAGCCACCCATGCTCACATGGCTGGAGAATGAAGCGAAGCCCTTTGGCCGGGATTTGTTCTGCTTTATCCCATCCCTTTTCCACCTGCTTGGGGCAGTGCCATGGGGCATCACTGTGTCACCTACAACAGTGCATGCTACTAAGCTGACAGGTCGGTAAATTTGGCACTGCTGTTGTGAAGCATCTGAGGATGAAGGAACATGAAATTCAAGAAGCCTCACTGCTCTGCCAGTGGCATCAGATACGAGGGGCAGAAGTCATTGCCTGTTCTGCCTGTACCCACCTCTAGCCAGTCTGTGCTTCTCGTGGTCCTTACTCCTCTCAAGTGATGCTTCTTGCATGAACTTGCTACAGAACAGCATATGCTTGTCGCTGTAGGTAGGAGATCACATTTTTTATTGCCAGTGTTGTTGTTTTTTTTTTCATTCAAAAAAGTTTTGTTTGTTTTTTTTTTTTTGCAATGCTAGACCCAAGAAGATAAAAAAAAAAAAAAAAAAAAGAAAGAAAGGAAAAAGAAAAAAGTGCATGTCTTAGATCTGGGAGATAGGTTTGCTTTTCTTCTTGTCCTCCAGCTCAGAAGTGATACCCCCAGAGAATGCCCTGTTCTTACTTTCCTATGTAAGCTCTTGCAAAATGGAAGGAACAGATCGTATTAACATCATAGGGAACTTCTTGCTGACTGAGAACAGACAAGTCCCTGCAGACTTTGTTTTCCATCAGAAGCACACTTTGGTTTGACCCCAGTGGTCAGTATATATTGTGTGCTTGGGATGTAAAGTCGTACATCAGCATGCACACAGCGCTTACCATGATCGGCTGAATAATCAGCCTGTGAGTTTTGCATCATTTTGCATGGCTGGTGGTGAGAGGAAAGAAGCTACAGTGGCTGTTCCTCGGTCTTTGTGATCTGACAGTGACAGGGCTAAGTCTTTCAGATTATCTCCCTTCCTCTTTGTGGCTATTGGCAGCTCATTGAAAGACCACAGCATCACATCAGAGAGGCGCTCCTAATGCGTCATACCCTGTGTCTGTGTGTTCTTAATTAGCTCACGAGCCACTCCTTCCAAAGATCAAAGGCGCTTCACCAGGACACAAGGAGCTTGCTTTTAAAACATGCCTGCAGCAGCTGCTCGGCAGTGGCTGCACGATGAAGCAACCTCCTGCCTTTTGCCGAACGTGCGATCCTTGGCTTAGGTCTCGGGCAAACGTGGGGAGAGCAGTCCTTCAATCTCAAACCCATGTAGCAGCTGATGCTTCTCCTGTCTGTCTAGAGTGGATCCTGCTCCCTCTAGTAATCTTTCACCTTTTACTAAAGGTGTGTGTCCAGTTTGCTTTCTGCCAGCCCAGTGCAGGGGATTCACATTGCCACCTGCTCCAAAGAAAGGATCCAAAGCTTACCTGGCCGTTGTAGGGCTTACTGAGCCAGCGAGAACCCCATGAACGTGCTTTCCATTGCTCATTTTCCAAGCCCACAGCTAACGCAGGCACCCACCCGTGCTGGCAGCAGTGGCTTGGCCTTGCCACGGTGCCTGTGCTGAGGAGCAGGAGGTGGCCGAGGCTCCTGGGCAGCAGTGAGAAGATCCCTGGGAGCGCAGGAGAGGGCCCCACACCTGCTCTGAGGTCCAGCTGCCAAAAGTGCCTCTTGCTGTAGGTAAGTAACCGCCGCCTCTTCTTTCTTTTGGGACACAGCCAGCATCTCTGCACGCACCGAGCCAGCGAGCATCACTGATGCTGCTGGGCAGAGGGGAGGTGGGGACGTTGGGCTCACCCCGCAGGCTCGGGGTGATGGGGCTGCTTTCTGTCCTGCTCTTTCTCATGTCGCCTCCGTGCTCCTTTCTGCTCTGCGTGTAGGCCGTCGCCCGTGAGGCGTGCACCGAGGAGTAACCTCGCACACAGATAGTGTCACTACTCAGGTGGATGGGGTTATTGATCTGCAAAGTGTCTGCAGAATCCTTGGACTACCAGCCTTGCAGACAACTCATCTGCATTTGTTATTGCTTTTTTAAGAGCCAAGTGTGTTAAAAAAGGGATGACAAATCCTGGAGTACTTTATAGGTAGCACACTTCAGAGAAGTAGTGAAAGTTGCTAAGTAACCAGTTGCTACTTACCTATGAAAATTTATAAAAGCATGGCTTCAAAGAGTGTGGAAATGACTAGTGAAGGGCACTGTAAGTCTTCTGTATTCTGCGTAAAGCATAGATGTATTTATCCGAAGAAATCCAACTTTCATCATAGTACAGCAATGCTTCTCAGACCCAATATAAATATTCGTTCATGCTCACAGTCTTCCTGAAATGGGTTTAAAAAGTATATATTGATGAGTTTCTGCAGAAATGTATATTGATGGTGTGACCAGTGAGGTGTGCTTTCCTTAAGCTGTATTCCTCATGGTGTTGTATTGTTCCCATTGAACATTTCATTTGTGCTTTTATTTAGTTTTAGTCACTTTACAGTTATCCAGAGAAAATATTTAGATACAGAAATCAAACTGTATTGTCTTTTATTCAGAAGTTAGATTTAAGTTTGTCAAGCTGAGAATAAAATACCCATTTGTGTACCCCTGTTAAGGAAGTATTCGCTATGCTGGCCTATGAGCAGCAAAAGATGCATCCCCTTTCTTTTTAGGGCTCTGTGTGCCAGCTGTTTGTGTACATCCCCACCATTTAGCAAGGGTTTGAAGAAGGAGGACGGGGACTCGAGCGAGGCCATCGGTGGTGGCCATGGCTCTGCTCAGGGTGGACGCTCGGGGTCCTGGCGTCGAGCAGGCCTGGCAGCACCAGGCCGCAGCCGCTCCCATTGCAATGTCTACGTGTCCGTCCTGGTCGTGGTGTTCCCTTCCACAAACATCCCCAAAAATTGCTCGGCGTTTGGTTTGTGTGGATTTGAGTGACTGACAGGCTTTAGCTTTCTGGTAAGGAGGAAATTGCAGAGCAGCATAAGAGCAAATTGTCCTCTCAAGAGACAGTTTCTCATCCCAGGAAAAGAGAGAGAGGCTTTTCAGGCTAGGAAGCTACAGATATCATGAAATTCAATTTTTCTTGCAGTCACTCTCTACATAAAGGTAATACTTTCTGAGAGAGTTCACGGCCAGAGAGGTTTCCCTACATTTTTGTGTCATTTAAGGTCCACATTTGACGCTTGGCTTTCAGGAGGCAGCAGCTGCGGCTGTGCTAGGAAATGGCGGTGTCCTGTGAGGACAGAGGAGGGCAGATCTTCCTCCTCGGGCCACGGAGGCATCACTTCACGAGCTGCAGGTCTTCCCAGCTGGTTGAGCCACCCGAATCATTGTGCTCAGGGCAGACACTCAGCATACGGCCATTTCTAGGCCTCTTACTCTTTCGTGTCAATTTGTAGTTGGGTCTCAGCACAGCCCGTTCCCTGTCCACATCGTGGGGAAAAGCAGGTTGGTCCTTGCCATATTCACGTTAGCCAGGGATAAGAGCACCTGTGAGCATGACTAATTAATTTTAACTGGAAGAGGGGAATAATATTTTGCCTTCTATACCAGTTTGCCTCGCTGAAAAACGGACCCAGAGTGTGACAGAGGATTTCGGTCTTTGGACTGAGAGAAGCTGAGGTGAAAGGGTGCCAAGGAAGTTCAGCATGCAAGTCCAGCACAAACACTGAATCCATCACAGGCTGTGGGATTTGGGAATCTCCACATTTCTCACAGCAGCGATGCCAGCACGTCTCCAAGAGCACGATCTGTATGCACAGCAGCTAAGTTTAGCTGGCGAGGCTGGTGCTCATGACTGCAGGCAGTGGTCCTCCGAAGAGCAAGTCGCAGCAGCTGAATTAGCCTCCTGCTCTGAATCACTTTCTGGAGGACGCTGTCCCTCCCACTGTTGACTTCGGCATGACCTCAGGAGGTTGGCCCCACTCAGCGAAACCAGACTTGACACAAAGCCCTGCCTCCCCTGGCTCCCAGCAGCGTTTCTATTCTTAGTCCATTGACGAGTCGTTTTCATCTCTCTCTTGATTTTTGGCACATGACAGTCTCGCAAAGGCAGAGTGGGTGAAAAAGCCAAACCTTTGCACACAGTTCTCGGGAACACTGGAGGAGCATTGCAGTTTCTCTTAGTCACCATTCGTGGACTCTGTGGAAGTCCCCCCCGGCCGTGACGCCTGCGGCTGCGCTGCAGTTACGCAGAGCAGCGTGCGGGCTCTGTGGCTACCCCACCAGTGTGAACTTCTTGCTGCTATGATTGCCAAAAGCTTCCTGCAAAGCCCAAAAAGGTAAGATCTGAGGACTGTTAGAGATTCAGTGAGGGACAGCGAGCCGGAGAGGGTTCACATTTAGCTATTTCACGTCTTGACTTTTTGGAGCACAAGTAGGCAGTAACCTTCTGAATTCAGCTCCTGGAAAGTCTCTGCAGTTTGTCAGCACCGCTGGTTCCAGGCTGAATGCTGATCTCTCTCGTGAATAATGCATTATTTTTTCACATTCCAGGCAGCTCCCAGTTTCTGCACTGCAAGCAGCATATTGCGCTGGCTTTCATGTGCTCTGTGCCTGTGCTGGCCTGAGTGCCTCTGTCCCAGGGCCAGCGCTGGAACATATATGTGGGGCTGCGGTCTGCCTTTCCGAATTAACCAGGCTGAATTACTTCAGCCATTTACATGGCACAACACGGGACTGGGCTATTTTGGCAGCAGGGCAGGCTACAGCAGCACCTGTGTTGACAACGTTCATCACCAACACAGAACTTCCCAAGTATAACCTCTAATGTCCTTGAGGACTGTATAAAATATTGGGAGAGTGTTCCAGGAAATGATGGAAGCCATGAAGAATTTAAATATTTTCCCGAGTTTTCTGTTCTCGCCCACATTCTGTCTTCATTGGCTTCCTCCTCTTTTTGCCAACAGATTCAAAACTCGAGTCACATTTTTTAAGGTCCTGCAAAAACGTTGGGTGTTTTTTTACGCTTCCTTTCTGACACGACAGTCGCGGATTTAAACAACAGATGAGCGACCTTGTAAATCCATCCGGTGTTTTCTCCCTTTTCAGGGTCTGAAGCTGTATCATTAATTAATGATTAACTCTCGCATCCAGTTAGTAATTGTTTCCATCACCACCCTGACATCAGTCTCCCCTTGGGACTCCTCTACACCTTTTTTTCTCCGCATACGTCAGTAAAATCCCAAGGGCTCAATTTGGAACCAGAATCACCGCTCTCCTCCTTCACCCGATTGCCACTGTGGGTCCCTTTACGAGCATTTACGTGCCATGACTCGCCGCAGCTACACAGTCCTCCTGGCAAGCGACCATCCCTGTTGTGAACAGCTCACAGTCCGTCCTCCTGAATTGGCTCCAAGGATCTGCTCGGGATGATTCGTGCGCTGAGCGCAGCCGCTGGCTCATGGCCCCGTAGGCGGGAGGGCTCTTGGGGGTCCCAGCCCAAGCTCCTGCTCCTCATGGCCCAGCTGGGAGGAACGGTGCCATCCCTGGTGCCACGGGCTGCCCCTTTGCTGTCACACCCCAGGATGTTTTTGGCCTTTGCTATGAAGACACGCTGCTGGCTTCTCTTCCACGGGGCTCGGCTTGCAGTGAGGATGGGCAGGAGGAACGGGCCGGGGAGGTTGGGAGCCCAGCTTTGGAGCTCTGCTGTGGCACGGTGGAAAAACTTCCAAGTACTGAAAATCAAATTGACTGAATGGCATTACTGCGTAGTACTGAGTGCCTTGGACAAACACCTTTTTGGATTAGGCACGGAGCAAAGTATCATTCTGTGAACCAAGATTTCCTCTCATAAAAAGCATTACCTCTAAGAGATGTCGTAAAGCCAGACTGCTCCTCATCATGGCACGTAAGCTCATTTCCAGTTACACCTTCTACAGGGGAGGTCTGTAGAAGGTGTAACTCTTCAAAAAAGGCCCCTGGGCAGACAGGGCTGTACAGATATCGCTGCAAACGCGTGCAGTGCGGCTGGGACAGCGCTCTGGCCATCAAGAGCAGCACGTCTGCCTTGAGAGGGGCACTGCTCCTGGGTGTCGGGTATCTCCTGCTGCTGTCAGAACTGCTCAGATAAAGTCTGGTCCAAGCCAAGAAGCAAATTTAGGTTTTTGTTGGGTCTGAAAGAAGGTTTTTGACTTGAGAGTTCTTCTCTCTGGATGGCTTCCCACAAACGTTATTGAATAACACAAGTGTTGCAAGCACAGAGAAATCAGATTTTTCAGTAATTGCATGGTACTGCAAGAAACAGTTTTCTTTTCTGAAAGTAACAATATTCTGTTAATGTGTTTGTCAGACATTTATCTTTTCCTTGAAGCAGGTGTTTTTTCCTCAAAGCAGCCCATTTTAAACGACTGAGACATTTTAGTTCCTTGGGAAGGCTACTGTTCCCCTACAACTCTTATTTATACACTCCAAGTTTGTGTTGCCTAAATGTAGCAAATTATTTTTGTTTTAAAAAAAAAAAAATCCCCAAGACTTGGAAATTCACTTTTCAGTCAATACTTTTATGTTCAGAAGACCACATTTGCATAGCAAAAGGTTCTCAAATATTCAGAAACGTTGCACGTACCAATTTCACGGCGCTGGTACGTTAATGCACCACACCTGTTCCCCAGGATTAGGCGGTGGCTGTTTCCTAGACAGAAGTGTGACATACAAAATGTGTGAGATTGGAGCTGGCCAGCACGTTGAGCTCGCCCATTTCCAAGCATATGCTCACCGAGGGGGGTGACCCGCACTGGCACCTGGAGGGGGTCTCTCCTTTCTCCACGCCTGCTGAATCCGTGCCAGGGAGCAGCAGGCGTGCAAGGGCACGGGCTCGTGTTAGTGTGAAAACACGGTGATACAAACGATCCATTGGTGTGCATTGCAAGTTATCCCCACGGTACGTCACGCATCGTTGCAAAACATGTTGTCTCCATTCCAGAGTGTGGCTTCAGCTTCCAGCTGGGTTTGATTTTACCTTTCCTGGCTAGATTAAACACCTCTGGTATTCTGTATTTTCATCTGGTGAATGTACCGACCTATTTAGATAAAATCAGCTCTTAATTACTTTTTGGATAAGTGAAGAAGGTAGAGGTATCCTAACCCGCCACTATCAGTCATCTTTACAAATCTTTAAATAATGCCTCCACTTGGCTTTTTTTCTTCTCAGCACCTTCTCCTTCTCACTCTTTGTTTTACAATGTAGTATCCAGAAGTATTTTCCTCAGATACTTCAATATCATCGCCATTAGCATTAGCATTAATTACTTACTGACTCCACTTCTCTTTTGCCACAGCAGCCTACTGAAAGGTCCTGCTAATGACCATTAGTTATAATCCTTTAATTTTTGTTGTTATTTTCTCTTATCAGCTCTTCTATTATTTTTCCTGTTTTTAGTGTTGGGCTATCTGGTCTTAGCTACCCAATCGTTCTGATTTTCCTCTTCAGTATTACCAAGGTAAATGCTAATATACCATTTGGAATTTCCCTGTTGCTTCAAGATTTATTAAAATTGGTATCAGTAGGCCAAAAACCTCTTCAAGCAACTCTTCGGGGACTCTTAGTTTCAAGTTATTCATCCTGCTGCCTTTAAAGATAAGTATCTCCAGAGAACAGCACGCTGAATACTGAAACACTGTACGGTAATCAAGTCATAAAATCTGGTCCCAGAACAACCACCAATTTCCCCAGCATCAGTCATTTTGTCTTGGTTCACCACCGTGAAGTGTGGTGCACTTTGTAGAAGAAAATTGTAATTTCTAACCTTCCTAAACGCTACCGGTGTTTCTAAAGGCACACTTGGAGACCCATCTCAAATTTAAATCTTCCAAAACCATGAAACTTCACTTGTGTGCTTCGCGGGTAGTTGCCTAAAGAACAGCTCATCCCGCTGCCATTTGCTGCGATTCTTGGTTTTTGCATTAGCACTCTTCGTCTGTATCAGTTCTCTCTCTGATCCATTGTGTTCAAGATCCCGGAGTTCTGTAACTAAATGAAAAACATTTAAGAAGATGTGCTGCCGCCCATGCACATCTTTTTGTCTTTACATTCTTCACCTTTCCTAAACGGGAAAATGTTGGATTTTAAGATTCCAAGCACGCAAATGTTTTGCAGTCAGAGTGCCAGTGCTACCAGGTTCTGCTGTCTTGTAACCACAGTTTCTGTTTCTTTTGCTTCTTCTTTGGACTCCTTCTTTTGGATACCCAAATAACTTTTGATATTTTTATATCCATGTCTTCACAACACCATTGTTCTTAGGCAGCAATTATATTTTTTACTCTTTCTAAGCTGGAAGACAAAATGCGTGTCTCCCCCAGTTTCCTCCTTCTCCGTTTCGAGTTCCTCTTTCTGACACGGGAGGAACCAGAGCTGCACAGGGTGTTCTGCAGGGTGTCTCACCCATCTTTTATACATCAGAACAGAGGCGAGGGCGTCTTACTGCTAATACCTTGGGAGTGCAACCAGGAGCGGCCTGCCTGGCTGCAGTGTCCTGGTAATTAGCACTTACCTGGTAATTACTAACTTGTGATGGTAGCCAGTCACTAATTCCTCTCCTGTGACCATCTTTGTTCCAGGGCTTTTGCCCATCCTGTCTGCTGGCCTCGCTGGCTGCCATCGGGCATCGCCGTGCGCCGTGCGCCACGCTGCTGCTATTGTTCTGAGCCTCAGGTTCGTCCCATTCTTCATCTGTAATATTCTGATCTTCCTCTGTATTAATGATTCATCCTAACCTTTATGTCATCAGGAAGTTTCATTAGAGTGCAGTTATTTTTGTGCACATAATTAGAATATTAAATAGATGAATCCTGGAGGAATTCCGCTTGTATCCTCCAGCCTGCAGGTTGTCTTTCAGCAGAACCCATTTTCTTCTCTCTTTCGTGGCGATAGAGAACCACAAATCACAACTCTGCCTCGCTGGTTGACCTGTGTTGACAACTGTTCCAGAAAGCAAAACCAAATACCGGGTTTATCTCCTGTAACCTGTTATTGCATGACGCCTCGGGCAGATTCCTTGCTGGTTCATTTTCTGAGCATCGTGTAACGACTCCGTGCTCTGCCTTGAAGATTCGGCACGGCTGTCTGATGGTCACAAATGAACAGACCATCTTTTCAGCTTCTCACATGCTTGTTTGCCTGTTATATCTTTGGCAGTGGTTATCACATCAGGCTGACCAGAATGACTTTGTTCTTTGGGTGCAGTGTTGAGGTTTGCTCTCCAGTATGCGTGTCTTTTTGTCCGACGCAGCCCTGGAAGTTGCAGGCTTCGGAAGCCTTTTTTCCTGGTCTGAAAAAAAGAGAACATAGCTCATGCAGGATTACAAAGGTACTTCTTTGTTGTCAATATCTGTCGTATATTTAGGCGGAACTATGGTTTGTGTCCAACTTTCTTGCAAGTCACATGCCCTTGCCTGCTTAGAAGTTCATGTGCAAACTTGTTTTATGTACCGTCTTCTTAGCTTTATATTCTTATTACCAAGAATTTCATCGATGGCTTTAAAAGCTGGCTCTGCTCAGGGACCCATTAGCCCTGGTAGTTATCCCATAAGCTCTTTAATTGGGTGGCATCCATCATCGTAGTCCTTATATCCTGTCCAAGAACTACCAAAAATAACACTTCTCTTTTCTCAAGCTTTAGGCAGAGCCACCCTGCTCGTGCTCAGGGAGAAAGAAATGGATCTCCGTGAGCAAAATTTCAGGGATGAATGGCATGTTTAGATGTGCTGTGATGTGCTGGTTACTGTAGCCTCTGGATTCGTTTCCCTCCTGGTGGTCGGTGGTGCCGCAGGTATTGGGCGGCTGGGCAGGGCCCCTTGGTGGCCTCAAATCATGGAGACCTGCAGTAATCAGTGCAATTCTCATGGAATAACTGTGCTGAAAGTCAAGCAGACTGCCTTTGTCCTTCTGGTCGTGCAGGGCTGCCTGCTCAGCTTGGGTGAACATTTCTTGCATTTTGTGCAACAGTTGGGAACCTAGACCTGCAGCTCAGTGTGTACCCTGGTAATGGCTGTCTCCTGTTTTGGCAAGAACAGAGAAATTCCTGATCTGCCACAGAAGACAGTTGCTCAGAGCTGTCCGTGTGCATCCAGAACCAAAACACAACAATCTCGCCCCCGGCAGACCCTCACCACAGCCGGTGCTGTGGGCTGAAGCCCTAGGAGGCTCCTGGGGCAGAGCTGCTTTGATCACCTCGGGAGCCAAGGTGGAAAGCTTTCCAACCACGTTAGATTGCCGACGAGTTAAAGGGATAAAAGAAGTGCCAGCTGAGATGCCTGAAAATAAAACTCGGGTAATTTTGAAAGATAACACTTGCTTTTAGTCTTCGTAACACAAGTCCGCCAGGGAAATCGTATGGGAATTGAAACTGTAAGAGTCCTGGGAACCACTGCAGCGAGAGAGCACTGGAGGAAATACTCGATGCTGGTGAAGGGAACAATCTGGTACATATTGAGTGCAGTGACTGAATCCCTGCATGAGGCCCTGCTGGAAGGGGAGACAGCACATGCCCCATAACTGTGGAAATGGTGGATGAAAGCAAAAATGTCAGGCTTTGAAAGAAGCTAGGAAAAAGAAGGCATTCTGTGTGGTAACCAAGATTTTATTGTTTCCTGATCCCTGCTCTATATCCCACAGCTGGGGGGATCGAGAGGAATGAAAACAAACAACGTTTCATGAATGAAGGAGTTCAAACGGCTATCTCGCGCTGCGGCTGGGAGCGGACCTGCTCCGGGGAGCAGCTGGAGGCGAGCAGGGAGGCCAGGGCGAAGGAAGGCAGCCTCGGCACGAAGCTGCCCCACCGGGAGGGCAGGAGGCACCAGCAGCCATCACACCTTCTGCTGTTTTACTGGTATATCAGGATTTGGGTGTTTAGTGGTCACCGCTGGAGGACATGCGTGTTTATTTTTCTAGCTCTGACCGATGGAAAAGTCCAGCGGAGCTTCCTCTTCTTCCTCCCCGCTTTCCACTTCTGTAATTCTGCCCTGCAGCTTGCTGAGGCACGGTGCTAACGCTGCAAGAAGCACGCGTGGCTCTGCTGAGCAGTGCCAGGAGCAGGCAGGGTGCGGGCTGGCTGCACACAGGGGCACGGCTCCCCCAGCCCAGACAGAGGGCGGCTGGAAGGATTCGTGTCCCGGAGCAGCGGCGGTGAAGACGCATAAAACCCTTGTCCTGAAGCAATGGGTTATCTGTGCATTAGAATTAAAGCTGAAAAAGCAAATTGGAGAAAGAGCTGAGTAATAGAATAACGTTGCCAGAAGAGCAGTGGAAATAACGCTGAGGCTAGATATCTACCAATTTGGCAGCAGGATGCGATGAGTCGTGCCCTGCTGCTGCAGGATTAGCGGCTCCCTGCACGGCCCCACCAGCTCCGGGGCGTTTCGAGGAGGGGGGCCTTGCCCCTGGGATGGGAGATGGGGGCTCCCACAATGCCAATTGGGTTTGGCACCCGAGACTGCAGCTGTGCTGCAGCCTCTGCGAGGGCTGGCACTGCAGTGAGGAGGAGAGAGCTACCTTCTCCGAGAGCAATCTAATTGTTAATTAACACAAGGATTTAGCAGCCAAGGCTGCTGCGCTGCGCAGTTGCGGCCCCTCTTCCCTGCGTGACCTCGTTGCCGGATCGCCTGCCTCGCGGCCCACACTGTATTGCTGTGTGGTTTGGTGAATTTAGTCTAATTACACGGGTTTTAAACAATTAAATGCAAATGGTGTGCTGCAGTCAGCCCTGCACCGCCCGGCCTTTCTGCCGCGCCGTTCGATCAGGCAGCTGTGCATTGCCAAAAACGCCCAGCCCTGATGGAGATCCAAAAGGGAGCGGTGCTGCTGGTGAGGATTTGCAATTCATTCCCCCACGTGAGCCCTCTCTACGTGTGCATCTCTGTCTGCACGTCTTATTTGGGTAGGTCCACGCACACGCTGCTGCTGCAGGGTGCCCAAGCCCCGTTCTGCAGTGCCCTCTCCTCTCCGCTCACAGCATTTTCCTCTCACGGTGTCTCGGGGCAGCACATCAGCAGCATTTCCAAATTTCGGCAGCGGTGGGGTTGGGGTGTGCTGCGTTTGGAGGCGCTGCAGCCGGACAGGAATCGGCCGCGCGAGCCATCTGCTCCCTGGCCGCCGGCCACGCACCGGGCACCGGCGCGGCGCTTGCTCGTTGCCATGCTAACAGCCCTGCTCTGGGCTTTAGATGGGGGATTTTAGCAACGCTTCAGAAAGGTTATTAGCCGGCCGCGCTAATAAGCTTTTTATGTGTGCCTTTACGTGATTGTTCTCGTCGATTTTACTGTAATGCGTAAAAGGGAGGCAGGAAGCGTAAGGCCTGTGTGAGCAGATAGCCCCGGCTAATGTGCCACAGAGGACGATAAAATTTAATTTTCCTACACGAATAAGGTTAACAGGACTGATTGGTCGGGGATCTGAGTTCAGTGACTTTATTTTCTGTTTTAAATATTTTCCTGAAAGTATATTTGCGGAGAGGGCGTTGAATTATTTTTGGCACACGCTGCAACCTGGTTGGAGTTATTCAAGCAGAGGCAGCAACAGCTTCACCTGTGGCACTCAAAGGAATTTTTTTCCTCCACTTCGGCTTAACATAAACAATTTTTAAAGCGCTAGTAAAAAGGAAAACCACAAATGGCAATGCAGACCTAAATTCTGGTGAAATACCTTAAAGGGAACCTATAGCCTGAATGCAGCCGTGGCGCTGAGCAGAGCAGTGCCCCTGCAGGTCCTGCAGGGAGCTTCAGCCCGCACAACCCTGACACTGCCATCAAATAGCAGGACTGTGCACTTTGCTTGCAAGTGAGCTGTCTGCTACGTCCAGAGACTGCAGAAAAGGACGGGAGGATGGCACCAGTGCTGCCTCGATGAAACAAGGTTCAGTACCAGTTTGCATCACAGGTTAAAGCAATTCAAATCTGTCTGTACTAGAAAAAAGCAGCCAACTGTAAGTCATAGTTCTCCTCTACGATGCCACAGGTGGCTCTGGAACAAACAAACTCTTGCTTTCTTTCTGTTCTGTAGGACCGAAGCAGCATGGGCTTGATGAGCTTAATGCAAAGCAGCTATAAATTTGGTTGGAGAAGTTATCTCCAAGGTCAGTTGTCAAGGTTTTCCTGTTAGAATAGAAAGAGGTGTAAATTGAAATTCCTCTGTAGTTCATTATTTCTGGCCTGAATTAATTACTATTCAGTCTTCCTGCAAGGGACTTGGGTTTGCTCATAACATCTAGCAGGAGAAGATTGCAGGGGTTTTAGAGAACGGGGTAAGAATTCGAAATTATCCTGAAAAATTGCAGGACTGTTTGGAGGGAAGAGAAAAAAGAAACTGGATTTCGGTATGTACAAAGTATTTGTCAGCTAAGGAAGTATAAAAAACTGAGCAACTGGAATGAGAACCATGCTGCACCTGGGGGTCACAGCATGAAGATAAGTCAATGTCATGATATTAAAAATAATAAAAAAAAGAGATTATTTTGGGGTTCCCTAGGCACAACGAGCAGCCTCTCCTTCCGTGGACCTTCACTGTGGTCTGACCTGAAACAGGAGGTCTGGTTCTGGGCACCAGCTTTCCAAACAGATGCAGCAAGTCCAGAGAAGATCAAGAGGAAGCTCGCCGGCTCTGATTCATCAAAGGCTAAAGGACCCATGCTGTTTACTCCAGAGAAGAGAAAGGCTGAGAGCAAGTTTTAGAAGCCTTTGAATATGCAGAAGATAACAGCAAGGAGAAGGGGAAGTGCTGATGTCCTCCTCCAGCGGGGCTGGGCCGTGCAGCAGTTGCTGAAAATTTCATCTAGGAATTTCATTTAGGCTTGAGGAAAATCTGAATGAAGAGCTTTGTAAGAGCATTTTGGATAAACATTTGTCAGGAAGGGATTATGAAGAGTGGGTCCAGCTGTGGTGGAAGGGGTGGACTGGATGTTTTCCTACAGCTCTTGTTTTTCTGCGTTTCTGTTCGTTTCAGGCCAATCAGAGCAGCCTGTGTCAGCGAGTAGCATCCTTTGTAAACAGCAGCTTTTGTAATTCTTGACGGCAGAAAAAACACCTGAAATTACACTTAAGTTTTCTGCAGCTTTTCAGCACGCTGATGTTTCGACAGGCTTCCTCAGGAGATGCTCCAGGCCCCCTCTGGATGTGTCTGTGTGCGCAGACCAGGAATGTTTGCAGAGGGGCTGCTCCTGCCCTAGCAGTGGGGATGGACAGGCAGGACACCACAGTGCACACAAAAAAAAAAACACCAAAGATGGGGAAATTGTGCGAGAATGGGGAAATTGAGGAGCCGGCACGCAGCTGCAGGGCATCACGCTGCTGTGAAGGAACTAAAGGCAGCTCTGGGCCAGCAGAAAGCTCGTTACGGAGTTTACAACGATGGTGAAGAGCTCGGCTTGGCTCCTCGGAGCCCCCTGTGCTGGTGGGCCTCTCGAGGATTTGAAGTGCCTGCTGGTGGCATTTCTGCCAGGCCCCTCAATTGTCTTTCCCTTTGTGCAGAGTCTCTGTGGTGTCGAGCTGTGGCAGGGGAGGTTCAGGCTGGGTTTTGGGAAAAGGTTCTCCACCGAGAGGGTTGTCGTGCACTGGAACAGGCTCCCCAGGGACATAGTCACAGTGTTGGAGTTTAAGAAGCGTTTGGACTGTGCTCTCAGTCATATGGTCTGAATTTTGGGGGTAGCGTGGTGCCAGGAGTTGGACTCGATGATCCTTGTGGGTCGCTTCCAACTCGGGATATTCTAGGAGTCTATAAAATCTCACATGACGAGGCCTCTTTGCAGACAGACTGTGTTGTCTCACACCCACCACACCTCTGTTGTTTATTCCTCATAGCCTAAAAACTTCGTGGTTTTCCTAGTTTTTGGATTGTTTTGCTGTCTGTACTGCTGTCTGGCTAACCTGCCTGTGGTAGTCCATAATATTCCGCTTAGTAAAATATTTGTACTTTTCAGCACTCATAAATTTCCCCAATATTTCAAGGCGTTTCTAAACAAAATTAACCTCAGCACAAGGAGCATCTCAGCTCGTTGTTTTCAGGCTCCTCCATGCTATTTATTGAGTTGGCTCAGCCCCAAAATGAGCAAAGGAATGCAAGGGCGCTGCGGCTTTTGGATTGTATATGTGTGAAATTTTAAACACAGATGATGTAGGCTAGACGGATGACCTATACATCCACGGAGAGAAGAACTTGATTTCCTACTTGCCAGCTTTTTGGTGAAATATGCAGAAAGCAAGATTTTTCTTCCCTGCTGCAAGATGTTCCGTGGTCACAGTGCATGCGATGGTGTTCGCCGGGGTCACATTCGAGCACGGTGGTGTCAGCGGTACTTGAAAAGGGGGGACAGGGCCTGGGGGACAGGAGTGGCAAGGAAGTGCAGCACGGGCTGAGGAACCTCGTTCACTGTCGGTGGATGTGATAAAAGCTCTTCAGCGTGAGCCTCGTGGTCCTCGACGTGAGGAAGCCAGACACTGCCTGATTCTTAAATAAAGACAAAGGAGAGCATGGTAAATGCGAATTAGAAACTGTGCATGAGATGCAGATGGAAAGCCCGTTCCCATTTCACTCTCTAATGAAGATCCCCGCTTTTTCTTGGATGCTGTTTGACGTTGTCTGATTTCCTTAATTTCCTACAGCAAATATGCAGAACTAAAAATGAGACTTGTAGGCCATGTGTTCTTATTCTCATTTTTGTTCCATTTCTGCAGTATTGTCTAGAGTTAGTTATTTGGGGCATGATGAGGTATTTACTTGTCCAAATCATTTATCTAAAAACTGTTAGCTCTCTTTATGCATACACAATCCTGTTTATTTTAATATATTCATAGGAGTAGGCTAGATAATAAAATACATTAACATCAACGTATATTTCTTGCAAAGCAAATTTTATAAATTTCTCAGAAAGCATCTGTAGGATCTCAGCGTTGTACAAATGTGATGCCTGTTGTGGGTATTTAGCCCAAACTTCCACTCGAAGCAGGACTGCAGGAAGCATTGATACAGGCTGTTGGGCTGGACACCTGAGGTCCCTTCCAACGCGAGTTTTTTGGTTACTCTGTGATCCCATTCTCTTTTAAAACTCTCCTCTGGCATAGTGGTTGTGGAAAATCCGATGGCAGGTGACCAGAGTAGCGGGGTGCTCCGATTAAACTGCTGGAACAAGGCAGTTGGTGGTGCAACTATTATTTTGTATGCATGCTAGGAGCTGTTACTGCCCCTGCTTCCTGTACCTCTGCTGAACTGGTTTTGATGCACAGCCCAGTGCTCTGTCTCTTCATGTTTTTTCAGGAAATATTAAGGGGTTTTTAGGTTAAACCTCAGAACTATTGTATATAAGACTTGATAAACTGGAGCCAATAAATCTAAGTCAGCTCCCAAACATTTCAGGAGCTGGGTCAGAGGTTTCTTTGCTTGTTTTTCTAAATTGAAATCCATCTTCTATACCCTCCTTGGTGCAGTTGCCGGGAAGAAGATGCAAGAAACCCATTCCCAGGGTTTTTAAGGCTGCCGTTCTGCAGAGCGTGGTCTTCTCTTCGTGGCCTAGTGAAGTCAGAAGCTGTTCACGAATCTGCCTCTGCTCTGTTTACAAACACCAGAGCTTTCTCGGAGGGGCTACGCTGTGCACAATCCTCAGCAGACCACTCTCCGTCAGGCAAAGCTGCAGGAGCAGTTGGATGTGCCGGGGAGCAGAGGCACTGAAACAAAAGCCCCACATCAGGCTCACTTCAACGGCTTTAGAAAGCACAGGAATAGCCTCAGCTCCAGTATTTATGACCTTGCCCCATTCCTTCCTCCCCTCTCTTTGCCTTCAGCCTCTGGAGAGGGAAGGCAGTGAGAGTGATTTATTGAATTGCCCTCAGTGCTGCCTTCCCATTCAGCCTTGGGAACAATTCCTGAGCATATCCATGAACTGTCGCATGCTCCCTCCAGGCTGTCCTCATTCCCTCCCCACGTGTGCAGAGGCACAGTTAAAACCTGCCGCCTCCTCCCACGGCTTCCTCTTCTCGGGGCCAAGCCCCAGCGCTGCGCCGCAGCACCTGTGGTTGGCGTTGTGACCGCCTTTTGGCAAGGACTCCTCTGCTCTTCCTTTCTGCGTGTACCAGATGTCTTTCTTGCTTTCTCAGTAGATAATGTGCTTTCTAGGACAGGGCTGTTTTTGTGCTGTACAGCGTGAGCTCAGGCTGTGCGTGAGGCGCGTTGTCACCATGAGCATCCTTGGCTTGTGTCCTCAGCATCCTCTGGTTCCATTGCTGGGCTTCTCGTGGCTGTTCTGGGGCTTCCACAGGCAACGCTACCTGAGAGCCGTGGGCTGAGGGTTATTGCCCAGGCTGACCCAAATAATTTAATGGTTAGGAAACGCCAGCTTACAGCTAGCTCACTCATTCTTATTTCTGATTGCTGGATGTGTATGCGTCACAAATGTTGTCTAAAGGTCATATACCATTTTTCCACGTGCATCGTTTTTCCACAGGACTCATCACTCAGTGCAGAGTGAAAACAATCAAGCATGTTTGAGGCTACATTCACTATATAAAACACAAGAAAAATGAGGTCAACATGTAAAATAGATCAGTTTTATCTGGAATTAGAGAAAAACAGATATTACCAGTTGCTAAAGAACCACATGCAGCCCTGAGCCAGGAAAGCTCCCGGACCCTCTCCTTCAGCTATTCATGTGTGTGCACGCTCGTGTGGGAGTACATACAGCCACTGGAGACAACAGGAATTTTCGCTTCAGCAGTACCAGAAGAATATGTTTGTAAAGCCTTCCTCAGATGTGTGCAGCAGTGCACACCCCATGTGCACACCATGAGACTGTTGCTGAGGTTGAATCAATATTTCTCGTCCTGTCTTTTTGTGAGTGCATCATTACAGATTTCCTTTGGACTCAGTCTTGAATCACAGAATCATGGAACATCTTGAATTGTAAGGGAGCCACAAGGATCATTGAGTCCAACTCTTGGGTCCCCATAGGACCACCCAAAAAATCAGACCATGTGTCTGAGAGCATTGTCCAGTGGACTTTCTTCCTTTCTTTCCCAAAGCTTCTGCTCATTTTGTCCATAAAGTCAGTGCTACTTCTGTGTTTTAAATTCTGCAGTGATAGTTGCCACTTTTCTTCATATATTTGATGCCTGGTTTCTGGATTGGCCTGGGAATAGCTCCCTCCATGCTTAGTCTGTATCAAGAGTGCAGCCCTGAGCAGAAAGAAATCATCATCCCCCAAAGTACTCAGCTCTTCATTCAGCCCAGCAGCCAGAGGCTTGTGCAGGTCTCCAGGTCCTGTTTGAGACCCATGAAGGCATCATGTCCATGCATGAAAAAAATGGCCACCTGATGGGCATCGTGGCCTCAGAGCGATCTCCCAAGAAATCATCCAAAAAGAAGTCTGATTCTTTCTTTCCTCATTGGGACACAAACTTTGAGGGTTTCGTTCCAGCCCCTGCAAGACTACACGTGCAACATGCATGCAAGTACAGCTTAGACCTCTTGATCTTCCACCTGTGTTTTGGTAGATGCTGTGTTACTGAAAAAGGCGTAGTGCTTCGTGTTTTTTGGCAAGTGTCGGTGGGCCAGCTGAGCTGCTCTTCAGCCTGCGCTGCTGGGGACAGTGTCCGGTTTCAGTCCTTGCTACCTATGACTCAGGATTATCTTCCAGACACACTAGAGTCCTGTCATTTGTAATTTTAATGAGGTACAACCACAACAGATGTGTTTTTCAGTTTGTTTTTCTCCTCCCAGCTCTTTCGCGTTGTTCAAGACTTGTCTGCTGGCGATGTGAATGCTCCCGTCCTCGGTGGAGACCTGTGTCCTCATCTCCATCTTTCAGTGAAAACAGGTGTTTTATATTGATAGTCAGAAGGAGTGAAGAAATGTCTTCCAGAAGAATTTCTGCGGTTTTTTTTCCTATTAAGGTCACTCTTGAGACTTGACAATTTCCTGCCATAAGCCTCAAACTGGGGCTGCTGTTTCTCCCAACTGGTGGTGGGCCAGCAGAGGCAGGGCAGCTTTGGCATCTGCGGGCTGCAGCCCTGCAGTCACACTCCCAGCAGACAGGCACGGACAGCCCACGTGTGTTTTGCTTCCCGTGAAGGTGATTCTGTAGTCTTTGCAACCGAAAACTTTCAGATCCTCTTTCAGCTATTGGGTGCTGTAGGGTGTGTTGCCTGGGGTCGCTGGACATGGTGGTGTGGCCATGCGTGAAGCAGTGACAGCAGGGAGGCACAGCACTGCCCCGAAGCTGCTGTCCCTTCAGCTGTATTTTCTGTGCATGCAGTCACGAGCTTTTCTTGAAATCACTAAGATTTCCAGGAACTGTGTCATTGCGAGGATGAGGGACGTTCCCAGCCTCTCTGCTCTGGTGGTTGCAGTATGCAAATAGGCACGGTCCATCTGCATGCCCAGCGGTTGAAAAAAAAAAAGATTAAAGTGCTTGGGTACTTATTCTAAGAATACAAAATATAGGTGACGTGTCTCAAAGATGAGTGGCAGTGGAAAAAAGATTGCCCTGACTCCCCCAGATGTACGTGGAGATGCCTGGGTGCTGCGCCTTGGCCTTTGCTGCCAGCCCATCAGCGTGGGAGCTCCGGGGGCTAAAGGGCTCTTTTTGGTCCAAGGCAAGAGCACATCTGTGCAGATGCCCTGGGCCAGATGTGGAGAAGTGTGGAGCTGGCCACGCAGGCTGGAATTTGCCTTCAGGCTTGGGCAGTGGCGAAGTCTTACTCTATTAATCGCGCTCTTGTTTTTCCAAATAACAACATCTCTAGCAGGCTTTCCATTTTTAATCCCTCTCACCTGCCAACATTAAGTTGGCCTCTGGGGTTTGATAGGGATGTGTGCTGAGGTTCCGTAATGGCGAGGTGGGACCTGGGGACCAAATTTCCACACAGTGCAATTCCTCCTACCTCCTCCACCAGCCTCCTGCCGGGGAAAGGTGAGTTCCAGCTCACTGGCTGCTGTGCTGATGCTGGGCTGCATCCTGCTCCTTGCTCTCAGTGGGTGCGTGGTCTTTGTGCCTCATCTGAGCATCCGCCCAGGTGGGCACCGAGCAGCACCAAGGGCAGGAGCCATGGGGCCGAGCAGCCACTGCCACCAGCAGAGCCATGCACACAGCTACCACCATTCCGTGCAGACTCAGTGTTTCTGTACACGTGCAGGTCTTTTTTTTATGGATTTTATTTCAGATTTTGGTGCAGGGGAGTGAAGCTGACGGTGTTGCATTTCCTTTATCTGCTAACAATTTCATCTTGCAAAGACAATCTCCCCCCTGCAGCCATCTCCCCTGCAGGCACCAGCGTCACAAGAATATTTCGCTCACTTCTCCGACTCCCCGCATTATTAATGCAGTTTCAAAGCAACAGCTTCATGCACGGGTGGATTTCCGTGTTGTGCTTTACGAGAATGCCAGCTTCAGGCCCTGGCTGTGGCCGTCCTGGTGCTGCTGCGGGAAGCCGGGTGCCGGGGCGGCGGCGGTGCCACCAGCACGCACCACCGGCTGCCGGGTTGCCCCGGTAACTGGTGAACGTCAACGGGAGCAAACGATGCACGGGACAGAGAAAAAGGAGACAAACAGAACGGCACAAGCCAAACAGGGATTTAATCAGGGGCTGTACGGTTTTAGTGTCCTTAACATGTGATTTTTTTTTTTTTATGGGCAGCTTTCCCCTAATCAAAGGCAGCACGGCTTTCATATAAATACAGTCACAGATTGTAAATCATGGCTAGCAAAGCATGGCAGACCTGATCGCTGATAGTGTCGCAATAGAGCAGGAGGGAGTAGAGACTGCTGGAAGACAGAAATCGCTGCAGAGAACGACCGCGTTATAGAACCATGGAATGGTTTGGGCTGGCAGGGCCCTCAGAGCCCCCCCAGTGCCACCCCTTGCCATGGGCACGACCCCTGCCCCCAGCCCAGGCTGCCCCCAGCCCCATCCAGCCTGGCCTTGGGCACCCCCAGGGATGGGGCACCCCCAGCTCCTGGGGCAGCCTGCACCAGGCCTCACTGCCCTCAGAGGGAAGGATTTCCTCACATTTAACCTAAACCTGCCCTCTTTCAGCCAGTAACAACATGCAACAGGTCACATACAGCATATAACAGGTTATTAACTGGTACATGCTCTGTGGAAAGGTGATGTCCTGCTCTGCCAGGCAGTGGGGTTGGCACTGAGGAGCTCCTGGAGGTGCCATGGAGCACCCAAGTTGCTGCTCTCCTTGACAAATGTCTCTGGGGCTCTGGCATGACACACGTGCATCAGGGAGGTTACTGTTTTGTAAGCACAGAGCCAACGAGTGTGTGCCCTTTGTATTTACCTTCTCCTCACGAGTCCTTCAGCCCCTCCTTGCTCATCACCGCAGTGACTGACTCCAGGCTTTGATCTGGAGGCTTTGCTGGGGCAGCATTATCCCTGAAGCCAGGGACTTTTGCCCAAGTGAACATTATAGCAGCTTTCTATGAGCCTTCAAACCTTTTTCATGGGGAAAAAATATATATATTTGTTTGATGTTTGCTATGAAATTGTACATTCTGTGAGTACACATTAAATTCTGGGCCCCCCTCAGCACAGAGAGACCTGGGCCCAGCAGGGAGAGCCCAGGCCGTGCCCTGGGGGTGCTGCCAGGCCCAGAGCCCCCCTGCTGTGAGGAGAGGCTGCGAGAGCTGGGGCTGCTGGGCCTGGAGCAGAGGAGGCTCCGGGGGAGCTCCCCCATGGCCGTCAGTACCCGCAGGGAGGTGCGGAGAGGCCGGAGCCGGGCTCTGCTCAGCGCTGCCCAGGGCCAGGCCCAGAGGCTCCCCCTGCCCCTCAGGCAGCACTGCTGGGCCCAGGGGTGCCCCGAGAGGGGCCGGGGGCTGCTCCTGGGAGAGCTCCCCGAGCCCAGGACAAGGGGCTGGGCACCCTGCTGGGGCAGGGGGGGACAGGGAACCCAGGGGCTTTCCAAGCCCCAGTCATCCCATGGGGCTGGGAAAGCCCCTTGGGACCATCACTGCCATCTGTGTTGCAGAGCCACTCACGAGGATCCCAGCAGCACTGCAGAGTCCAAAGTAGCTTTGGCCAGTCTGGCTGTTAAAGTCTGACCAGAGAAAGATGTCATTTTTTATTTTTTTTTAATGACTTTAGGCACATAGGTGAACTTCCTGTGCAAATATTAATAAATCACTTGCATGGCACTTGTGGGTTTGGTCAGCCACTCGTCACACATTTGCTGTTTGCTCTCTGAACGTTATCTGCACCTTGCAAAGCCGTGCTCTCACCATTCTTTCAATAGGTTGCCCAACTTCTTGTCTTTGTTTCGTGAAACAGTGGACATCTGGGGGCTTGTCCGTAGCAAATGTTGGTTCCTGACCCTGCAGCAGGGCAGGGATGGTCCTTCAGCAGCACCTCGCTGCCACCACGGAGAGTTGTCACTGCTGCCTGCAGGAGAGCAGGTGCAGAACCACCCAGGGTAGGCAGCCTGGCACATGGTGCCACCGCCTTGGGTCCCCCAGCTGCATGGGGAGGGATCCAGCACCTGACAGTCATGCCTCACATCACTCAACCCGAAGGTGTTTTGGTGAAGCGTCTTCCCTGATGCATGCTTTTTCTTGTATTTTTACAGGGTTATTTTTAGACATTGACTGAAAAAAGTTTAAAATTTGGAAATTGTGTCTGGTGTTTCCCATGCAGGCACAAGCAGCAGGCTCGGCACACTCGTCACCCACCCACGGAGCCAGCCGCCCCATGCCCATGCCCGTCAGATCCACCTCCGCCGGCTCTACCCCAACGCACGTCCCCCAGGACTCGCTGGCAGGTGTCGGGGGGGACGTGCAGGAAGCTTTCACGCAAGGTGAGCATCACTCAGAGCACAGCCACACCAGGGGACAGTCCTGTTGTCACCACACACGATGCAAACCTAACTTGCCGGTCCTGAAACAGTAGTCACGAGTCCCTTTCCTCTGCTTTAGGCCAAATATACTGGGGGCAAGTTTGTAATCTTTACAACTTAATGAAGTTATTTCTGTGAGCATGATCTGCCCTCCAGGGAAGGGCTCTTCCATCCCAGAAAGTTATGCCCACAAGTAATTTAATGGGTAGACATCAAAAACTGATCAGATTTGCGCATCCGCTGGTTGAACTGCTCTAGGATTTGTGAGAAAAGTTGAAGGGAAAAGGCAGTTAAATGACCAAACGCAGAGAAAGCAAGCAGCCCTCCTCCCAGAGGGTTCAGCTCAGAGTTTCTCACCTGGCTGCTCGTTATGAAGCTGCCATTCTGCAGCAGCATTCGGTGAGGACTGTTCCTGGCAGAGCAATCGGCTGCTGTGCACATCTGCCATCCGGCACGCTGCCCGCCACGGGCACAGCAGTGCAGCAGCCCTGGGGGGGAGAAGGGAAAAACTGCTGAGTATGGGGAAACGGAATAGAGAAGGGAAGTGTTGGGGGAGGCATAATGAAGAAGCAGAAGGACACAGATGCCTTGCAAAAATAATGGTTGGACTTGATGATCCTGAAGGTCTTTTCCAACCTAGTAGGTTCTGTATTTCTGTGACTGTGCTTTCTCTTGCTCCCATTCCCCAGTTCTTGCCAAGGATCAGAGTTCCTTGTTCCTTTGCACCTTTTCTAGATGTCATGCCCTGTGCATTTGAAAAAAACTGCCACTTTTAGGCCTAAACTCATTGTTGCCAACTGCTCTGTACATAGATATAAGAAATGCTGGGTTATCAGGCTGTTTCAGCTCTATTCCCCTCCTTGTAAGGTCTCTTCCATTTCTGTGGTAAAATCAATGTGGTTGGATCAAATGTCCATTTGCAAATAATACAGTTTATAGTGCTTTGAAGAAAACCAGGGCAGCAGTTAACATACATATTTTTATTCCCCAACTTCTGTAGGTAGTGTGAGTTTATACTTAGCTGCTGTTGCTTTTTACAAAAAATTAAAAAAAAAAAAAAAAACATTCTGCAGTCACGCATTTCAAAAGTTAAACTTTTAACATGTCAAAGCCATTGTCGGCTCAAGAAGTGCTTTGGAATTTGAAGACAACCAGATGAAACAGAAATGTTCCGCTCAATCCAGATCTCTGCCTCTTCCTCACCTACTGGAGAGGAGGAAGAACGGAAGCTCCATCCTCGGGGAATGTTGGAAGAAGGCAAGCAAAGACATGACTGTCGGTCTGATGTCAAGAAATTTGGCAAATAAGAGATTTTTACCTTCAGGGAGCCATCTCTGCAAAGGAGTAAATTAGTTGTTTTTCTGTCCTGCCTTCTTCAACTCTGCTCATAGCAAAAGAAATCATTCCCAGTAGGAATGGGTGCCCGTATTTTGTATTTCTCGGGAGTGGAGTCACTTAGGTTTCGTGTGCTCTCTTCTTTTCTTTTGCCCGTTTTGGTCCAGGACTCTTTATCTGTAACAATCCAGAAGCAACCTGGAACGTAGAGCTCTGAGAAGGAGGTCCAGGACCTGATCTCCCCGGGTGCCTTTGACAGACACGGGGTTTGCTTCTGAATCACTGGGCCCTGAGAAACTCTGGTACAGTTTTGTCATGGGAAAGAATAACCATCTGGATGCATGCAGAAGATATGTTTTATTTTATTTTATTTATATGAGTAGCAACTTCTGCACTTCACTCTATGGACTTCTCATGCTGTAGCCTGGCCTCTCTATTGACTGAACACCTAAATCCTATTTTCAAGTAGGAAAATGCCCCAACCACATTTCTGGAGACTGACACCCACAGATCTATTTTATAATTCACTTGTTGACTATAAAAGGACAGAAAATCCACATCTCTCTAATGTGCTGGCAAGGACTTCGGAAGTTTGTGGGTAGAAACACCCAAAGGGCAGCAACTCTCCCCATGGACCTCTTGGTACTCCATGAGAAACCCCATGAGATATTTGACATCTTAGAACCAGTAGTGCCAGGGTGCTGTAGACTTTCTAATATCTTGGTTCTCTGCATTAAGCAAGAGTGCTCTGCATCTTCCAGAGGCCGAGCTGCTTATTTCCATAAAAAATGACAACGTGGATCATATGCTATCACAAACTGGAGGTGGTGTCTTCTCATTCATGAGAATATTTCTTGCTGGATAGGGAAGGTGGTGAATATTAATGTCAAATACTTTTGTCGGATGTTCTCCTTTTTGAAATAAAGAACCCATTTAAATAAACTTCCCAGAGCTGATGGTATACCTCAGAACCAAACAGATTGTAAAGAACAATTTGCATTTCTGGTTGCAGATTGGAAATAACCTTCTGTAACAGTCTTCTTCCTTGCCTAAATGAGCTGCTGCCGGAAGAAGGCAAGGAGGAGCAGGAAGTAGCAGCAAATCCTTTTAATTGGTGTTTAATCCCCGGAGTGCTACAGCAAGGACTGCAAGCCTTCAGCTCCCAGCGTACTTGGTAAAATGAAAGCCTCTGTTAATTGTTCTCCACAATTTCAGCCAGTGAGCAGGTCAGATGGTGGAGGAAGTCCAGTATGAAAGCCCTGACTATCTACAACTCATCTATGAGAAGGATGTGCCTTTTTCCGATCCCATCAGTAGGAACAAGCTCCTCATCTCTCTAAACACTTCCAGAAACGACAGCAGAAGCAGGCATTTCCAGGGAGGCATGATGCCAAATACCAGAGGCACAACACTCCATCTGTTGCTGTGGGTGGTCCAGTCGCCTCCTCTTCATCTCTACAACAAGTTTGATGGTACAGCCGAGAGCTCTCAACTGATTTCTTTGGCAGCTGCCTTTCCTTCCCCCTTTGCAGATTGGCTTTCTTTTTCCAGGCTGCGTGAAGTGGAACAGCAGTGCAATGAGTCCTACCAGTCACTGGGAAAATCTGCTCTATCTGGTTCATCATTTTCCCCTTTGGTTTTTTAATGAGGAAAGCACAAAGAGATGAAATGATCTCCTTTCTGCAGCTAGGAGTAATGAACACATGATTACAGTAGTAGACTAACTGCCCTACTTGATTCTTTTTATTTTACAGTATTGCTTTGGCATCAAAATGTGCTTTCTATCCATCTGCTTTTTTCTTTGGAGATACAGGCAAAAGCCATGACAAAGCAAACTTCCCTCTGCATGGTTTGCAGTCGGAGCTGTCTTCCTCAAACTCCTGGCTCCGGTACAAGCTCACGTAATGAATCAAGGGATCATTCATGCCTTTTACCTGAGTGACTGGTTCGTAGGGGAATAATCTTCGTCAGGACCTGTTGATGTTGCCCGAAGTGAAAACTTGTTTTTTTCTAGGTTTCTAACACCTGACAGAATCTCAAATATATGTAGCAGTGTATTACAGGTATTGTACAGAACAGTTTACAGCAGGGCTAAGGACTCAGCAGCTTGGTGTCAGCAGTGGTGATGGCTCCCCAGGAGCAAAAACGCATAGGCAATGCCTGCAATACAAAATTCTTGCTTAAGAGTGACATTTTTTTTATGTTTTCTAACAAAAACGTTTAAATTACCTTTGATAACTCTCGCCTATCTATCATATTCTTATCAAATGGGAGAGAAGAGGAAAAGGGAGTGAAGGTCTCAGTTCTATTCACTTCTCGTGGCTGTGACCTACAAATGGCCTGGACTGCCAGCTGCTTTTGCAAGACTACATCTTGTCTTCACTCCAGACCATGAGTCTTCTGTGAGCCTCCCTGTCAGTGCTGGAGGGGAAATCAGCAGGTCTAGAGAAGGAAATCTTTACAGAATTGATTCTTAGCGATCCTGATCATATGGTCTTAAGATGAGACATGTTTCTTCCATAGGTGATCTCTTGATCTTCCCCTTGGCCACAGGGAAAACACAGTACTGCAGTATTACGTTCAAATGCCCTGGTGGTATTTCCATTGAAATCTTGAAGTAGAAGCCACCATCTAATTAGGAAACTAATGCTGCTGTTTATCATCCTGAAAGAAAAGAAAACAGTCCCTCCAAAGTGCTCAGACGCAAATACAACCCACCCCTGCAAACAGAGAGGTGAAAATTCCTCTTGTGATAACCACGGTGATGACTTATTCCTCTCAACAACTAGAAAAAAACTTTCAAGAAAAAATGGTCAACAGACTTTGTAATAAGTTTCCAGGAATGATCCTTCCGGAAAGGCAATCTGCACAATTAGTGCTATTTCATATTAATCATGAAAAAACAAGCAAATTCAAGGCAAGTAGAGAACAGAGGAAACAGGATAAAATTTCTATATTTTCACGTAATAAAATAATTTAATGCCACAAGCCAGGAGGGCTTCCAGTGGCTTCTGCACGTAGATGTCCAGACAAGCTCGTTAACTTTATTCATTTGTTCCACGGGAGGCACTGCCTGGAGTTTTACAACCTTTCCCTCCGAGAGTAACACCAAGCAGGGCGGTGGCCGTGCCTCACCTGAGCATGCAGTGACAGACCTCGGGACAGCTGGAGGCTGGGATGAAGGAGCCTCCTTTTGGGCAGGTAACAATTCGGGCCCCTAAGCCAAAGCTCCCAACCTGCTGGCCCAAAATCTGCACTTTTTTCCCAGGAAAAAAAGTGCTGTTTGTGCACGTACAAGCGCACACAGCGCCTCGCTGCCTCGGGCATGATGCTGGCCCCTTGGCACCCCAACCTGCAGGGCAGGGATGTCCCTGTGCAAAGCACATCTGCTCTGGAGCATGCGCTGGCAGGGCTAAAATCCTCAGCAGCCGGATGCCTCAGAGCACCGCAGCTAACAACAAAACTGTGCAGAGGAGAGAGGCAAAGCCAGCGCAGCATTTGGGAGATGAAAGCAGCGTGTCTGGAATGAGAGAGGCACTGAACTTCAAACAAAAGCAAACGTGTAATGTACAGTTGTCGTTACTGCAGTTGGGTACAGCTGCAGAGTGTCACATCAAATGGCTCCGCTGATTCCACATGTGTTGTCTCCATGCCCTCGCCGGAGTAAATGACGGGACAGGATAGCGGTCGCGGAGATCTTAGAGCACTGTCAGAGATCAGCATCAAAGCCGTCCTCCTGGAGGCTACGCCGACTTGGACATCTGGTGCGTGTGCTGGGTAACAGACTGCCTAAAGCCATTTTCTGCAAGGACTCGAAGTATGGGAATGGCTGAGGTGACCCAGTGAAACAGCGCATGGATGCGCTCGTGGCAAAGCTCCAGCTCGGGGCCACCAGCGCCTCAGCCTGAGAAACGGATGCTAGAGACCACCTGCCAGGGCAGAAAATAGGGACCCGTGCCATCAAAGCCTGCAAATAAAATCTTAACGGTGTGAAAAGGGGCCAGGGGGCTCGGCCAGGATGGGCAGTCAGTGGAGAAAGCACCTCTGGAACAGGGAGAGCAGCACAGCAGAGGTCTGCCAGGGGCAAGTGGCGAGTGAAAAATCTTCTTGGCAATAAGGCAAGAAGGCCCCAGCATGTGGCCGTGCCTGCTGCTCTTGCTTATAGGTTTTTTGGGTGGTTTCACGTTTCCTTTGCAGATTTGGGCCACTCGCAGTTCCCAGTCGTGCTTGCCCAGATGTTCAGGTTGCTGGTACGTGAGCGGGTCCCTCCAGCAGCACAAGTGCCTGGACAGCGCTGCTGGAGCTGGGCTCGTGGCACATGGAGGAAGAGGAGTAAATCCTCCAGCAGGGCAGGAGGAGAGCTCTGCACAGGAGGCTCCTGGTACTCGCTGCTCCTCCCAAACCTCAGCGATGCGACGTCGCTGCAGCAGAGATGGTAATGATGATGAACGAACGGATGCGCACGGATCAGCTGCAACCAGCCCGGCAATGCCCAGCTTGAAAAGAGGAATATCTGTCCTTGAGCGAGGAGAAGAGCAGCACTAATTAGCCAAACAGGCAATCAGGCAGCCGAGCAGAACGGGATCATTCCAGAGCAGCAGAGCTGGGTGCTGGAGCTGGGCAGGGTGGCACCGTGGTGCGGGTGGGTTGGCAGCTGCTGTACCTGCTGTTTGTGTCTGCTCTCCTCCCAGGTACGAGGAGGAACCTCCGCAACGACCTGCTGGTGGCCGCTGACTCCATCACGAACACAATGTCATCGCTGGTGAAGGAGCTGCACTCGGGTAAGCGCCACCCTCACGGCTGCAGCAGGGAAGGGAGAGCTCGGCGCCACCAGCTGCAGATTTGTCCTCGGATTTATTTTTTAGAAAAACTCTACTGAAGGCATAATGCAAGATTATGTGTTCATTTTTTCAGTGATAAAAATGAAAAATCATTTTTATGGCTAACATTACTGAGAGCTCCGAATACCATCTGAATAGGATTTCCATTGATTTTATCACCGATAGTTAAGGCAATATTCTGCACGTAGAAGCCTGGCTGATAGCAGCGTTGATGATTCATGAAGCAGAGTAAAATTTAGCTCCTGCACTCCTGCTCGCATTGATCTGTGCATGTATAACAGTGGGAGCTTTCTGCAGTGCCGTGCAGGCATGTCTGGGACCACTCGCTGGTCAGAAGTGTCACTTCTGCACTCATACTTCTGAAAGTCACAGCTCCTTAACAGCAAAAAGCTCACAAGTTAGCAGTCAGGGCTGATTTTTGCGTGAGTCTACACAAACTGTTGCTCGGTGGCTGTGCTACTCTACCAGCAGGTGAGTCTGCTCTCAAATGAATCCCCACTAGACGCTCTAATCACAAACATACAGTAAATGGATGTGAGTCCAATTTCAACAAAGGATTAAATGGCGCTGTGGAAAAAAAAGATAATTATTCCCTTCGTGCCTTTTCAGTGCAAGTAAACATGCTGATTGGGCTGTAGGAGCTTTTGCTGGAGTCCAAGAGCACATCCCGTGACTCTTGAGCTTTGTCAGTGATGGAGTATGAGATTATTTGGTGTTCCAGCAGCCTGTTCACGTGCTGGGAGAAAGACATAAAGCATCTGCATTCAGACCCAAATCGGGGTTTCTGTTCCACGCACACCTGGAAGGTGCCTCCCCAGCCCCTTTCCGTATCCGGTAGTTGCATCACATAATCCCCTCCATAAACTTATCAAGCTCCATATTAAAGCTAGTTAGAGCTTTTGTTCCCACTACACTTACTGGAGAAGTCATAGTTATAAACCGGGTTGATATTTTACTGCTGAGCAGTAAATTCACCCGGCCTAAATCCTGTGTCTTGGCTGCAAAGGCAGCTGCGAGTTAATAAAGTCTTTCATGTATTACAGCAGGAATCACCAGTGCCACTGCAGTGAAAGGGCCTTGTGTTTCTTCAATAAATCACCATGCTCCGAGACGCACAGCTCTGTTCCCTCCAGGCTGAAATGCGGTGAAACAAACTCGCTGCCCAAAACAGATGTCTGCAGTAATTTATTTTTTGCTTTTAATAGAAGCGCACATTTACGGGGGTATGGCTGAGATCAGTGTCTGCTCCGTGGTGCTTGTGGTGGAGGTGGAACGTCAGCTGGACCTTCCTGCCCTCCTCTGAAATCCACGAGAGCTGGGCAAACGCCAGCAGAGCGGCGTCACGCTATCAGAAACTGTTTTGGTCTCGTCAGGTGTCGTGCGACGCAGTTACGGGTCACGAGGGAGGGAAAATAAAATTAATTACAGCCTCTTCCTTGATGATAGGCAGATAATAAGGAAGGCTCCCTTGAAAGTAGCTGGGATCGCTTCGTTTGTGTAAATTAGGAAAAGCATGAGTTATGCTCAGCTGATGGGAGTCAGTGGGATTTAACACATATTGTCCAGGAGCGAAGCTGTGAGCAGAGACACCTCCTCCAGCCCGGGGCTGGCATTGTACACGAATGGTTTGTGAGACGCTGGTGCCGGCACTGCCCACACCTCTGTTTGCCTCCCCACACCTCCGAATAAACCCCAAAACCAGTGCTTCGGAGAGGGAACACTGCTTTGGGGTGCGCGTTTCTGTGTGGGCTTCAGAGGGGCTTTGATCATCCCCAGCCTTTCTCTCCCGTGCTGGTAGTCCCGGCACTGCCGCTGCTGACTAGGTGCTGAGTAGGGAACAATGATGCCATTTTTACTCAGAGTGAGCTCAAAAACACACGCCTCTGATCCCCCGAGGCTGAGCGTGATGCTGCTGGAGGAGGCTCAGCCCCTGCCCTGCAGAGCTGCCGAGCGGGAGGCGAGTTCAGGACCCGATTGCTCAGCTCCTCTGGGTCACGTCTCCTTATGAAAAACGAGGTTGGTTTTGTCACTGCTCTCCCCTCTGCTCGCAGTGAGGACTCATCGGTAGCCGTCCCCGAGTAGGCAGAGGAGGTGTGACTCCGCGGGGATCGCTGCTCCTGTTATCAGAGCAGCAAAGAGAGCAAATGTTTGTGTGCCTCCCTCGTCGAGATCCACTTTGATCAGAGCAATTCAGAACGCTTCACGTTTTCAAATTGCGCCTTTTATTGCAGGGTTTTCTCCCTCTCTTTGCTCTCAGCAGCGTGTGGAGTAGGCAGAGGCGATAGCACCGCTCGTAACAACGGTTACCTGTTTACCCAGGTCTCGCTGAAATGCTGCACAAGGAGATATGAGCCACCATCCGCAGAAGAATGTGACCTTCTGCTCCCGCGCTCTGCTATATAAATATGAGCCTCGCCATAAATTCTCTCCAAGTTAACTGGAATTCGATATCACGAACCGCCAGCTCGCAGGCACGAAACCAAAGCCCATCTCTCGGGGCACAGCCTCTGAGGCTTTTTGCCCCAGGGGCTCACTGAGCACCTTGCGTGGGCAAACTCTGTGATTCCAGGGGGAAACCTCCGGGGGTTTCACCTCCCATCACCACAGCACTTCCTTTTTTCTTTAGATTTGACTTTAGCCTATAAATTGTGATTTCCTTCCCTCTGTCCGTATGGTGCAGCCCTTTGTTTCTTACGGTGCTGAAATGAGAGTGCACGAGGGACTTTGGTCCTGGAGTGCCTGGGGAATGCAGGCACTGCCTCCAGCCAGACCCCATCCTCTATCCCCACCAGCATCAGCTGCTGGAAAACCCAGATCCTCCTTGCCATGGAGGAGTTCCCCCAGTGTCTGTTCTCCCACCTCCTTGTCTCACGTGTGCCTTTTTATTCTTTTTGAAGCAGAGGAAGAAGATGAAGAAGAAATGGAAAAAATGCAGAACGGAAAGGATCGAGGTAAGAGGATGGATTATGGGTTCCTGCACTCTCTGCGCTCTCTGATTTCTTCACCTCTAGGAGAGCAGTTTGCTGCCTCCACGTAGGGTCCCAGGAGAGGATTTTGGGTGCAGACACCATCGCCCTGCTGCCGCTGCTGTTACGCCACCTGCAGACACGCAGCAGGTTCGCCTTCCTGCGCCGTCCCCGCCACCGTTCTGCACCATTGCTCCCTCCACATCTGCCACGGCTCGAGGTGACGTCCCTGCCGGCGTCCCTGCAGTGTGCATTCAGCTCCAGAGAATGTTTTTCTTTAGCAAAGGTCATGCACAGATATTTGAAACGTGTAAGAGGAGGAGGAGGAGTTGCTTCGAGGGCTGCGAAGAAATCCAGTTCGGATGAATATATTAGGGAAAAATAAAACACCGTGTGGGCTGGGTACCAGTGGAGTTACTGAGCTGTGGGACTGTCATCTGCTGAACCACTGCCTCGCCTGACCTTGGCTGGACAAATATTCAGAATGACTCCGTTGATGATAATCCCGTGTAGGCAGCGCAACTGGCTCAATGGGGTTTCGCAGGAGGTCCCTTTCATCTCTGCTATCCCTGGATTTCAGGTCTAAGAAACTAATCCTCCCCAGACCACGCTTTTCTTTGGTGTGAATGAATCCATGCCATGTGCTAGCGGAGTTATTCACAGGGCTGGAAGCGATCATCGCAGGCGTGGAACACAGCCCTGCGAGTTGCAAACAACCGTGCAGTGTATGCTTGAGTTGGAAGGGTCTGGAGGAGATCTGTTCCTCATGTCACACTCCACAAGCAAACACAAAAGCACTTCGCACAGCCCTCCTCGGGAAGAGGCCTTGCCCAAACTAGAGAGAAGAACAAAATCCTCAGCAGCCTCTGCCAAAAAGAATCTGGGAGAAAATGCTCTCCGGACCCCAAAACGCCTTGCTGGGACTTGCTTCTCCGAGCAAGGGCCTTGGACAGGGACGCATCAGCCCAGGCATTTGTGTCTCACTTGAGCCAAGCCTGATTTCAGCATAGACAAACTTGAACTTTTTATCCTTTTTTGTTCTGTGCATATTTTCCTTCTGGCTAAGATGAAGCGAAGGGGGCTCATATTTCACTCTCAAAGAGCTGGTTTCCCTGGGTTTTCCTGCCCAGGGAGCGAAGCATTCAGGTGTTTGGGAATGCTCTGCTTCCTGGTGGCTTGTCCATCAGTATTAGGCATTACAAGTTTGCACGAAGAAAAGTTTAATTTTAGCTAAAACGACAGTTTTCAAAGCAGAACTGTGCTGGCTCTAAATCACAGGACTCTCTTTGCCCTAGAACATTCCTCCTAAGTTAAATATTTGAGATGCTTAGCAGATGACCCTTCTGCTTTTTTCCAAATGTGCATTGTATCTTGCATGGGAAATAGGGAAAGGGGGATTTTGGAGAGTTGAAATGTGATGTATGGTAGCAGGGATGTGGTAAGACAAATTCTCTCTGATGCTCATTGCGGCAGCGTTGGAATCAGGAGAACGGAGACATACCAAAAGCAGAGCTTGGCCCAAAGCATTTGTGTGGAATGTAAATATTATCTCTGCCAGAGATTAAGTGATTTTTTTAATGTCACAGAGTTAGCGAGATAAAAATCTGGCAGAGAAAATCACGGAATGATCAATATATAAATTACAGCCCTCCTCTAAGCGCGTCCTCTTGAGAGGGCTGGGGAAATGCTGAGAGCACCTCCAGAAAGCAAAGTGCAGGTGGTGGTGGGGACTCCGGGGCTGGGTTTTATTGGGGCTGTGCTGGGGACTGGCATTACAGCTCGCACCACAGCCCAGCCTGCTTTCATACCACCGCTTCTCAGAGCTTGTGTGTTTCCAAACCTCTGCATGAGCGTAAACGAGGGAGCCGCGGAGTCCTTGCGGGACTCTGCCGTGATGTTTCTTAGGGACAGCAGTGCCCTTGGGCATCCTCACGAGTTTCTTCACCAGGTTATTTTGGAGTTCTCCGCGTCCCAATTACTCAACCTCAGGGGCTCTTCCCCTGAACTCGCTCCCCTGCTGGAGAGGTTTGCGTTCACCCACTCGGTACAGCGGTGGTGCTGGGCTGCCTGAGCAGGGTGAGGTCATTTGAGAAGACTCCAAGTTGGCTGCTTCTTCTCTGCTTATGGTTACAGATTAGGCAACCTCTCGAGAGATGCCTACATGGATTTTTGGGCACAGAAGAGCACGGCTGGAGCTGGCAGTCCCCATCTGTCCGCTCACGTTAGCATCGCCCTGCTGCAGCTCAGCCGCAGCCTCCTGAAACCCGGTGCTCCACGTGCTGTGTCTTCCATTTATGCCAGACATTGATCCTCAGAGAGGGTTTTCAGGTTGGATACCCACTCCGTGGTGCTGTCCCACAGTCATTGTTTGTCATGGCTCCGACGCCTCTCTCCAAGACTTTTATTGGTGACCAAGAGCTGAATCCGCGACAGCACCACCTGAAATAAGACCCTGCATGAGATGGACTCTTAATGTATTGGCCTTCTGGATTGTGTAAGCCTCAGAATGCCTGGAAAAGGGACTGACGAGATCTGATCTGCTCTGTCAAACTGCTGTAAGGAAAGGCGTGGTTTGCAACCTCATGAAATTTGTTAGCCAAAAATCTCCAACTGAAAATACACTGAGCAAAACCGGAGTCCATGCGGTCATCTGTCGCACAGAAACAGCTCCTCTAGTGAGATCCTGGATGTCGGGGCAGAGTGTGCCTTCAGCAAGCCTGCAGGTTCCCCAAACCATGAAATGGGTCAGCAAGAGCCTCCTGCAGAGCCAAACAGGAGCCAGCAAAGGGCCCTCGCCACCAAGGGGGCTGCGGCTCCGTTGGGCTGCACTGGGCGAAATGTTGCAGGGCAAGGGCAAGAAAATTGAGCCAGGCTTTTCAGTGGTGCCCAGTAACAGGACAAGAGGCAACGGGCACACAACGAAATACAGAAAATTTTGTTTAAACATAATGCCTGCGAGGCTGGTCAAAGTGGAAGAGGTTCCCAGAGTGGCCGTGGGGTCCCTGCCCTGGATGTGCACAAACCCTGGTGGGACCTGGCCCTGAGCACCCTGCTCTGGCTCAGGGGGGCTGGTGGGGACCTTCCTCAGCCCCTTCCCACCACGATTTTGGGTTTCTGCAGTTCTCTGAGACAAGGAGCACTTTTCTTCCTTCCTTGTCCTTCAGAGATTTATCCAGATGCCCGTAAAGCTCTCTGCAGCCCAGACAAGAGTCACCCCTTGGAGCAGTAAGAGATGGGGCGGTTAGATTTTTCATTTTAAGGGAAATACAATTACCTGCCTGATAAATGTGTCTTTTCCCCTCTGTTGCAGGTTAGACGGATGACCACAGACTGTACAGAAATTCAGGTGAGCGTGGCTATCGTTTTTCTTTGCCATTTCCAGTAGCAGTCTCTGCGCGTGCTGCCGCAGCGCACACGGCTGAGCCCCCGGTAACCCGCTGCTTTATTTTTTTTTTTTTTGCCCTTTATTTTCTATTTCTGTGCAAGACGAGGAGCGTTCCCTGCCTGTTGCTCCACAACCATTCAAAAGGACGCTGAGTTTTTCTTGTTCTGACCCAATTTTGCTCCTGCTGCAGACAGTGGGAGGACATCATTAGCTTCAGGGAGAGCAGAATTACCAGCATTACCTCTTATTTTATTAGTATTACTGCTACACTCAGAGGCCCCGGCCAGGAAATAGGACCCTATTGTGCTGGACACTATCCAGATGTACTAAAAATACAATCTCTACCCTCAAAGAGCCTGCACTTTACGTTATAATAAGGCACAACAGATGGACAGACAAACAGGTGCTGGGGAGCAAGAGCGAGCCCTGCGCTGACAATGCCTCTGCAGTACCTGAATAAGATCCCTATCTTGCCCCCTGAAAAGCTCGTAGGAGGGCTCCGGCTTGGGTTTCTACACTCGCATGATATTTGCCCGAGCCCACAATGCTGATCTTTCACCGTTTGCAGTGGGGAGGAGGAGGTTCCTCTGGCCAAAATAATGTGGCACGGACACACGCGCGCAATGAGCCGGGGCTTGGGAATGGGGGAAGAGGCAGCCCGTCTGGCTGGGGCTTTTCATCTTGCACTGGGAGGCTGTAGGTGGGTTACTGGTGGAACCTGGGCAGGAGAAAGAGACTTTTATCTTTAAATTGCCATCTCAGATTCAGCCCATGAATTAGACGTGACCGATGTGCAAGTTTTTACATGACAAAACCAGCGCAGCGCTCCTCCCAAGGTAATTTGCAAAGGAGAAAAACGGGGCTTTTGCCCTTTTTTGCCTCCCTGCCGTTTTAGTAACGTATGGAGATAACCTGAAAGCGGCTCCGAGTCTCTCTGATCGTTTTTTTTACATTAGAAATTCAAGTCCTGCCTCGGCTGGGAAACAATCTGGTAACTCAAGAAGGAGCGAAACTGTGCCAGCAGGGAGGAAGTCAGCCATGGGGAGCTGCTTGTACCGGGTGGCTTTCTCCTAACTTTCTCCTAAATTTAGGGTCCCTTTGATTGCTGAATAGCATTTTGGAGAAGGGGGTGGCTTGGACACTGCCCTGAGCCACCAGCCTGGGGACGAGGAGCTCACGGCTCTCACAGGTCCACCGAGGGCTGATGAGAGCTGAATTGGAGACAAATTAAAAAATAAGAAACTTCTTTCAGGGTTCCTTTATCCTCCAGAAGGAACCAGGAAAGAATATGTGTACGAAAGTACAAACCCCCCTCCAGTCACCATTAAACCCTGCTGCTTCTCCAGGTTCCTTGGCCTCTCCTTTGTGGTGCTGGGCTCGGTGGTGGGTCCACCAAACCTCCAGTACAGAGGGGCCTGGGATGTCCCAGCACCTCCGGGGGCTCTTTCTGCAGATCTTGGCTGCTCTTTTTTTTGGGGAAAAGTACCCGGCACCAGCCTCACCTTGGCTTGCAAAGTCCGAGCTCTGCTCCCCGCGATTCTCACCCAACGTCGTGTTTCTGTTGGCACAGGCACAGAGGGCAACACGGCGAGCTCCTCTTCGGAAGGCGTCTACACATCCTTCGGAAGAGGCACGTTTCGGCTGATGCATCCACCATCGTGCAACTGTGAGCGATCCCAACCACCTGCTGGCGGCAGCGGCTTTCTCCTAACCAGCTGGAGGGCTTTCCCCTGCGGGCATTTGCCTCTTAGGTTACTGCATGTACTATTTTCCTAAATGTCTTTACTAATCAGACAGCGCCCCATCGAACCCAGCAATTTATGGGAGGTTAAAAAAAAAAAAAAAAGGGGGGGAAAGAGAATTCTCCCTGCTCCTGCTCAGTGTCCTGATCTTTTTGGATTTCCTACCAAACGGTGTCATAATCGCATCACACGCTGGTTGTTTCCTCCCAACTTCTGACCCTCGGCATGCATGAAAAAACGGGCGTTGTGCCTTTTGAGTCTCCTCGCGTGTAACACAAAGGGGATTCTGAGTGCAGACCCTCTAAAAAAAAACCCGCCTTCTAAAAATACCGCTCCATCTATCACTGTTTGGTTGCCATAGTGTTTGATGTTGCATGGCGTTCTCCGAGTAAATGACAGGGCATGTCAAGGGGAGAGGAATGCGTAACAAGAGGAGGAGCAACTGCAATTATGGGCCATAAACCCTGGGTGAGTGCCTCGCGGGGATTCCTGGCTCCATACTTTTCTGTAGCCTGTTACAAAATTTCCCAAGCAGGGAATTCAGGGACGAGCACTGCTAGGTTGCCATTAGCATCCGCGCATTAATTTTTGAGAGCCGAGTTCAGGTTTGTTTAAAATGAAGAGGAATGACAGAGTTGTGTAGTCTGAGGCTGCAGGCTCACCACCGTCTGGATCCTCGCTGGGCTTTTCTTTTATAGCTGCTTAGAAAACATCGTAATCAGTTCCAATCACCAGTGATTTTATTATTTTTTTTTTCTTGGTGCTTAGGAATGTTATTTTTAGTGGAAGGAGCTGAGTGCCCTAATGCATCTATAAATATTTATCAAGGGTGATGAATGGAAAGGAGTGATAAACCCTGAAGCCAACCCTCAGCTTCTCTTCCTGTCTGAACCGATACGCTGCATCGGTTCTTGGCGCAAAGTGCTCGTTAGGTACCTACAGCCCTTGGGGAGAGAAAAAATAAACAGACATGGTGGCCGCAGATTTAGTTGAGTATAAATATTGTGAACGGGCTGTCAAGAAGGAAAGAAAAGTGATGATAACCTGGTTCAGCGTGTGAGCTCCAGCCTGCCAAACACAGTGCACTTGGAAGGACTTGGAAGGTTTCGTGGTCGCCTTTGTGCGCTGAGCGCAGTTACTGCCACGAGTCGTCTGGATGCAGCTGTGCCGACTCACGGGGATGCACATTTCGGAGTGCCCAAATTATGAGGGTTTTGCTCGTGGCCGTGCTCAGGGACCCGATGGTGTGGTGGTGGTGCCTCCAGCAGTCCTGCGCACGCCGGGCTCCTCCTTGCAGTGCCACCGCAGGACCCCTTCCCTGTCCCCTGTCCCACCAAAAACAACCCAGTGGTGGGGAACACCAGGGGGTTGCATCCTCCAAGGCCACACTTCTTCCAGCGAGGCTGAGCACCTCTGAGCCTCGAGGCCAGGAGCTGGAGGCTGCAAGGGCAGTGGCGAATGGAAGGGGAGGCTCAGCCCCAGTGCTCCCAAAAGGAAGGGCAGGAGGACCTTGGGGGTGCCCGGCACGCAGCTCGGAGCTGGAAGGAAGGGATGGACGGATGGACGCCCGCCTTCTGCAGCCATCACGGACACACATTAAACGTGAAACCTAGATTCACCGGGGACCATCATATTTGCTGCTTTTTTTTTCCTATTATTACTCACCCTGCGACTTTCCCTTCTCGCTTCTGTCACCACAATTCACCCCAAGTGAGGCCAAACTCTTGCTGCATCTGTCGCCTAATGTCACCTAACGCTGCCCTCGCTACGAGCTGATTTTTGGGGCACAGCCACACACGAGGCACATCTCCAAGCCTGATGTCTGGCTGCCCTGGGACACGCTGGCCACCAATGCACCCACCCCTGCTGGCTGGGACACCCATGGGTGGCCCGCTCACACCCCACAGCGTCACGGGCGCATGGGGGACACGTGTGGGAGGCAGCTGTGGGACTGCTCCAGACCCCATCCAGCTACCCGGGGCTTTCTAGGAGGGTTTTGAACATCCAGCACTTGGCACAGGCGCTTCGGTGTCTCCCTGTGGGTCTCCACCTCTGTGGAGCACCAAGGAACCCCCTGAGATGCGCTCCCACGGCTCTGCCCACGCAGCGCCGCTTGGCGCGGGGTTTGTTGCTTGCTGCCTCCTAAAGGAACAATTCCTCCAGCAGCGCTGCAGCAGGCAGCCCAGCTCCCCCAGCCCCAGCGTGAGCCCCTCGGGGACCTGCACCCCACAAGGTGCTGTCCTGCAGGAGCGAGGGGTCGGACACCGGAGGACGGGGCTGTTTGCGCCCGTGGGCTGAGCGCTGCGTGCGCTGCGGTGCCTGGTCTTTGTTTGGAAACCTGACAGCTCCAGGGGGTGTTAGCAGGCACAGCCGGGACACAGGGGGTGTGTTTGGTGTGTGTGTGTGTTAAACGTGACCCCCTGTGCCACGGCCCTGCATTACCTCACCTGCAGTGCCATTTATTTTAGCCAGTAAAGCGTTTTAGCAGATGCGCGATGTAATCACAACGCCGGGGCGTGCAGGTTGCTGTTCCAGGGAGGATGTCGCTGCTTTAGGAGCCCACCAGCAGGGCAGAAGGGACCCGTGTGCCACCAGGCTGCAGGCACCCCGCTGCCACAGCACAGCCAGCAGCAGCAAACGGGCACCGGGGGCTGTCGGGAGCGACTGCAAGTGCTGCCTGCGTGCGTCACGGCACAGAGGCTCCATTGCGCTCACCCTCACCAGCCTGCTGCTGACAGCTTTGCTGTGCTGCCTGCTCGTGAGCGATGGAAACGATGCCGTGGGCATCCCACCCCATGGTGCGTGCTGCCAAGCACCAGCGGTGACCCTGAGGAGTGCCACGGGCTCGGGGCTTGTCACCACCGTGATGCTGCAGGAGGCCACCGCCGGTGCCGCCCGTAGAGCACCAGGACACACGCTGCTGCTGGCTGTGAGCAGGACCCGTGCAAGGCAGCAGGATGCCTGTGAGCGTTTGGCACTCCACCGATGCCAGGCGCTTCCCCTGGTGACATTCTGGGGCTTCGTGCAGGGAAACCAAACCACCCGAGCTTGCTTGTGGTCGACTCTGAAAACTGTGTGTGAGCTATTGCTTGCCTTGGGAATAATCGCCTTAAACCCCACGGGAGGAACGTTTCGGGCCAGGTTACAGCTCCAGGGTGTGCCCATTCCCCTGCTGAGGACATTTTCATCTTGCTGGAGGAAAAGTTTGCTCCTGAGCCGCTTGAGGTGGCCCTGGTGGGGTACCCAGGACGTGGTGTTTTGGGATCAGCCCCGCGGAGCTGCAGCCATGCACCCAGCGATGGACCTGGTGAGCTCTGCTGCCTCTGGACGAGCTGCCTTGGTCCTGTGCTGGCCCTTCATGGCCAGCCCAGAGCTTTTCCTTTCAAATTTTGGGGTTGTTTTTACAGCTGGATGGTCATTTTTTTGCCTGGACGCAGCAGTGAGGGTCATGAGCGAAGCCAGGGCTGGATGCGGCACGGACAGGGAGCCCTGGGGGGGGGGGGGCAGGGGTCTGCGGCAGCCAAACCCTGGGGATGGGGTGCTGATATTTGCTGATTGCTCTCAGGTGATTTCTGCCCCTTTCTGTGCTTTAATTTCCTCACTGTCACTGCCCACAATGCCTGTTTTCACCCGAGCAGTGTACAAAACGTGTGGTTTGGAAACCACTTCCTTCTCCGCATCGCCCTCTTTTTCCTCGGGGATTGCTCCGGTTCCAGGGGGAGCGGCCACCCCGAGCATGTGCTCTGCGAGCTGCTGGGTTTGGCAGCTCGGTGGGTGCACTCGTGTCCCGTGGGGACATGCAGGGGGTGGCACCGGGTGGCACCTGCCCTGCAGGGTGCGCGGCTCCCCCGTGGGGATGCTGGAAGCCCCCCAGCATCGCGGCGTGCACACGGACACAGAAACCCCCGGAGAGCACCAGGTGGGAATCCTCACTGCTCCAGGTTTAAACCAAGCTTTGCAGCTTTTCAGAGGGAAAAAAAAAAAAAAAAAAAAAAAAAGAGAAGCAGGAAGCCATTACCAAATGTTTTCTCATGGGAAAGTGTGCCGCGTCCCTCGTGCCACGAGTCCTGTCGGGGGCTGCAGAAGGAAGAAGCTGGCGCTGGCGATTTCTGCAGCCCCTCCGCACGTGTGGGTTCGGAGCATCTCCAGCTGGGCTGAGTCCTTGCTGCCTTGGGGACGTGGCTGTGGTTCTGGGACGTGGCCAGCGCTGTCCCCCACCTCCCCAATGGGGTTGGGGACCCAGCCCTGGCACCCAGCGCGTCCACGTGCGTGGCTGGAGCGGGAGAGTTTCACAAGCACGTGTTGGAGAAGATGCTGTAAGTGATGGGAATGTCTCTGGTAGGAACCTGTAAACTGGAAGCCATGTTCTGTCGTCTGCCAAATATTTAATAAATTCATCTCATCCCTAAGGGGTGTCTTGTCCCTTGACCATGCGAGAAAAAGTGGAAACGTTCCTGGAAAAGCCAAAAAAAAAAAAAAAAAAGAGAGATTTTAGTAGGAAATTGCTGCTCCAAACCACGGCATGGTATGAAAGCAGCTGCCAACACTTAGCTGTGTATTTATATGAAATAGCAGAGCCGGGGATTATCGGCATTTGTCATGGGTGCAGGTCACTGCAAGCAGACAGAGCTGCCTGTGTTCGGGGCCGCATCTGTGCCATGGGTCCGGCGCCGGCGGCGCAGCCCTGCCAGATGTTCCTCCCGGCGCAAATTCTGCACCGCTCAGCACATCTGGCCGCAGCAGCCAGGGCAGGTTTTGGAGGACGGAAAGAAGAAGAATCGGGGCAAGTGCACACACCTCGAGCCTCCATCTCCTCCTGATGCAGTGCCAAAAAATTCTGTGTTTTTTTTTTTCTGCGCCTTTTGGGTAGCGGGGACAAAAACCCAGCAGAGAGGGCTCCGGGGTGCCACGCACATGGGGCTGTTGTCCCCTTGGTTCCCCCCAGGGTGGTGCCAGTACCTGCTGCCCTCAGGGTGGGGGCTCATTCCCCATCCCACCCCGATGTAGCCCTGCTGCCATGGCCGTGGCTCCGCCACCGGCCCGCGGCCAGAGGAAACCTTAAACCCCAGGAATCCGTGGCTTTACGGGCACAGGTGCATCCCCTCCGCTCCCTGGCACAGCTCCAGGCACTCGTTTGCTTTAGGGATTAGTGGGAAAGATGCCACCCCCTCCCCTGCCAGGGGGGCTGCTGCTGGGCTCAGGGGGCTTCGTGCTGCTCGCAGCCCCGTGTGAGCAAGGGCAGCTGGTGCCCAGCGCAGGGAAACGCCAAGCAGGGGGTCCTGGGGGGGCTGCAAGCACAGAGCATCCCCTCCTGCAGCCCCGACCTGAATATTCATCCTCCACTCCCTCCCCGGCCGTGCTGGAGCTCCAGCTTCTCTAATCACACCCTGCAGCAGCCCTTCCTGCTTCCTAATTGCAGCACGAGGGACCCTCTTACCGCAAAGTCCTGCTAAGGAAATAAATTGGAAAAAACCAGAAAAGCCCCCGGGCTCTGCAGGGGCGCAGGGCGAGTGCTGCAGGCCCCGCTCCGCTGCTCCGGCACTGGCACCAGCAATCAGCACATGTGATTAACACGAGGTGATTAACACCAGGTGATTAACACCAGGTGGTGATGCCTGCACCCGGGGGCAGCGGCTCGCCCCGGTGCATCTCCCACAGCCACCGGGACCACCGGGACGGGGCTTTGGGGTGCCACCGGGGCTCCCACGGGGTGCCCAGGAGGGGACCTGCGCCCGTCCTCACAGCGCACGGGCACGGTGCTCTGCGCCCGGAGCACGCTCGGCCACGCTTTCGTGCACACTCCCAGCTTGCTCACACGCGTGTGCACGCTCCCATGCACACATGCATGGTGCAGTTGTGCCTCTGTGCACACCCGGGCACCACCGCGTGCGCGTACCCACACACACACAGGTGCACAAATCGTCACGGGTGCAGAATTTGGTTTGAGCAGCCCCCAGCAGAAGCCTCGGCAGCTCCCAACACAGCCACCAGCACCCAGGGACCAACTGGGGAGGGGCTGGGGAGGGTCCCCCCCACCCTGTCCCCACCCTGACCCCTTGGGGAGGGTCCCCCCCGCACCCTGACCCCTTCCCGAGGGGGCTGCGGGTGCTGTGCCGAGGGGACGTGGGTGCTGTGCGGGGGCTCAGGACCCCTCTGCAGGCTGCAGGGTCCCCATCCGCTGGCCTCAGCCCCTGCCCCCTCCCTGCCCCCCCTGTTTATTCTCTCGGTGATAATATCTTCATGCCTCGTTAGCGCTGTATTAAACCCAATTACCCCCAGCCCGGAGGAGGGGGTGGGTTCCTGCTCTGCAGGCACAGCGCAAGGGCTGAGCCCCGTGGGGACCCTGAGGGCTCTCGGGGCACCATGGAGCCTGCAGGGCCCCCGTGCACCCCACAAATGGGCTCAGGATTGGGGACCCTGTGCCAGAACCCCCTGTCTAGCACTGGGAAAGACCCCAAACCCCTGCCCGTGGAGCCCACCCCTCTGCCGTGCCCCCAAACTGCACGGGGTCCTGCACCCCACAGTGACCCCGGGTCCCTCCTGTTGTCCTCACGGGCACCCAACACCACGCAGGGCTGGGAATGGGGTCCCTGCTCCCACCCCAGACCCCCCCTTGGCCCCCTGCACAGGGCCCTGCTGCGGTCTCCATCCTCCTGGAAGCACAGGGGGGCCCCTGGGGGGGACACTTGTGCCACCACCACCCCCTCCCCACTATGGGGCAGCCCCACAGCTCGCCCCCCCCAAGCACAGCAGCAGGGCAGGGGGGGGGTCTCCGGGCTCCCCCCGCCACGGGGTCGGGCGACCTCCATGTAAGCGCTCTGACCCCGGGGCTCGGGGGCTGGGATTTCTCCTCATTTGCACCGTTTAATGGCCACCCTGGGCTGCGGTGGGGCTGGGGCTCCATCCATCACCGGAAAATTAATTCCTCTGCCACTCACCGCTCACCGCCACAGGCTGCTCGTGTGAGCTGGGGCCCTTCCCCTGTGCTTCCTCCCCAGCCCTCCTCCTCCTCCTCCTCCTCCTCCTCTGCCCCGCACCCTGGGCAGCCAAATTAATGATTGCTGGGGCAGGAATGGGGAGCGCCCGCCGGGGTTATCGGTGGGCGAGCGCAGGGCAAACACCCAAAGGGGTGGGGGCGGCTGCAGGTGCGGGGGCGCCGGGCATGGTGCTGGTGCTGGGGGGGGTCCCATTCCCCTGCCCCCCACCGCAGGGCTGGGAGACGGCGTCACCCCAGTGGGCAAATGGGGACCGAGCTGGTCCCCAGGGGGGTCACGGCCACCGTGCCCCCCTCTCCAAAGGTGCTCACGTCCCTGCCCTCGTCCTGCTGGCAGAGGGGCAGAGGTGACATTTGGGTGCCCTGGGAGGGGTCTGGGGGTGCCCGGTGCCTCCGTGCAGGCTGTGCAGCTACACACGGCCGGGGAAATTTGGGACTGGCTCAGCACAGCTCGGCCTGGGTGAGCCCCCGGGGGGTGCTGCAGGGTGGCACAAGCCCCGGTGGCAATTTGGGACGTGGCTCGGGGTGACACGGCCCCACTGGGGGTGCTCCAAGCTCTTTCCAGCATCCTTCTGCAGACACGATGCCCGACGGGGGGCATCCAGGCGAGGGGCTGGGACGTGCAGGGTCCATCCTGGCCACCCCCTGACACACTCTGGGACACCGGGACCCTCCTCGTTGGGTGCAGGGGGTGCAGGGGGGGGTTCAGGGGGCCAGGAGCAGCGGTGTGGAAGCAGCATCAGTGCCACCGCAGCTCCAGCAGGAGCATCCCAGCAGATCCCCCCCAAATGTGTGCGCAGAAATTCAGCAGCGGTTGCGTAACGAGGAGCCAGCGGGCGCGGAAACAAGGTCAGGAGCGAGGGCTGCAGGGCCCCGGGCTGCTGCAGCGGGGGCTCGGGGCACGGGGAGGCTGCTGCAGCCAGCCCGGCACGGCACCGGGACGTGGCACAGCACCGGGACATGGCACAGCACCGGGACGTGGCACGGCACCAGGACATGGCACGGCACAGCGTGGCACAGCACAGCACATCATGGCACAGCCGTGCCACGGCAGAAGCAGCGCTGTGATGCTAAATGCTGACACAGATGTGGCTCCCAGGGGGGGTCAGGTTTGAGAATGGGGGCACCGGCTCCATCCCCCTGCACCACGGCTGGCACAGGCACGCACTGAGGGCTCGCCGGGGCTGGCACAGTCGGGATCCCCGCTCCAGCAGCACCCTGCCTCCCCCTCGCCATGGCACATCCTCCATCTGCTCCCCCCATTCCTACAGCAGCAGCCAGAACAGGCAGCCCCAAAACCCCCCAGGGGCGAGGTGGTGCCCGGGGGGGCACCTTCCTGCCTGCTGCATCCATCGGGGAGCAGGGGGCACCGCGGGGGCTCAGCTCTGCCCCTTCCCATGGGCTTCCCCTCCCTCCAGCACTGCTGCAGATGCTCTCCATGGATGCTCAGCCCAGAGGCGAGCTCTTCGCAGAGCCTGCGAGGTCTCTGGGCTGACAGAAACCGGGGGGGGGGACGCCCGCTGCTCCCACACCAGCCCGGCACGCCTGGCAGCTGCAGCGGCGCGTGACGCTCCCCGCGCAGCGCCTGCCTCAGCCGCTGCCCCCTCGGCGCAGGCAGCGCTGACTAAACGGGCTGACCGTGTGTCACCGGCTTAATTTGGCACCCGCCCTCTCGGCGAGATTTCATTAATCCAATCCCCGCGCCCGAGCCCCCGGAGGGAGCTGCCTCTCAAATTGGCACCTGTCACGGGGAACGTCGTCGTGCCACCGCTCCGCTCGGTGACGAGGCTGCGCTGCTGGGGTGGGGATGGGGATGGGGATGGGGATGGGGACGGGGGTGGGCACCGCACCCCTGCTAGGGCCATGGGAGGACAGAGCCATGCCCCAGGCCCACCAGGAGCCTCTTTGAGCCCAAAGAAGCCCGCAGCAGGCAGCAGCACCGCTGGGTCGGGCACGTCCCGTCCCCGCTGCTGCTCCATCCTACGGGACGGGAGATTTATGGCCCAGAGGAAACTTCTTGCCAGGAGCCTGCTGCCCTCCTCCAGCCGGCTCTGACCTCTCCTGTCACACCGAGATTTAAGCCCGGGATAATTGCACCTATTAGCCTAAACCAAGCTGCTGGGCTGGGAGCAGCGGTGGCTGCTGAGGGAGCCCCGCGGGGCCGGCGGCGTGGTGCGGGTGGGCTGCGCGGCACCAGCTGCACACCCCCGGGGCTGGGCTGAGCCCTGAGACCCCAGCAGGGATGGGGTGAGCTGGGAGCACGCCTGGCCCAGCCCTGCTGCTGGTGATGTGATGGGAGAGCTGTGGGACACTGCTGGGACTGGGCAGGGGCACGGAGATGTCTCCACATGGCACATCAGAGCCACCGGGCACCCCAAGGGGGCTCGGGGGCTGCAAAATGCCCTCGGTGGTGCAAGGCACAGCCCAGGGCAAGGCATGGAAGGGACACGAGCTGCTCCTTCCATGGTCTGTGGGGTCAATGGGATGGCTTCCAAGAGCCTGGTGCCCCCCAGCAGGGTCTCTGCCAGGCCGAGGTGTGCGCCCCTGGCCCATGGCCACACACCTGACCCCATCCTGCTGCTGCCAGGGAAATGTGGGGTGGCTGTGATGGAGCACCGAGACCCAGCTTGGGACAATGATGACCCCTGGCCTTCCTCCTCCTCCTCCTCCTCCTCCTCCCCTGGGTTTCCAGCAGCCCCCCCCCCCGCCAGCCTTGCACCGTGCCGCAGCAGAAGAGCTGCTCCATCAGTACCCAGGGTTGGTTCCACATCACCGCCAGGGTTTGTTTGTTCCTGGTGTGCTTCAGTTCCCTTTATTGTCCTCCTCGTGCTGCCCAGAGGCTCTTCCTCGATGCTTTTAGTATCCCTTATCCATTTTCTGTGTGCTGAGTCCAGTCCCGTGACATTCAGCAAGGTGCCAGGGGCTGCCCATGGGGCACAACAACCCCTCGCAGCGGTACGGGCTCGGGGAAGAGGGGTTGGAAAGGTGCCTGGTGGAAAAGGAATTGGGGATGATGGTTTACAGCCTGCTGAGCACGAGCCCACAGAAATAACGTGGCCAGCAGGACCAGGGAAGTGAGAGTCCCCTGTACTTGGCACTGGTGAGGCTGCACCTCAAATATTGTGGTCAGATTTGGGTCCCTCCCTACAAGAAGCACATTGAGGTGCTTGGCTGAGCACAGAGAAGAGCGATAAAGCTGGTGAAGGGACTGGAAAACAGGACTTAGGAGGGACCTGAGGTGGTTTAGTTTGGAGACGAGGGGGCTGAGGGGACACCTCACCATTCCCTACAGCTACCTGAAGGAGGTGGCGGTGAGGGTGGTGTTGGTCTCTTTTCTCAGGCAACAAGTGGTAAGATGTGAGGAAACAGTCCCAGCTTGTGCCAGGGGAGGCTGAGAGTGGCTATCAGGAGGAATTCCTTCAAGTAAGGGGTCGTGAGGCACAGGAATGAGCTGCTGAGGGTGGAGGCCCCATCCCTGGAGGCTTGGAGAGCCTTGGGGACGTGGCTCTGAGGGACGTGGCTCAGTGGTGGGACTCAGCAGGTGGGGCTGATGGGGGACGTGGTGGCCCTGAAGGCCTCTTCCAGCCTCGGAGACTCCCTGACTGTGGCTGTGCACAGCTTTCGTAGCTCCCCATGGAGCCTGAACTCTCCACGGCACCTTCAGCGCCTGCCCCTTCCCCACCAGCAAACGCCACCCCCCTGCCACCGAGCCTGGCTGGGGGGCTGCTGGCACACACACACACATAAAAACACACAAAACCACATAAAAACACACAAAAACACATAAAAACACATAAAAACACATGCAGAAACACAAACTCACACACAATATGGAAAGGTGTCCCTGGCTCGCTCAGCGAGGGTGACCGAGATCCTCCCGTCCCCGGGCGCAAGGGCCCCCGTTCCCCGTCCCCAGACCCCGTCCCCCGGTGCCCGTACCCCGGCCGGCCCCAGCCGTTTCCTCCCCCCCGTGGGCCAGCAGCAGCTTCCTCCTGCCGGGCGCGGTGACAACAGGATGCGGCCCCCGCCGTGCCTCGAGAGGCGCCCGGCACGCTCCGATGCGCCCCGGCAGCGCTTCGAGCCCGGCACGCACCGAGGTGGTGGCGGGGATGGTGCAGGGTGGCAGGGAGCTGCCAGCACAATTTTGGCACGTGGGGCATGGTCCTGGTCCCCAGCACCGTGATCCCCAGGAGTGGGGGATCCTGGAGTGGTTTTGTGCCCCCAGTGCCACCCCTGCCATGGGCACGACCCCTGCCCCCAGCCCAGGCTGCCCCCAGCCCCATCCAGCCTGGCCTTGGGCACCCCCAGGGATGGGGCACCCACAGCTCCTGGGGCAGCCTGCGCCAGGGAAGGCTTTCACCATAACATTTAACCCAAATCTGCCCTCTTTTAGCTTAAAGCTGCCCCCCTTGTCCTGTCGCTTCCCTGCCGGGCAGGGCAGGGCAGGAGGTGTGAGGGTGGGGGCAGTGGGTGCGGAGCCTCGGGCACAGCTGGGGGGCCCCGTGCAGGATCCTGCCCGGCCCCTGGGCCCGCTGTGGTCAACGGGAAATGGGGAAAAAAAAAAAAAACAGCAAATGTTCCTCACATCGACTTTTCCTTTCAAAAGGGGGGATTCAAAACAAGAGGGAAAGACGGCTCTGTTTTTGAAGAGAGTCATGTTTTCCATCCCCAAAACCTGTCAGCAAAAGCAGAAACAAGGGGTGAAACCTTCTGATGAGTGAAGAGAGAGAATCAGGAAGTGTTTTGATGAAAAGCATCCTACCACCTCTGCCAGACAGAGGCAGACAGGCAGAGATGAGTAACCACGCGCCAGCTGTGCCTCATCTGCAGCCCAGATGCCCCCCAGGCGCCACCCCAGCACCGCGGCCCCGCTCCCGGCCCCGCTCCCGGCCCCGCTCGCCGCCGGCCGTGCCGGAGGAGCAGGCACAAGCTTTGGGTGTGGAACACGACGCCTGTGATTTGGGCAGCACCGAAATTTAAAGCGCCTTTATTTACTGTCCCGGGCACGTGACCCACACGAGAGCAGCGGCGACGCGGGCGCGGGAGGAGGAGCGGTGCCATTTCCCCCGGTGCCATTTCCCCCGGTGCCATTTCCCTCGGTGCCATTTCCCTCGGTGCCATTTCCCTCGCCCCCGTGCGCAGCCGGCGCCGTCCCACCCGCGTGGCAGGCAGCACTTCCTTTCTTCTAGCAAACCCGAGTGCAAAACACCTGAACACCGATTTTTTTTCCCTGCACACCGAGCCCCCCACCTGGAGCCCACGTGCGGCGGGGCGGGCAGGTAACGCCTCGCGGTGCTGCCCCGGGGCGCTCTGCCCACCCGCCCGCCCGCCCGCGGCCCCGGCAGAAGTCACCGGTGAAAATATCAGTCACCATCTGGAGGGGAAAAACCCTCCGCTTCCCTTTTCTCTACTTCAGCAAAGTCAAAAGTCAGGCCGCGGAGGCGCGTGTTTCTAGGCAATGATTAACGCCGAGGCGGGGAGGCTCCGCGTCCCCGGTGAGCCGCGCGGCGGACACGGTACAAAGGCTGACTTCCCGGCGGGTTTGAAGGGCTCAGCCGCGCCTCAACAACACAGCAAAACCCACAAAGCCGCTCTCTGACCGTCCCTGTGAAGCTGCCCTGCTGATGGCACAGTGGGGCACCGGGGTGGCTTTGTCCCTGCCAGGTCCCCGTTGCCACCCGCGGGTTCGCCTGCTGCGCCCGCACCGACCTGTGCGCACCCGGCTCTGTCTGCATGGAGCCAGGGCTGTAGGAACACATCACAGAATCACAGAATCACGGAATTTCTAGGTTGGAAGAGACCTCAAGATCATCGAGTCCATCCTCTAACCTAACACTAACAGTCCCCACTAAACCATATCCCTAAGCTCTACATCTAAACGTCTTTTGAAGACTTCCAGGGATGGTGACTCCACCACCTCCCTGGGCAGCCTGTTCCAGTGCCTAACAACCCTTTCAGTAAAGAAATTCTTCCTAACATCTAACCTAAAACTCCCCTGGCGTAACTTTAGCCCATTCCCCCTCGTCCTGTCACCAGGCACGTGGGAGAACAGGCCAACCCCCACCTCGCTACAGCCTCCTTTAAGGTATCTGTAGAGAGCAATAAGGTCGCCCCTGAGCCTCCTCTTCTCCAGGCTGAACAAGCCCAGCTCCTTCAGCCGCTCCTCGTAGGACTTGTTCTCCAGGCCCCTCACCAGCTTCGTCGCCCTTCTCTGGACCCGCTCAAGCACCTCCATGTCCTTCTTGTAGTGAGGGGCCCAAAACTGAACACAGTACTCGAGGTGCGGCCTCACCAGAGCCGAGTACAGGGGGAAATGATGCGTGGTGCGTGATGATGTACCTGCATCGGGCTGGCCTTACGTGCAGAGGCACCTCCATGGTGTGCCTCCATGCAGATGTCCCTGCAGGAGGCACCTCTGTGCAGATACACCTCCACGTAGAGGCACCTCCATGGTGCACCTCCATGCAGATGTGCCCACAAGAGGCACCTCCATGCAGCTACACCTCCATGCAGATGAAGCTCCATGAAGATATCCTACACACGGGTGCATCTCCATGCAGATGTACCCGAAGGAGGCACCTCCATGCAGATAACTCCATGCAGATGTCCTACACACAGCTACACCTCCACGCAGAGGCACCTCCACGATGCAATTCCATGCAGATGCACCTCCATGATGCACCCCCATGCAGACGTACCCAAAGGCAGCACCTCCACGCAGCTACACCTCCTCGCAGCTACACCTCCACACAGAGGCACTGCGCACAGCTGCACCTTGGTGCAGCCATACCCATGTGCATGCAGCAGCTGCTGGTGGTGCCAGGACCACTCCAGACCCCGTGCACAGCCCCGCTCGCTGCGCACTGCTGGGCGCACTCCCTGCCGGCGCGGCGCAGGCGGCCTCGTGCCGTGCGGGGCTGTGCATGCCCGGGCTGCTGCTGGCTGCTGGCCGCCGGCCAGCCACGCCGGGTCCAGTCACCTGCAGTTTTGCAACACAATGAGAGGGAAGCCGCAGGGGCCGCAGAAAGGAGAGGAAGGGTGTGCCAAGCAGCAGAGCAATTAGGGTATGGCTTCGGGATATGTTAAAAAATTCCTACAGCGCGGCAAGACTCAGACGGGGAATGGGAGAGGGAGCGCACGTGCGCCAGCCGCAGCAGAGCCCGGCAGGGTGCTAAAGCTGGAGCTCCCCACGCACCTCGCCGCTGCGGTGGGAGCCTGGGGAGAAAAACGGGCAGCCCGAGGCAGAAACAAAATGCTGAAACCTGGGGCAGGGATGGAGGTGGCCAAAGAGGGCCTGCGGGGACACCAAGGAGCTCAATGGGGTCAGCGTGTCTGCAGGTGGCTACCGCAGCCCACGCTGGTGCCAGTGTCCCGAAATAGCAGCAGCGCAGCGCCGGCACAGCCGGGGAGCCAGGGCGCACGCTGAGCTCGGGGCTCCAAATGCAGGAGCGAGGACCTGGAAGGAGCAAACGAGCTGCCAGCCGCCGAGGAGACCTGCAGAGAGGCAGTGACGGCGGTTACCAGGGCACATGCTTGTGTTGCAAGATCGTCACTGGATAAGAGGGCAGCCTGGGGCACGCTGAGCATCTGGAAAAATACCTCCTGCCGGCGACGAGATGGTGCATGGTGTGCGGAGAGGGCACGGGGAGAGCGCAGCGAGGCCTTCACCTGCCTCACAAGGCTGCCGAGCGCCTCGGGAACGGGGCGAGCGTGGTTGTGGGGATTTATTCGGCTGATAATAGCTCCCTGGCACCCCTCCAGAGCAGGGGCTTAGCCGCCTGGGCGCGCCGAGCCAGCGAGGCAGGGACGCTTACCCCGGGGTCCCAGGCTGCGAGCTGGCACGCTGCGCTGCCGAGGGGCCCCGAGAGGCAGCACGACAGGGGAGACGAGGCAGATCCCTTATCTCAAATACTTCCGAGATGACACACCAGCGCTCAGGGCAGCCATCGCTCCTCCTCGTACCTGGAATCGTTGCAGGGAGATGCCCAGAGCTGCACTGGGGTCCCTGGAACCGTGGCTGCAGCTGCGCCGTGGCCATCGGTGCTGCTGCGGGCCCCCAGTGCGCTGCCCACACCAGCCCCCAACCTGCAGCATCCTCGGGGATGGGGAGCACGGGGCAGCAGGGGGGGGGCAGCTCTGCCCTCCTGCATGGGACGGGGGGTGGCGGAGGGGCCGTGCCGTGCTCATGTCCCTGCCCAGCCCCAGGCACGGGCACGCGTTCAAGAAAGCCATTAGAGCGCGAGGGAGAGAGGGAGCAGCTTCCCCCTGCAGCAGTGAGCAAGGCGGCCGTATCAAGTCAGGGGAACGTAACATTAATTATTATTATTAATTAATGTCTTATTTTACAGTGCCCCCATGTGCGCTAGGCGCCTTCCAGCACTGGAGGCGAGCCTGGGTCCCTGCCTAAAAGGGTTTGTCTGGGCTGCAGCCCGCGTGGCACGGCCGGGCCCCTCCGTGCCCATGCTGGGGGCTGCGGGGCGCTGCCCCTGCAGAGCCCCCTGCCCCTGCAGAGCCCCCTGCACAGTGCAGGATGCCCGGCGTGCTGCACTGAGGGTCCCCACGCTGGTCCCCACCGGGTGGGGGGCAATGACAGCACCCACACAGAGTCCAGGGCTTTGCCCCGGTGCTCCCGGTGGGTTGATCTTGGCTCTCCAGCCCCTACCCAGCACCCGGGACATCACCAGCAACAACCTCCAGGACACCTCATGGGTGTTTGCACACCTCAAGGCAGCCTAATTGCTGACTCCTTTTGGGCATCTTCTGGTTTAGAGCCCCCATGGTGTGTCTGTGCCCGTTATCTGGCCTCCAGCACACACCCAGGGGGTGCTCAGGTCCCCACATGGCCCCAGGACCCCCTCTGGGCACCTCTGGCCAGGACAGAACGGGCCAACGTGGGGTGCTGGGGTGTGGGGTAAGGGTGCCTGGAATGACTGCCTCAGAGCAGAGGCACCCAGAGATGTCCCCAGGGGGTCAGGGCTCAGTGGCACTGGGGGACCAGGGGCACACAGTGCCCTGGAATTGCACGGCACGGCACGGCACTGCACAGCACCACCGCATCGCCCAGCACTGCACTGTTTGGCACCACGTGCATGGTTTGGCACAGGTCATCACAGGGCACGGCACAGCTCCACACCGCACTGCATGGCACCACATGGCACGGTTCGGCTCTGTTTGGCACTGCTCAACACAGTTTGGCCCTGCGTGGCACAGCTCAGCACCCCAGCCATGCACAGCGCCCCTGGCCCTGCTTGGCCTTGCCCTGCTCCCACCAGCACCGCACAGCCTGGCACGGCACAAAGCCCCTTGCCTTGGCAGCAGCCCTTGTAGCTCGGCATTGCATGGCACGGCTCGGCTCGGCATGGCACAGCCTGGTGCTGCCCAGGGCAGTGCTGCACGGGCTGGCACCGCTCAGCCGCACCCAGCACAGCTCGGCACGGCTCAGCACTGCTGGGCTCACCCTGGCTGTGCCCCAGCCCCACACGGGACTGCTGGCCTTGGCTCATCTTGGCCTGGCCCAACTTGCAGGGCACGGCACGGCTCAGTTTGGCTCAGCTTGGTTTATCCTGGTCCAGCACGGCTTGGCTCGCCGTGTCCTGCCCTGGCTTGGCACCACGCACCATGCAATGCCTTGACCCACTCCGGGCCATCCCGGCACGGCTCGGCCTGGCTTGGCACGGCACCAACCTCCCGGCACTTGACTCAGCTCGGCTTGGCCCAGCACGGTCTGGCTCAGCACGGTCTGGCTCAGCACGGTTTGGCTCAGCACGGTTTGGCTCGGTACCCCCTTTTGGCACGGCACCGCACGGACGCACCGCGCTCCGGCACCACTCAGCTGCGCGCCCTGCCTCCGGTACCCTGCCTCTCCATCCCATCCCGTGCCCAACCGTTCCGTGCCGAGCCGTGCCGAGCCGTGCCGGCGGCGGAGGGCGCTAGGACCGCGCGTTGGGGCTGCTCGGTGCTGCAGTGGAGGCGGCGGCGCTGCGGGAGGAGGCCTCGCCGGGCAGCGCAGCGCGGCGCGGGGCGGCTCGGCACGGCACGGCTCGGCACGGCTCGGCACGGCGCGCCGGGCCCGCACGGCCCCAGGTAACGGCATCCCCGACCCCACAGCCCCCACGACCCCCCCCCGGGGACGGGCACCCCCCCGTTTTTTTTTCTCCCACCCCCCCCTCCCCGGGTTTTTCCCCGTCCCCTTGGCACGGCTCGGCCCGTGCGCCCCCCCTCTCCGTCCCCAACCTCCCGCTGCTGCCGGGCGCGGGGGAAAAGCAGGAAAAGATGGCAGCGGCCGCACGGCCCCCCCCCGGACCCCCCCCCCCCAACACCTCCTCCGGTGCCCCCCCCCACCGCCCCCCCCCCCCGGGCCCGTCCCCGCCCCGCCGCGTCCTTGAGCGCCCGTGCGGGCGGCTGAAGGGCAGCGCCGGCCGCCCCCGAGCACGGCTCGGCCCCCCCCCGAGCCCCCCCCCCGTGTCGGTGTTGTGTGTTTTGTTTTTTTTTTTTTTTTCTTCCCTCCTCCTCCTCCTCCTCCTCCTCCTCCTCTCTTCCTCTTCCTCTCCCCCCCCCCCGCCCGCCCCGCTCCGGCTCGGTTCTCCCCGTCCCGGGAGCATCGCCCCGAGGGGGGGCGCACGGCGAGGAGGGGATGGGGATGGGGAGGGGGGTGGGAGATAGGGACGGGGGGTAGGGGATAGGGGATGGGGGTAGGGGATGGGGGTAGGGGTCCGGGATGGGGACAGGGGGTACAGGATGGGGATAGGGATAGGGGATGGGGGTCCGGGATGGGGGTAGGGGATAGGGGTAAGGGGTAGGGGACGGGGGATAGGGGATGGGGATGGGGGTCTAGGATGGGGATAGGGGGTACAAGATAGGTATAGGGATAGGGGTTGGGGGTCCGGGATGAGGGTAGGGGTCCGGGATGGGGGTAGGGGTAGGGAATGGGGGTAGGGGACAGGGGGTGGGGGTAGGGGTCCGGGATGGGGACAGGGGGTACAGGATGGGGATGGGGGTAGGGGATGGGGGACAGGGGATAGGGATAGGGGATAGGGGTAGGGAATGGAGTTAGGGGTAGGGGACGGGGGACAGGGGATGGGGAAGGGGGACAGGGGGTGCCCGGGCTGCGTGCACCCTGCCTGCACCCTGTGCACCCTGCCTGCGCCCTGCCTGCACCCTGCCTGCACCCTGCCTGTGCCCTGCGTGCCCTGCGTGCCCCCTGCCTGCCCCCTGTGCTCCGTGTGCTCCCTGCTTGTCCCCCTCCTGCCTGCCCCCTGCCTGCCCCCCCAGTCCCTGCCTGCCCCCCGCTGCCCACCCACCCCCTGTCTGTCCCCCCCCCCGTGCGGCCCCGCAGCCCCCAGGCCCGTTGAAGTTCAGCCGGGTGCTTGGTGCCCGCGGAAAGTTTCTCTTAGAGGGAAAAAAAAAAAAAGAAAACACAAAAATAAACCCAAAAACCAAACCCACGCGAACTAAAAAAGCAACCGCAGAGCGCCCCGGGGCTGCAGGCAGGAGGGGGCCGGGAGCAGCGGGGCCAGGGCCCAGCAGGCGCCCAGGTGCCCGGCCCCTCCGCGGGCACGGCTCAGCGCCGCGCTGCCTTTCCCCTCCTCTCTTCTCTCTTTTTCCTCTCTTTTTGGGTGTTTGTGCGTGCGAACCTGTGGGCAAATGAAATTTTCCTCTTCGCTCAGTTCCTCTTTCTTTATTTCTTCCCTTTGTGTGAGTGACGTAGACGGTGTCACCACGGGATTGGTGCTCGGTGCTGGCAGGGCTGCGCACGGCGTGCGGGGCGCCGGGAGCCAGCGGTGCCGTGACCGCCCGGCCCCCGTGGGGGCGAGCAGCGGGGGGCTTGGGCCGGACCCCCCCCTCCCCGGCACCCGTCCCCGAGCAGGAGAGCGGCCGGTGTGACACCAGGCGGCGGCTCCCGGCAGCTCCCGCGCGTGCAGTGGCCTTTTCGTGCTGAGTCAGCTCGAAACTTCCTAGCAGGAGCCTCTTTTCGCAAAATGAAGTGCCCGCAGACATCTCGAGGAAATGAGGGATGCCTGGGCGCTTCCCCGGCTGCCCGAACGCGCTGTGAGCACGGGGGCGTTCGGGAGAGCCCCCCCGGGTCGGTGGGCACGGGGTGGCCCCCATCTCGCCGTCCGGAGGAGCCCCCACGATGCCGGGGCTCTGGGAAATCTCCGCGGCCGCCCCTTCGCCCCCGCCTGCCCCGGGCACGGTGCAGCCACTCGGGGCCCCTCCAGGTGCTGGGTTTCGTGGGGGTATTTTTAGGATGTGCATCTGCACCCCTCCCCATGCCGGCCCACGCACCCTGCCTGCGCCCTGCCGCCCGTGGTGCCCCAGGAGGCCGGACCCGCTGGCACTAGGAGCAGGAGCCGGAGCTGGGTGGCAGGGTGGGCACACACCCGGTGCACACGCGTGTGCCAGGTGCCCACCTGCCCTGCAGCAGGTAGAGAGATGCCATCCCCTCCGGTTCGGTGCGTGGTCCTGCTCTTCATGCCAGGGGCTGCTCTTTGCCAGTGCCACCTGCACGGCGCGGGGACAGGGGACCTCGGGGTGCACCGGGCCAGCTCCTGCACCGCAGGGCACGGGAAGCACCGCTCCTGCTGGGCTCATTCTGCGTCCCACCACCCTTCCCAGTTACAGATTTGTGCCCCATCCCCAGTTCCCATCACCCAGCTCCGGCTCCCAGCCCCTGCTCTGTGTCCCTCTGCCCGGCGGAGGCGTTCGGCGCTGCCCGCCGCTTGCTGCCCACAAAGGCACTTGCTCACTGTAATCGAATCATCTCTCGGCCATTTTTTTCCGATAAGCCAAACCCATCGAGCTCTCCGGCCGTGAGGCATTTTCTTAGCTCGTGAGCCTGGCCCTGGCCCTGTTCTGGCCCCCTCCAGGCTTTCACCGTCCCGTCTGCAGGATGGGGAGCGGGACCGGAGCCGCGTCCTGGTGCTGGTGTCCCTGGCAGTGACCATCCCACGGGCAATTTTGTCTGAATCCAGCCTTTGCTAGCGTCGATGCTCTGCAGGATCTGGCTGTGTTTAGGCCTGCAACTTGTGTTTCAGTTTGCAGTGTGGCTTTGCAGTGCACGGCAGCTCCCCAGGGAGCAGCGCAGCGTAGTGCTGGGCACCGCATCGCTCCCCGGGGTGCAGTGTGGTGTGCTGCAGCACAGTGCAGTGCTGGGCATCGCTGCCAGGCGTGCTGTGCAGTGCAGTGCTGTGCAGTGCAGTGCTGTGCTCCCTGGGGTGTCGGATTGCTCCCCGGGGTGCAGCACGGAGCAGCAGAGCGCTTCGCTCCCTGGGGTGCAACTCAGGACGGCGCACCGCTCCCCGGGGTGCAGTGCCTCCCCCCTCAGGGTGCAGCGTGGCACGGTGCAGGGCAGGGCAGCGCACCCCAAGGTGCAGGGCATCACTCCTGGGGTGCAGCTCAGGGCAGTGCAGAGCTTCTGGAGTGCAGCTCAGGACAGTGCATTCCTCCTGGGGTGCAGTGCAGCGTGTTGCAGCGTGGAGCAGTGCATCGCTCCCTGGGGTGCAGCTCGGGGCAGAGCATCACTCCCGGGGTGCAGCGCAGCAGGGGGCACCATGTTGCTCCCCGGGGCGCAGCGCGGGGCTGTTTTGCGGGTGCCACCCTCCACCCCCGCCGTGTTTTTGGGAGCAGAGGGGCTGCCACCCCGTGGTGCCATGGAAGCCCCCGGGGGGCTGCCCCACACACATCGCAGCCGCGGCCGGCTCCTCTGGCCGACGCGTGCCCCGCGGTCAGATATTTAGCTTGCAAGTTGTAATTACTGGGGGGGGGGTGCGGATGAGGTCAGCGCCGTGCCCACGACGGTGGTTTTGCTGCAGCCATCTGTCGGAGCCGATGGCACGGGAGGCGCCGTCGCCGCTCGCCCCCCAGCTCTCCGCAGTGCCGGGCGCCGTCGGCCGGGGTCTGTCCCCGGTTCCCCCCAGCGCGGGGGGCTGCGGGAGCCCCCTTGGCGTGAGTCAGGGGTGCCGAGCGGCGAGGGGGGGGGCGGCAGAGGGGAGGTGGGGAGGGGGGGGCGTGGGTGACTCACGGCCACGGCTCCCATCCCTCTGAGTCAGCCCCGAACTTCTTCTCCTTCTTCCCCGGTGCCGGGGAGGGGGAGGAGGAGCGGTGACTCAAGGCGACAACAACAATAATAATACGGCGCTGCGGCACTTGTCACGGGGAAGGGGCTCGGACGGGGTCCCCCCCCGCGCGTCCCCGCCGGTGGGGACGCGCGGGGTCCCCCCCCCCGTCGGAGCCCGGTGGGTGCCGCTGCGGCGAGCGGCTGGGGCCGGGTCACCTTAGGACAGGGCGCACCGGGGCGCGTCCCGGCGGGGCGCACGGGGAGGAGAGGTGGGGGGGGGGGGCGCACGGCTCGGGGCGGGGGGAGCCGGGGAGGCGCCTCCGGTTCGCAGCATCTGGGGCTGGAGGGAGCCGAGCGGGGCCGGCTGCCGTCGCCTAAAATGGCTGTTGGGTTCCTGCGGGCTGGCGGAGGGAGCTGCGGCGTCCCCAAATAAGAGGCGGGTGCGGGTGCGGGTGCGGGTGCCGGCGGCGCGCATCACCGCAGGTAACCTACTTCCACCGCCTCTGCCGCCGGCGAGCGTGACTCCTCCGTGCGGGCTGGGGCGAGCGATTCCCCCGCTCGCCGCCGTCACCGGGATAAGGTCAGCCCCGGCGATAAATAGGGAGGGAGGCAGGAGGGAGGGCGGCGAGTCCCTCCCCGCGCCTCGGCGGCGAGCGCGGGCAGCCCCGGCCGGCTGCGAGCAGCGGGGCTGCGGCCCCCTCTCCCCCCCCCAACATCACCACCACCACCACCACCACCATCACCGCTGCCACCCCCGGCCCCCCCAGCAGCTGCCCCGCCGAGGGGATGCCCCGTGGGGTCCCCCCCGCAGCCGGCGGTGCGGGAGCGCGGTGACGGTGGCGGTGGCCGTGGCCTAGCGCGGGGACGGACGCGGCCCCGGCCCGCGGGTAAGAGCGGGGAGCCGGCGGGGGGGACCCGGCGGTGGGGTTTGGGGAGAGGTGGGGGGGTTGGAGAGGGGGGGGGACCCGGTGCCGCCGGCTTCTCCCCGGCTTTGTTCCGCGTCCCCCCCCGCCCTGCGGGTGCCGAGGGTTTTGTACGCAGCCCAACTATTTTTAGTGCGCTTGGAGACCATGTTTGCTGGAAGCGAATCAAAGCCTGCGAGCTTGGAGATTTTTCAGCGCGAGGCTGCGCACAGCGCGGGCTGCGGGCATGGGGGTGCCCGAGCTGGGGGGCTGGGGGGGCTGGGGGGGCTGGGGAGGGGGAGGTTAGGGGGGGCTGGTGGCCCCCCGTGTGGGTTGGGGGGGATGAGGAGGGTGGGGGACGGGATGGGGGAATGGGGGGACTGAGATGGTTTTTGGGGATGTGGGGACGGCGACTGCAGCGGCGCTGCAGGCAGGGACCCGCGGGGAGCGGGGGACGCTGGGGACATCGGGGACAGCAGCAGCCTGCAGTGCCTGCGGGCCCCCAATGGGCATGGGGGGTGCAGCCCGGGAGGGGACGGGGAGCCCCTGCTCCGGAGCTGCGTGGGACGCGGCCGGGTGTCCCCAGGTGTTCCCCGGCAGCACGTGGCCTCCCGTGCCCGCGGACGTGGCTTCGCCCTGGCACCGTGCAGGGGGAGCGGGGCTGGGGGCACCGGGGGGCACGGGCAGGGAGGGATGGGGGCACTGCCAGCCCTGGGATGGTGAGGAGGGATGCGAGGTGCTGTGCCGTGCCAAAATGTGTGCCGTGCCGTGCCGTGCCGTGCCGGGCAGCGTGCCGTGCCGTGCCGTGGTGCCAGCGGTGTGGCAGCTCCAGGACAGGCACCTGGGGCGGTGACGTGTGGGTGCCCGGTGCCACCCCGGGGTGTCCCATCGAGGGGCACCAGCCCCAAGGTCGGGGTCCCCCCGAGCTGCAGGGAGGGGAGCAGCAGGGCTGCGAGCGCAGGGCCAGCTCTGAGGAGCTTGGCAGAGAGCAGGTGTGGGCAGAGCCCGTGCTGCAGGGGGCTCGTGGGGACACTGCCCCAGGGATGGGGACAGGGACAGGGACACGGGGACGGGGCTTCCCCATGGAGGCTCCCTGACAGGTGGCAAAGGAGGCGCCGGGGGAAGCCCTGCAGGCTGTGTGCAGGCGGAGGGGGACACAGCACGCACCCCAATCCTGCACCCCCATCCTGCACCCCCATCCTGCGCCCCCAGCCCCCCTCCTGCACCCCACACCTTATCCTGCACCCACACCTCACACCCCCACCCCACAGCCCTGCCCCACAGCCCCATCCCGCACCCCCAGCCTGCCTCCCACCCTCCCCACCCTCATCCCAGCCCCAGGAACGAGGGGTTGGGGGGCTGCAAACGGGGGGGCTGGGGACAGGCGAGCCCTGCCCCAGCTCCCCCCAGCCCCCCCTCCGGCCCCGCTGCCCCCAGCCCAGCTCCCCGCTCTCGGGGGTGCCGCCGCCGGGCCCGGGGGAGGCTGCGGCAGCGGCGGGGCCCCCGCTCCCCCCCGCAGGCAGCCCCGCGCCGCAGGCAGGCAGGCAGGCGCGGGGACGGGAGGAACGTGCCGGGGTTTGAGTTTCTGTTCCTAGAAGCTGCGGCCCTGCCCGCCCGGCAGCCCCCCACCCTGCCGGCTGGGAACGAGCTGCGGCTGGAAAGCTCTAGAAACAAATTGCAGCTCCGGTGCCAAAGGCAACAGCAGCCTCGGCCATGGCTAATGCAGGCAGCGTTTTCCATAGCAACAGGTGCTGGGGCTGACGCCTCCGCCGCAGCCCCGCGGGGCCCTGCCTGCGCCTGCACCCTGCTGCCTGCACCCCACAGCCCAGGCTGCGTGCCCCACGCCCTGCACCCCGCGCCCTGCGCCCCACTCGGTGCATCCCGCACCCCGCGCCGTGCACCCTGCACCCCGCAGCGGGCACTGCGCACCCTGCTCCCCGCGCTGGGCACCCTGCATCCTGCACCCCGCACCCCACATCATGCACCCCACACCCCACATCATGCACCCCACACCCTGCATCCTGCACCCCACGCTGTGCCCTGTGTGCCCTGCACCCCACACCGTGCACCCTGTGCTGGGCACCCTGCATTGTGCACCCTGCTCCGTGTGCCCTGCAGCTCCTGTGCGCACCCTGTGCCATGCCCCCTGCACTGCACCCTGCACGGTGCACCCCACACCCCGCACTGTGCACCCCACACACTGCAGGGTGCACCCCACACCCCACACTGTGCACCTTGCCCTGTGTGCCACGCACCGTGCACCCCACACTGTGTGTCCTGCACCACTCGTGGTGCACCCTGACCTGTGCTACACAATGCACCCCGCAACCCACGCTGTGCACCCCCATCCCACACCGTGCCCCCATCCCACCCTGTGCACCCCACATCCCACCCTGTGCACCCATCCTACACTGCACCCATCCCACACTGTGCACCCACCCCACACCATGCCCCCATCCCTCCCTGTGCCCCCATCCTACGCTGTGCCCCCACCCCACACCATGCCCCCACCCCACACCGTGCCCCCACCCCACCCTACACCCACCCCACACCACACAGCACCCCCGCAGCACGCACCCTGTGCCCCACAAGTCAGATCCCGTGCCGCGTGCCCCACACCTGCCCCATGCACTGCGCACCCCGAGCCGTGCGCCCCACACCGCGCCCCGCACACCCCGGTGGGGCCGCAGCTCCACCGCCCGCCGGGGGCGACGCCAGGGGGGCTCGGCCCAGCCCGGCTGAGTCAAGGTTGCGGCGTGTTAATAATTGCTGGGGGCTGGGGCCCGGCGGGCGCTCCCCCCTCACCCCGTGCCTCTGTTCCCCGCAGGGCAGGAGGATCCCGGCAGGCGCAGGGGCTGGGCGCCGGCCCCCGGACCCCTCGGCGGCGCAGAGCCGGAGCGCGGCGGTGGCAGCGGTGGCAGCGGCGGGGCCTCAACTGGTGCTGAAGCTGTGAAGCTCCCCGGTGCCCGCCCGGCCCCCGCCCTCCGCCCCCCACCATGCCGTCCAGCGGCGCCCTCGACGCCAGCAGCCCCGTGCCGGACCGCGAGGCGCTCGACACGCACAAGGTACGGCCCCGGCACCGCGCGGGGGGACACGGGGACACGGGGACACGGCTGGGGGGCTCCTGGCACCGCGGTCACCCCATCAAAGCAGGAGCCAAGGCTGCAGGGGGGGCCCCTCCAGCTGCGCTCCCCCCCTGTGCTGCAGCAGCCTGGGGAGCGCGGAGCTGGGCGGCATGGGGGGGGGGCGCGAGGCTGAGCCGCAGCGGGGATTAGTGGGGATTGAGCTATTTCTGGCAGTGGGGAGGGGGGGCCACAGGCAGGCTGCTCCCGCCCTGCTGGGGCACGGGTGTCCCCTGCTTTGGGGCATCCCCTGCTTTGGGGTCACATCCCCTGCTTTGGGGTCACATCCCCTGCTTTGGGGTCGCATCCCCGGCTTTGGGGTCGTGGCAGTGGAGTGGGAGGGCGCACGGGGCGTGGGGCAGTGGGAAGGGCACATGATGGGGTGGAAAGGGGGGCATTTGGGGACAGGAGGGGACAATGCACATGCGCTCATGGCTCGCTGGGGTGGGGAGAGCAGCCAGCAGGCAGAGGATGGGGTCATGCGCCCCCGCTGCTGCCCCGGGCTGGGGGGTGGCTCAGCCCCCAGGGATTCACTGCGCCCATCCCAAATCACCCGGTGCTTTGCCACGGTGCCACACGGGATGGAGAGGGGCTGAGCAGTGGCTGGCGGAGCAGGGTGGGGGCTGCAGGTGCCACACGGATGGAGGGGTTGTGCTGGGTTTTGGGGTGCCCAGGGATGGTCCCCAGCCAAACCCAGGCGTTGTGGCAGCTCTGGCCATGGCCTCGGTGCGCCTCGGTGTCCCCGCAGCACGAGGACGAGCGGGGCCAGCCCGAAGCTGGGTGGCTGCTCCCTCCACGGGGGAGGCGTCGCGCTTCCTCGGGGAAGCAGCAGCGTCCCCGGGGCGCTGGGGACACGGCCTGCCCCGGTCACGGTGTGGGGACTGGGGCAGCCGGCCAGCTGGATGCCAGCCTGCCGCAGGCGCTGCGGGGTTGGGGTCAGCCGAGTTCCTCCGGGCTCCCTCGGCCGTGGTGGCCACGCGGTGCCTCCCTGGTGCCTCCTGGCATTTGGGGGTGCTGCATGCGGCACGGGGGCGTTTTGGGGTCTCCATCCCCTCCGGATCATAGCACGGTGCCCACTGACCGGTGCCACGGCAGGGCCAGCTGGCGTGCCCGCTGCTGTCCCCATCCTTCAGGCCAGTGGGACCCCAGTGGGGTGACAGCGGAGTGCTGGGGCTCTGCCTCGCCAAATGGGGACCCTGCGAGCCCCCGGGCTGGCTGCAACCGTGCTGGGCTGAGCTGTCCCAGCCTGACCCCGCCGGGCTGCGGCACCACAAGCGGGGAGGTCACCTCTGCAGGAGGGACACGCTGCCGTGGGGCCGTGCCACGCCGCTGCCATCGGCACCGCGCCAACGAGGCTGAGCCAGGGGCTTCCCGCACCCCGTCCCCCCCTTACCCCGCCGGGCTGCTGCCCCCCCTGCCGCTGCCAGCCCCGCTGCAGCCGGGAGCTGGGACCCGGCGGCGCTGCAGCGGCAGCACTGCGTCATGCAGCAGCTTCTCCCCTCGGAGGTGGTTTCCCTCCGGGTTGTTGCTTGGCAGCGGCGGAGGAGCGCTGCGCCGCGCTGCGGGGACGCGCCAGGCTCCTCGGCGAGCCCCGGGGAGATGAGGAGCGGGGTGATTTATGGGGAGATGACTCAGCTCCCAGCACAGGCTGGAGGCAGCGAGGGGCTGCAGCAGCAGGCGGGGGGGTTGGGGGGGGGGGGGCGCGCAGCCCCCGGTTCTTTCTGCCAGCCTCCCTTGCTCTGGGGCTGCCTCCCTGCGCCTCCTTTCCCTGCCTGGATTTTTGGGGTGCGGGCGCTGCCCTGGGGGTCCCCGCAGCCCCCCGGTGCTGTGCCAGCCCGGCAGTGCAGGGATGGGGCTGAGCCCCACGGCGGGGCTGCCCCACACTTATAGGGCCGGGCAGGGAGCAGTGGGGTCAGCTTGTGGGGTGCATGTGGGGGCTCTCCATGGGGGCATCCCCACCACCCTTTGCTGCAGCATCCCTTGAGCAGGCATGCAGCCATGCTGGGAGCAGGGTGAGCCCTGGATTGAGGCTTGGGGGGCTGCCCCATGGAGCTGGGGGGCTCTGCGCACCCCCCCTCCAGCCTCAGGATCTGGCCCCTGCCTTCCCCAGCAGGTCGCAGCGCCCAGCACCGCCTCGCTGGGCAGGCACCGCAGCCACAGGGCTGCTCCGTGGTGCCCGGGCTGGGGGCACTGCAGAGCCCCCTCCCCACGGGGCGCAGCAGCACCCCCAGAGGGGGGGGACAGGGCACAGCCTGGGGGCCCTGCAACCTGCACCCTCCCTGCACCCTCCTGCGCGTGGCTCCGGCACAGCCTGGGGCTCGCTTTGGGGATTGCAACGAAGCCTCGGTGCCACCGCTGCTGCTCCAGCTCCGCTGCTGTTCCCGGGGGGGCCGCGCACCCCCAGCATCCTGGGGAGCCTCCTGCAGCTCGCTGTGCACCCCAACCCCGTGCCGCAGCAGGGCTGGCCGGCCGGCACAGCCCCCGTGCCAGCAGCACGCCTGACACCCCACTGAACATTTCCCTCACATCCAGCACAAACACGGCCGCAGCCTGGATCCCAGCGCCCGGCCAAAGCCAGCACGTGGGCGCGGGGAGGCTGCCCGGAGGGGACGGGTTTTCGTGGGGCTCGCCGTGCCCGCGGCCTTCCCGCTGCCGGGAGCACGTGCGGCGCTGGGCGAGGGGCCCCCACGTGCCAGCAGCCAGCTCCTTCGCCTGCTCCTTCCCACCGGGGGCTGGCTGCGGGGCCGGGCGCCCACCGCCCCGGCACCGCCACGGCCCCGCTCTCCAGGAATGGAGCCGCGTGCCCGGGGGCGGCTCCAGCTGGGACAAAGTGCAGCGCCGCGTGGTTTGGCAAGGCGCGCTCCCGCGGCTGCGTCCCGGTGAGGGGGGGGCTGAGCTCCGCTCCCCCCCGCCACGGTCTCCCCGGCACGCTCCTCCCTGGCGCAGGCATTGCACGGGGACGGAGACACGGAGGAGCCTGCAAGGAGCTGGTGCTCCCCAGTCCCCCGACCTCTCCTGGGGACCCCGAGGCTGGAGCTGGCTCAGCTGGGAGCACCGCGAGCCCCTGTGCCAGCACCAGGTCCCACACTGACCCCGATCACTGTGGGGCTGGCACGGACCAGGGAGCGATCCCAAGGGCACGTTTGGTGTTTGGGGCCAGCATGGCGCAGCCGTGACCGGTGCCAGCGCTGCAGCTGTGCCGTGCTGGTGCCGTGGTGCAAGGAGAGGGGCTTCAGGGGGAGCTGAAACCCGTGGGGAGCTCGCGGCACCTCTGCGGACCCCGTTCGGATCCTGTGCCGGGACTGTGCTCAAACCGAGCTCCTGACGTCGTCCTTGGACCCGTCCCAAAACCTCCCGGTCGGGGCCGCGTGGAGCTCCGAGCCCCGGGCAGGAGCCCCCCGGGTGCCGCGGTGCCGTGCCGCAGCCCCTGCCCTGCTCTGCCCTGGCTGTGGGGCAGGGCTGGGGCCAGGCAGGCTCCGTGCACACCCACCCCAGGTGCTGTGGGGGCTGTGGGGGCTGCCGGGGATCTCCAGGGGTCCTGGGCAGGTTTCACAGCCTCTGACCCCCGGCCTCGCCGTGCTGGAGCCGGCCATGGTGCCCCGAGCCCTCTCTCCGTGCCCAGTTTGGGTCCGTGCAGGGGACATGGGACTGCAGGGGGGTGGCTCAGAGCGGGGAGCTGCTTCTGGACACTGACCCTAGGGCATGGCATGTGCCCCCCCAGAGGCTGGACCCCCCCGGGCAGCCCTGCTCAGCCCGTGCTGGGTGCCACTGGCACCAAACGCAGCGCCCCTGCCACGGGCAGCCCCTGGGCAGGAATGCGGCCGGGGCCGGGCGAGTGCAGCTGGATGTCGGAGCTGTCTGGCTGCCAGCTCCCATCCCCTCCCCGGCCTCTCCCTCGCCGCCCCCCCGCCGGCCTCTCCGCCTTCCCCGCTCCCCCCTCCGCGGCCTCTTCCTGCCTTGGCCGCGGCCGAGATCTTCTGGGGCTCAGGTGAAACGCTCCCCACCGCCGCGGGACGCGCCGGGCCCCGCGCAACCCCGGCCCCCGACACCGCCTCTCCGGGCACGGGCATGTCCCCGGCCGTGCCGCGGTGCTGGGCGCAGGGAGCTGGTTCCTTTCCTGGGGCAGAGCCCGGGGGGGGGACACCAGGGGAGGGGCCCCCAAAGCGCTGCGGGTGGTGGGGAAGAGCAGGCGGCTGCTGGCGTGCTGGTTCCTGCACCCTGCCCGTGTCCCTTGGGGGCTGTGGGGGCCACACAGCCCTGAGTGGGGTGTGCAGGGGGTGCAGGAGCCCCCAGCCCCACACGTGCAGGGCTCCGGCAGGTTGGGGGGGCTGGTGTGGCCCCCCCCCAGGCGGTGGCACTGCTTGGCACATGGGGCTGCGTTGCCAGGCCGAGGTGCCCGGCCCCACAGCGGTGCGCCCAGCCCCATGGCGAGGGCTGGCCCCAAGCCCTGGCAGAGGTCACGCTCACCCTTTGAGCCCCCCCAAGGGCACGGGGAGTTGTGGAGGGTCCCAACCGGGCCCCCCAGGAGGAACTGGGTTGGTTCAAGCGTAGCGAGGCTGTTGCAAGGTGCCCGGCGTGCCCATGGCACCCATGGGTGCCAGCGAGCCCCGCAGCAGGCAGGAGCGGAGCCGTGAGCAGGCGCCCGGGGTGCACGGCCCCGGGGCCGGCGGCGTAACCGTCCTTCTGTCTCCGGCTCGCAGGGGGAAGAGGAGCCCGAGGAGAACCAGAGCAAGGAGGAGAAGCAGGATCCGGGGACGCCCATGAGGAAAGCCGGGCGGCCCGGGCGGAAGCGCAAGCATGCCCAGGTGAGCGCGCGGGGGGCGAGGCGGGGGCAGCGGGCGGCCCCCCCCCCCCCGGTGGGCAGCCCCCCCCGTGGGCGAGCTGCGCTGGCCCTGGGACTACGGCTCCCGGCGTGCCGCGGGCCTGTCCCGCCTCCCTGCGCCGAGGAAAGTCCGAGAGCGGCACAGCGGCCGGAGGGAAGCGTGTCCCCCCCCCTCCCCGCGGCCCCTGCCAGCTCCTCCTGCCCTGGCAGCGCTCGGGGTCCGGCACGGCTGCGGTCGAGGCCCCGCGGTGCACTTGTCCCCGTGCTCCCCCCCCCTGCCAGCTCCCGGTGCCGCGCAGCTCTGGGATGGCCCCCCCGGGGCTCGCTGCAGCAGCTGCAATAACAAGGGCAGCGTGGCCGCGCGGAGCCCAGCTCCCTGCTGGCTTCCCCGGCTCCCACGGTGTGGGCGATGTCCCCTGCCACCACCCCGCATGTCCCAACCCCGCTGCAGCCGGGCAGGGCTGTCCCCATGTCCCTGCTGGTGCCGTCCCTGCGCTCCTGCCCCATGGGAGCAGCCTCGCGGTGCTGCTCGCGCAGGGGAAGGCTCAGGGCAGCGCCTCGGGGTGGTGCCGCAGGGGTGGAGGGGCTCAGGCAGCAGCAGGACCTGGTGGGGCACCGGGTTTGGGCCCCCTGTTGCAGCAGGACCCGTGGAAGTGGTGGCTCTGTCCCCACGAGTGGTGGCACAGGGACACGTGGGCACGTGCGGTGCCGGTGCGCACGGCTGGGGAGCGCGCGGTGGCCGACCCGGTGCTGGGGTGGGAAGGGACTGGGAAAGCTGTGCCACTCACCGGGTGCCTGCCACCCTGGTTCAGTGCCTGGGGCGGGGGCAGGCGCTCCCCGGGGGGCCACAACCCCACTGGGAAGGCGCACGGACCCCCGGGTGTGGGGCTGGTGGCGAGGGGCTCTGGGGAGCCGCCGTGGAGCGCACGCATGGCTGCGGTGGGGAGCGTTGGCACCGTCCGTGCCCCGGGGCACCAGCAGGGCTGGGTGCTCAGCCTGCGTGCGCAGCGCCCCGTCCCTGTCCCCACACCCCCATGGGAGCTGGGGGGGGGACACAGAGCCCCCGTCGGGCCGCCCGTGGCTGGAAACCAGCAGTCTTATGGGGAGCACATGGAGACGCGCAGGGACGGGGGGGCGTTTGCTGCTGAAAGAACTTTTTTTTGCAAAGGTTTTGCAGCTGTGAAAAGTTTTTGCTCCGCGCTCGGACACGTCCAGGGTCTCCGTGGGGCTGCGCTGGCCTCGCCGGGTGGGACCATGTGTGGGGCAGGCGCGGTGCGAGGGGGGCAGCGGGGGCGCGGGCCGCAGTGCCGGCTATAAATACAGCGGGTGGGAGGTGAGCGCGGGGAGGGCGGGGAGCTGCTGCGGTGGAAGAACAATACTGGCACGGGGACAAACGGGGAGAAGCCGTCCAGGAACAGGCCGAGCCTGGAAACCGGCAGGGATCTGACCCTCGGAGGGGGCGACCCCCGGAGAGCCGCGGGACGAGAGGGTCCCCGCGCCCAGCCTGGGGCGCACGGGGGGGCAGCGGCAGCGCCGTGACACCACCGGGCACCTCGTGGTGCTTGGGTGCTGGAGGTGGCACCAGGAGCCTGAAACCGCCACGGCTCCAAGGGGGGGTCCCCAGGCACCTGCACGCCGTGCCCGCTCCGTGCAGTGGAGCTGGCAGAGCCCCGCGGCCCCGTGGCTGCCCGGGCAGTGCCAGGAGAGCGCCGCTGCGCTTGGGAAAGCCCCGTCCGGGTGTGGGCTGCTATAAATATCCGCCAGCTGGAGAGCCCCGCGGTGCCGGCTCCTGCGGAGAGGCCAGGCCGTGACCCGGGGAGCTGGACCCGGGCGGAGAGGAGCCAGCGCGCGGTGTTGGGGGGCGCAGGGAGCGGGGATTGAGCCCTGGGGGCCCGCTGAGGGGTCCCAGCCCCGGGCTCACGGTGGGCAGAGGTTTTGTAGGAGGGTGCTGAGCACCCCCACGGCTGGTGCAGTGCTTCGGGACGCAGCAAATAAGGGGCCTGGTGGGGGTCCAGGCGCCGAGGGTTTGTGCTTTGCCTTCCTCACCCCGGTGTGTCGGTGGGGCAGGGAGCTGTGCCCCGGCTCCCCAGCCCGGACAGGACTTGTGGGGGGGACACGTGGGGCGCAGAGCAGGGAACCCGGCAGAGGCTGTCCGGGGAGGGGGCGGGAAGCCCTTCCTGCAGCTGTAACCGGACCTTTTGTTTTTCCAGGTGTTCGGAGGTATTTTTCCCCAGGGGTGACGTTGTCAGCCAGGTGAGCAGGGCCCGGGGCAGGGAGGCTCTGCCCCAGCACGCTGCTCCCGGCGGGACCATGCGGGCGGCCCCCGCCTGGCTGGGGACCCTGCGGGGACCCAGCTGGGGCCCCTGTGACACCCTGCGGGGTCGAGACCCACGGGGTACCGGTGTGGGCAGCAGCTGGCAGGCCGTGCCGTGCCTTCCCCTGCTGTGCCGTGCCCTTCCGAGCTGTGCCGTGCCGTCCTGGGGGCCGCGAAGCCACCCTGAGCTGTGCCGTGCCGAGCGGTGCCACGCTGTGGATCTGTGTGCGCCCAGCGTGGGGGTGGCAGAGCGGTGCCACCCCCTGTCCCCCTGCCCGGACAGGGCCCCGGCACAGCCCGTGTGCCCCGGCAGCAGCGGGGCCACCCCGCTCCCGGCAGAGCCGCGTCCTTGGCGGGGGCCCAGCGGCTGCACGGAGGGGAGGGGAGCGCAGAGAAAGGCAGCGCTTGTTCCCAGGGCCGGCTGGCGTGGAGGAAGCGGGTGGGTGGGAAGGAAGGCAGTGCCGGCCCGGCCAGGCCTTCCCCGGGGGACGGGGACGGGCGCCGGGGTGGATCCCCGACCCCTTCCCCTGCGCCTCCCCGGCACGGCAGCAGCGATGCTCGAGCGGCAGCACCGGGACGTGCCGGCGGCACGGGGGGCTTGGAGAGCCACGGGGCCCGTCCTGACCCAGGTAGGGCTGCAGGAGCGGGGCTGGGGCTGGGGCTGGCCCCCCCCACGGAGCTGTCTCTCCCACCCCCTGCACCCCTCCGAGGGACCCCGGACCCTCGCCAGCGCCTGGCTCGGTGCCACACACACTGGGGCAGGAGGAGGGGGCGTCGGGTTGTGCGGGGAGGGCATGGCCCCAACACCCAGCCCTGCCCGTGCCGGCACGTCCCGGCAGGCCCTCGTGCAAGGGAGGCCGTCGTGCAGGGGGACGTGTGACACGGCGGGGCCCTCCTGCCCTCCCTGCCTTCCTGGCATTGTCCGCCAGCCCCACACGGCCCACGGAGCCCCTGCCCGTGGCGGGTGCCGCGCTGGCTGGAGGGGGCCGGGGGCGGCGGGCGTGCGGTGACAGTGACGCCAGCTTCCTGACGCGGAGGCGGGCAGGGGGCGGCCGTGCCCGCGGGAAGGGCTGCGGGAAGGGCTGCAGCACGGCCGGGAAGGGGCTGCCAAGGGAGGAGCTGGAGCGGGGCCAGGGCTCCGGCGCGGCGCTGGAGGCGCGGGGAGCGGGGCGGCCGTGGCCGCGTGGGGAGGGGGGCGGCCGGATCCCGTCCGGGGCGCAGCGGGGCCGTGCCGAGCCCCCCGTGGCCGTGCCGAGCCCCCCGTGGCCGTGCCGCCCTCCAGCCCGTGCCGCCGCCTAATCCAAACCACATTGGTCGGCGCTTCCCGTTTCCTCCCTGGGAAGCGCACGCAGCCCCTTGCATTGTTTTCGGCACGGCAGCCAGGATGCGGCCCCGAGCGGGAGGCGAGAGCGGGGCTGGGGGGCTGCGGACCCCCGGGGAGGGCAGCAGCCACCACGGCCGTGCAGGGAGCAGCAGCTGCCTTGGCTCCTGCTGCAGGCCCTGCCACAAGGACGTGGGCCCTCAGCCCGTTCCCGTGCCCCCCCTCACTCCTCCCTCTGCCTTCAGCCCCTTCCAGCGAGCTCCGGGGCACAGGGACGCGGTGCAGCTCCCAAACCCTGCTTTGATTCTCCCCTGAACCCCACTCCCATCCCTTTTCTGGGCCCTCTCTGCCCCCCAGCAGCTCCGAGCCCCCCAGCCTCTCCGAGCCGTGGTGGTTCAGGCGCCAGCGGTGCGAGGGTGGCAGGGGGACATGGGGGGGGGGGAGCGTGAGCGTGCGCCGCACAATCACTTCCAGACCCTGCGCGAGGCTCGTGTGCCGGCACCGACCCCTCGCGGCTCCCCCTGCTCCCCGGCGTCTCTCCGTGGACGTGGCCGCATCCAGCCCCGTGGAGGTGCCCGGGGGCCCGGCACCGTGCTGCTGGCACACCTTGGTGTCCCCACAGCCCTGTCACTGCAGTCCTGCGGGTCCCAGGGAGCCTGCGCGGTGGCTTGGTGGTTTGTCCTTCAGCCTCGTCCTGCTGTGCTCGCCCTTGCTCTTGTCCGGGCTCTCCTGCGGCACAGCCCAGCAGCCACCTCCGCCCTGCTGGTGGCACCCACTTTGTGCTAGGGGCTGGCCACGGCCACCCTGGGGACTGGGCTGTGCCGGGGCTGGTGGCCGTTTGGCACATGGAGAGGCTGCGTGGTGTCCCCAGGGCTGGCAGCGGTGGCTTGTGTGTCCCCGGTGCACGGGCACGCGGTGTCCTCGTCCCCCAGTACAAGTGCTGTGGTTGCTCCGGGGGTTGCCGTGCCCTGGGAGCGGTGGGAGCGGGACCACCCTGGCCCCAACTCCCCCCCCCGGCACCGTCACTGCAGCGGGGGCCGTGCAGCACAAACCCAGCACAGCAGGGAGGCCCTGGGGAGCGCTGCCCTGCATCCCCCAGCCCATTTCTGGCACTGCTGGCGCTGCGAGACCCCACCAGGGTCCCCCCGGCACCCTGCGGCTGCCCCCCGCCCGCCTCTCCAGCCCCGTTCCTCCCCCTGCGGCTTGCCGCGGGCTCGTCCCCTCCTTCCTGGCTCCGCTGGCAGGCTGTGCGCAGCTGCCTCCCCGCCTGGCCCCGTCCTTCCCCACCGCCCTCTCCGGCCGTGCCGCCTGCACCGGGGCCGTGGCCGGCGGCGAGCGGCTGAGCGAGCGGAGGAAGTGACTGCGGCAGCGGGGCCGGCGGCCGGGGGAGCAGGAAGCGCCGTGGGGACGCCGCAGCCAGCAGCCAGCGCGGCGAGGAGGCGCCTGCGCACGGGCGGCCGGACGGGGGTCTGGGGTCTGCACGGCCCTCGGCAGGGGATGCACCATGGTAAGCGGCATGCGGACCCCCTCGCCCACCCCCCACCCCCCCAACCTGCAGGCTTGGGGGGAAATGGGGGGGGGAGCTCCTGCGCCCTGGGGGTGGCTGGGCCGCGGGCGAGCAGGCGGTGGCAGCAGTGCAAATGTGGGGTGCGTGGGAGAGCAAAGGGCCCTCCGTCACCTGCCGGCCCCCCAGGGTTGGGGTCTCACCCCGCACCTCGTCCGAGGCGCCCCCCCCCTTCTTGGGGGCAGGGGAAGGGCGCGCGGCACAGCCCGGGCACCGTGCTCACGCCAAGCCTGGCTGGCAGCTCGGCATTTGCTTCCTCGCCGCCTGGCTCCTCGCCACCAAACGGTGCATCCTGGGACGTGTAGTTCGTGGGGCAGGGGGGAGGACGGTGCCTGCCGCCAGCTCCCCGCTGCGCCACACGGGCCCCGGGGCACGCCGCCCCCCCCGGCACCGCGGGGACCCCGAGCTGGGCGCTGGCAGCGGAGCGGGGAAGGTGTGGGCGCACCGCCCGCCCCCCAGCACTTCCTGGCGTCCCCGCCGCAGAACCGGGGGGCTCTGCCCCGGTAGGGCTGGGCCACGAGCAGGGCCTGGGGCCCTCCTGCTCTGCCCCAGGGCTGCAGCAAAACCGCCGCGGCCCCGGGCCTCCTGCAGAGCTGGCGCTGCGGTGAGGGAGGCGAGCGCAGGGCGCGGGGTGCACGGGCTCACCGAGGCGAGCGTGGAGCACAGGAAACAGCCGGGTGCCACCGCCTCGGCGCGGGGAGGCAGCGGCAGCACCCGCGGGTGTCAGCCCTCGGGGAGTTCGGTCCCCTGTGTCCCAGGGCTGGCACAGCCGGGGTGACACCGGGGTTGGCACCGCCGGCAGCGCACGGGGCCGCGGGGAGGCCGGTTCGAGGCCCCTCGTGAGGGCCCAGCCGTGGCTTGCGCTGTCCCCACCGCTCAGAGCCGAGTCCCACGGTGGCACGGAGCGAGGCTGCGCCCAGGGGACAGGGCTGAGCCCGTGAGCACGGTGAGCCGGGGGGGGGGCTGAGCCCCCCGTGCCGCAGCCGAGCCGCGCAGCCGGCTGGATGTCGCCGTGACGCAGCAGCACTTTCACTCTCCTTTGCCACGGAAACCGCCGAGCCGGGCTGGGTCCTTTCACTCTGACTCTGCTCCCACTGCCTCTGTCCACACGCCCTCGCCGCTGCGGCCGCTTCGCCCCCGGACCCTCAGGGACCAACAAAGCTGCCCCTGACCCCGCGGCCTCGCTCGCCGCTTGCACGCACGTCCTGGCTGGCTTCGGCCCCACCGTCTCCCGCGCTCGTGCCGCTGCCGTCTCCATCTGGCGCTCGGGCTCACACGCGGGAGCAGCGTCCCCACGAGTGCCGGCACAGACAGTCCTCCCCCGAGTCTCACACCCACGCACGCCCGCCGGTCTGTCGCTGCACGCGCGAGCCGGGACCGGCTGCACACTTCCTGCGGCCGCCGGCACCGCCTGCCACGCGCGCACACCCGCCCCGAGGTGTTGGCACCGTCAGGCTGACACACCAGCGCGTGGCACAGGCTCCGGCTGTGCCTGTCACTCCTCCCTGCGCTCACACACACCCTGTGGGCCTTGTCCCCGTGCCACATGTGCACACGCACGTGCACGCAGGGTTGTGGCACGTGGGCACGCTCAAAAACGTGGCGTGGTCCCTGCACGTGGGGCGCACGCACGCGTGGCGCGGTCTCCGGCTCTGCCTGTGGGGCACGTACACACGGACACCCACACGCACACGTCACGGGTGGTTTCGGGCTCGTGCACACACACACGCAGTTGTCACACGCCCCGGCTCTTCCTGTCACATGCGCACACGCACACCACGGTGCCCGGCTCCGCCTGCCATGCGCGCGCGCACGCACGCACACTTGTGCCGTGGGCCCTGGTTCCACGTGTCCCTTGCACACGCACGTGCACGTAGCGCTGTCCCCAGCCCCACTGTGACAAGGTGGGCAGGAGGGAGGTGGCTGGTGCTGGCCCCGTGCCGAGGCCCTGCACCAGCCTTGGTCCTTGGGGACGGGGACAGCCAGGTGCCATCCCACTGTGTCCTGGTCCCTGGGGTGTCACCGTCGTGTGTCTGCATCCGGAGGGCACCTTGATGCTCCAGGAGCTCCTGGCCCTGAGGATGTCACAGCCGTGTGTCCTGGTGAAGATGTCACAGCCGTGTGTCCTGGTGCTCGCGGTGCCGTGGCAGCATGTCCTGGGCCTCAGAGCGTTTTGGCTTTCTGTTGTGGCCCCGAGGACCTCAGGGCTCTGTGACCTGGTCCTGGGGGTGCTGTGGCAGGTTGTCCTTGTCACGAGGGTCACACTGCTCTGTGACCTGTCCACCTGGTGCCATACCCGTGTGTCTGCGTCCTGAGGGAGCCGTGGCATTATGTCTGGTGTTGGAGGGAGCCATGGGCTCGTGCCCTGAGCCTGTGTTCGTCCCAGCACATCCTGGTCCCAAGGTTGTCACTGCGAAGTGGCTTCCATCCAAGGGATTCGTGGCAGTGTGTTCTGGCCTCACGATGCCACCGCAGTGTCCTAATCCTGGGTGTCATGGTCGTGTCCTCGTCCTGAGGGTCCCCTGGGAGCGTGTTCTGGTCCTGAGGGTGCTGTGGCTGCGTGTCCCTGTCCTGCAAGGGTCATGGCTGTGTCATTCTCCTGCGGGTGTCACACCCGGGTGCCCTTCTCCTGAGTGCATCGTGACAGCGCGTCCTGGTCCTGAGCCTGTTCAGGTGCTGTGTCCTGATCCTGAGGGTGCCACAGCTGCCTGTCCTGGTGCCGAGGGTGTCGTGTCCCTGTGTCACAGCCCTGCAGGTGTCAGTGTCCGTGTGTCCGGGTCCTGAGGTGCCCATGGCTGTGTCCTGGTCCTGAGGGTGCCTGGGCAGTGTATCCTGCTCCTGACGGTGTCACAGACTTTTCTCTTGGTCGTGGCCACCTGTCCAGGTCCAGAGGGTGACACTAAAGCGTGTCCTTGTCCTGACTGTGCCATGACATTGTGTCCTTGTCCTTGGGGTTGTTGTGGCAATGTGCCCAGAGCTCGGTGGTGTCACATCGGTGTGTCCTCTCCCTGTCAGGGCATCATACCCAGGTCCTGGTGGTGTCAGATGCTGTCGCCTTTGTCCTCACGGTGTCCCGGCGTTCTGTCCCAGTCCTGAGGGTGCCATGGCCACGTCTCGTGGTCCTGATGGTGTCACAGCAGCATGTCCTCGTCCTGGAGGTGTCACTGCAGAGTGTCCTGCTGCTGGGGGTGCCACGTCCTTCTGTCCTGGTGCTGAGGGTACCGTGGCACCGTGCCCTGGTCCTGAGGGTGCCGTGGCACCATGCCGCCACCTGTTCACCCTACCACCACCACCAGTGGAAAGGAAAAGTAAAAGCAAGAAATCCTGTGCGCCAGGTGGAAATTGTTTAATAAACGAAGGGGTTGGGGTGGTCTGCCAGGCGGTGCCCCCCGGGCCGCTGTGTGAGGATCAGGGGTGGCCTCGGCGCTGTGCCAGCGCTGCTCAGCCCCGGCTAAAGTCCGTGTGCTGCCGGCATCGCCGGGGGCACGGGTCTGAAACACGGCTCCTTGTGAGCTGCTGTGAGGAGAATTAACTCATCCCAGCCGGACACAGAGCTCACAGCCACCTGCACAGGTCCTGAGGGCTCTCTGCAGCATGTCCCCATCTGGCACGTGCCATGCGGCCAAGGTGACACTACTGAAGGTGCCATGGTTGTGTCCTGCGTGGTGTCACAGCAATGAGTCCTGGTGCTGGGGGTGCCGTGGTGCTGTGCCTTTCCCCTCGGGGTGCCCTGGCTGCGTGTCACTGCCCTGAGGCTGTCACCAGATCGTGTCCTTATTGATGGTTCCATGGCACCGTCTCGTCCTGAGGGTGCCATGGCAGCGTGTCCTGCATGTGTCATGTTCTTGTGTCCTGGGTCTGGGGGTGTCACATCTCTGGCCCTGTGCGTGCCACCACCCTGTGTCCTGGTCCCAAGCGTGTCCTAGTGCTGAGGGTGTCCCCGTGTCTTGGCAATGTCCCTTGGCAGCACGTCTGGGTCCTGACAGTGTCATGGCCTTGGATTCTGGGCCTGCAAGTGCCACAGCCGTGTGTCCTTGTCCCGGGGGTGTCACAGCACCTAGTCCTGGTCCTGAGTGTGCCATGGCATCGTGTCGTGGTCCTGAGAGCGTCGTGGTGCTGTGTCCTTGTCACAAGGGTGCTGGGGACGTGTGTCCTGATCCTCAGGGTGTCATGGCCTAGTCATGGCCTTGAGCATGTCCTGGCACCTTGTCCTGGTCCTGAGTGTGTCACGGTGGCTTGTGCTGGTCCTGAGGGCATCAGGACGTCGTGTCCTGGTCCTGAGGGTATTGTGGCCTCGTGTCCTGGTCCTAAGGTCCCTGTGCCAGTTTGTCCCAGTCCCGAGGGAGCCATGGCACCATTTGCTGGCCCTGAGCGTGTAGTGGCCCTGTATCTTCATCCTGATGTGTCGTGTCCGTGGGTCCAGGTGCTGTGGGATCCATGGAAGTTTTTCCTGGTCCTAAGGATGTCACAGATATGTCTCCATGTCCTGAAGATGTCGTGACAGCATGTCTGGGTGCTGAGGGAGCCGGAGCACCGCATCCTCCTCCTGAGGATGTCATGGTGCTGTGTCCTGGGCCTGAGGGTGCCATGGCTGTCCTGGGCCTTGTGTCTTGTCCCCAGGTTGCCATGTCAGTGTCTCCTGGTCCTCAGTGTGTCACAGCAGCGTGTCCTGGTCCTGAGGGTGCCACGGTGTCGTGTCGTGGTCCTGATGCTGCCATGGGAGCTTGTCCTGAGGGTGTTGTAGCAGCACGGCCTAGTCCTGAAGTGTCACAGCAGCATGGCCTGGGCCTGAAGTGTCACAGCAGCACGGCCTAGTCCTGAAGTGTCACAGCAGCATGGCCTGGGCCTGAAGTGTCACAGCAGCACGGCCTAGTCCTGAAGTGTCACAGCAGCATGGCCTGGGCCTGAAGTGTCAGAGCAGCATGGCCTAGTCCTGAGGGTGCCATGTCCCCGTGTCCTGGTCCTGAGGGTGTCACAGCTTTGTGCCTTGGCCTTCACAGTGTCCATCTGTGTGGTGGTCCCGGGGTGGTCCGTGGCAGTGTGGCTGCACATCCTGGCCATCGGGCTGGCTGTGGAGCTGTTTTAGCCCCATCCCGCTCCTGGGGTGCGCCGTCAGCCCCTATGGCCTCATGTGCCCAATTTCCCGGAGCTTGGACTTGGTCTTCTCATCCCCACGAGCACCCCACATTGTGGCAAGGGAGAGGATTTGGGGGACAGGGAGCGATGGGGCCGGCATCCCCAGGGGGAGCCCGGTGCTCGCGCCCCCCGCGCCCGTCACCGATCGTGTCCCTCTCCTTCTCGGCAGGTGGAAAGCAGTGACACCCCCAAAGACATCGCGGCCGTCCCCAAGTGCCCCCCGCCCTGCCCGGAGGCCAGCCCCGCCGAGCCGCTGCCCAACGGGGACCTGGAGGCCGACGGGGCCCAGTGGAAGGGCGCCGAGGAGGGGGGCACGAGCCCCAAGGGCGGGCGCCCCGAGGAGGACGAGACGGAGAGCCTGGCGGACGGCGAGACGGGCCGGGCGCTGGAGAACGGCCGCTGCACCCCCAAGGAGGGCCTGGACGCCCCGGCCGATGAGGGTGAGCTGGCCCCTTCCGACCCCCAGAAGAAACGCGGGAGGAGGAAACTCCTGGAGGCCGCAGAGAAAAGTAAGACCTGAGCGTTCAGGGCCGGCCGCCGCGGGGTGAGGGTGCACGGGGGTCCCGCTGTGCACACACGGACCCCACGGACCCTGCCCGGCGTGTCCTGGGGGGGGACAGCGGCCACCCCCGGCTGGGAGGAGGAGGAGGAGGAGGAGAGGGAAGAGGAGAGGGAGGAAGAACAAGGAGGAAGATGAGGAGGGGGAGGAGGAGGAGGAGGAAGAGAGGGAGGAGAAAGAAAGAAGAGGAGGAAGAGGAAGGAGGAAGAAGATGAGGAGGAGGGGGAGGAAGAGAAGAGGGAGGAGAAAGAAGAGGAGGAAGAGGAAGGATGAAGAGGAGGAAGAGGAGGAGGAGGAGGAGGAGGAAGAGGGTGAGGAGGAAGAGGAGAAAGACAAGGAGGAGGAGGAAGAGAAGAAGGAGGAGAAAGAAGAGGAAGAAGAGGAAGGATGAGGAGGAGAAGGAGGAGGAGGAGGAGAAATACGAGGAGGAGGAGGAAGAGAAGGATGAGGGAGAGGAGGAAGGGGAGGAAGAGGAGGAGGAAGAAGAGAGGGAGGAAAAAGAAGAGGAGGAAGAGGAAGGATGAGGAGGAGGAGGAGGAAGAGAAGGATGAGGGAAAGGAGGAAGGGGAGGAAGAGGAGGAGGAACAAGAGAGGGAGGAGAAAGAAGAGGAGGAAGAGGAAGGGGGAGGATGAAGAGGAAGAGAAGAGGAGGAAGAGGAGGAGGAAGAAAATGAGGAAGAGGAACAGGAAGAGGAGGAGGAGGAACAGAGGAAGAGAAGGAGGAGGAAGAGGAGGAAGAGGGGGAGAAGGAAAACAAGAAGAAAAAGGAAGAGTAGGAGGAGAAAGGAGGAGGAGGAAGAGGATGACGAAAAGGAAGAGGAGGAGGATGAAGAGGAAGGAGGGAGGAGGACGAGCAAGGGGAAGGGGGAGAGGAGGAGGAGGAAGGTTAGCAGAGGAAGAGGAGGAGGATGAGGAGGAGGAAGGCAGGGAGGAGAAAGAGGAGGAAGAGGTAGAGGAGAAGGAGGAGGAGGAGGAAGAGAGGAAGGAGGAGAAGGAGCAGGAGGACAAGGAGGAGGAAGGGCTCCATGCCACGTGTGCTGTGTGGTGGGGGGCTGCTGGTCAGACCGGGGGCTGCCTCCCCTCCTCCTCCTCCTCCCCTCGGTGCGCAGGGTGGGCAGGGCAGGAGCGGTGTCCTGCGGGTCCCCCCAGTGCCGCTGTGCCCCCCCCTGCATGCACGTGCCACGGCCACCGGTGCTCGTGCAGCTTTGCATGGCAGCCCTGCATGCGCCACGGCGCGGTGTGGTGGGGGGGCCACCCCCCCTCTGCCCCTCCGCCCCCGTCCCCTCCTGGCTGTGCTCGGGGTCTTGCAGTGCACGAGGGGCAGGGGAACGCTCAGGGGTGGGGGCTGCTCCTTGGAGAGCTCCCCGAGCCCAGGGCCATGGGGCTGGGCACCCTGCTGGGGAAATGGGGGGGGGGGGGGGGACAGGGAACCCAGGGGTGCCCCCAGCCTCGATCTCTGCCCTGCCTGAGCACCTCCCTGCCTGCTGTGCCCGTGTCCAGCCCCACGGTGCCGTGCCGTGCCCGGGCAGGATGCGGCGCCGCCGGCACGAGCTGGCACAGCGCCTGCGGGGCCCCACGGGGACCGGCCCTGCCCGGGGCTCCTCCGGTTTTGGAGCTGGCTCCGGGCCCCGGCAGCGCTGCTTGGCCCCGGGGAGGCTTCTCCCCTCCTCTCCGTGTCTGGTTACAGGAGGGAGCGGCGCGGCACCGCTCGCCCCCGGCACCAGAGCTGTGCCCGGCTCCATCCATCCCATGGGGAAGGGTCTGATAACAGGGTGGAGAGGTGGGACGGGATGCACCCACCCCACAGCCGCTGTGCGGAGGGACAGGGGTAGAGTTGGACACCGCTGTCCCAGGGGGGTGGCAGCACCAGGGCACGGAGCTGGTGGGTGAGGATGAGCGCGGCAGGGCTGGGGACGGAGCTGAGCGAGGCCGATGATGCTGCAGTCACGAGGCGCAGAGCAGCCATCTGAGGGAGAGGAGCAGCCGGGCTGCTGGTGGAGCAAAAGGAGATCCTGGCGTGGGGCTGGCCCCGTGCCGAGCCGCCTGGGGCCAGCACCCGGCTCGCACCCAGCGTGGCACCCGGGCACGGCACGGGGACAGCCCGTGCGGTGCTGCCCTGCGCCACTACCCCGGCTCCACGCCACCTCAGGGGACCCCCCCTGCACGTCCCGGGCTGAGCCAAGATTTTGGCCAGGCCTTGCGGGATGGTGGGGAGGCGTGGGAGCGATGGAGACCCCCCCCCTGCACCGGGGGCGAGGGCCAGCCCGTGAGTCACCCTCGGCGAGGCGCGCCGCGGTGCCAGCGGCAGCGGTCGGGTTTCATCTCCCGGCCAAGGGCTCATGTTCGGCACCTCTCCCCCTGCATTAAAGAGCCCTTTCATACCCGCTGTGATCTGCCCCTCCACTTCTTGCACGTTCTGCTCCTTCCCAGCGAGCACCCGGAGGCGCTGCGGCATTCAGACCGCCCCGGGGGGGCTTCCCTGAGCCCCCCAGAGCCTGCCACTGCCCCCACCAAAACGTGCCCGGTGCCAGGTCCAGCTCCTCCCTTAGGCTCAGGGCTCGGGCACCGATCCTGCCCGGAGCTTTTGGATCTCCCCCGGGGCTGCCAGTGCCCAGGGAGCCCCCAGCAGCCGCAGGCAGGTGCCCAGCACCTCTCCGTGCCGTGGCAAGTGGCCACCTTGCAGCGACACGCTCAGCTCCTGCCAAATCCTCTTCTGCTTCGTGGTCCCTCCAGCCCTGCTGGCTTGCCCCGTGCTCTCTGTGCCACCCCAACCCCGGTCCCTCCCCAAGTCCCCTGGCAGAGGAAAGGGTCCCCTTTGGAAAGGTGCCCCCGTGCCATGTCCCCCGGTGCAGGGGGTGCTGAGGCTGCCCCCATGCAGCGGGGCAGGGAGACTGGGGGACACCCGTCCAGTCCGTCCCAGTGCCCGAGGCCTGACCCGTGCCTCAGTTTCCCCACCTGCAGTCCCCTTTGCCTGCAGGCAGGACCAGGAGGACAAGTGACCCGGTCCCCCCGCACACACGCTGCCACCCCCGGCACGCAGCCAGCGAGCTCCTGCCCCCCACCGCCCCCCGCCCCCAGCGCAGGGCTCAGCTGTGCTCCTGCTGCTGCCAGGGCCTGGCTGCCCCCCGGATTTCGGGTTCCCAGCACCTCTGGGGCAGGGCAGGACGTGCCTTGGCACAGCCGCCTGGCTCGCAGCCACCGCCGCCCCGGCATCCGCCTGCCTCTCCTGGCGTCCGGCGTGGGTGGGCGTCCGGAGGGGCTGCGTCCAAGGACCCGGAGGGACGCGGTGCCGGGGGGCACCCCGGGGTGCACAGGGCGTCACCGTGCCTGCCTGGTGTCACCACCCCATCGAGGGGGTCCCTGGACGCAGGACGGGGGTCCCGTGGGGTGGCCGGCAGCTGGGGACGAGGCTCTGTGTGCGCACAGCTGCCGGCACGGCGCGGCGTGGCGTGGGTGGGTGCCCCGGCGTGCACACACACCGGAGCCCTGCTCCCCCCCCCACCACCACCACCTTCCCCGCAGCCTCGTCACTTGGTGGCTTCGAGCTCAGCGAGGGTTTGCAGCCCCAGAAACGGTCGGGTTATTTTTAGCTGCTTTCCCGGCAGCGGCTTGCGAGTACCTGCAGCGCGCGAGATGGGCTGATAGCACAGGAAGCCGGCCGGGCTCCGCTTCCCCTGCCCGCCCCGGAGCTGCCCCCCGGGGTCCTGCCCCAGCCCCCGGCACGGGTGTGGGGAGGGGGCGTTGGAGCCCCCGGGGATGCTCGCCGCGATGGGGCCCCCCCCGTGGCCAGGGCTGCCCCCAGTTGGGGCCCTTTCCCCTCTCCACCATGGGGCCAGCGTCCCTGCCCCGTGGCACCGAGCTGACGGCTGCTCTCTGTTCTGTGTGCAGGCAAGGAGGAGAAGGAGGAAAACAACTTCGACAGCCTGAAAATGGAGGCAAGTATGGCCCCGGGCACCGAGACCCCCAAAGGAGACACAGCAGAGCCCTGATGGAGCCCCCCGGGCTGGATGGGGCCCTGCACCCTGAACTCGCAGGGCTCCGGACCACACTGGGTGGTGCTGGGCAGTGCCAGGGGCTGTGCCCGCGGTGTCCCGGGGGGCTCCACCTGGGCTGGGCCCTGAAACACCCCCGGGGCTGTGCCAGAGGTGCCACCGTGGCACTGCTGCACCCACTGCTGGGTGCGGGCACGGGCCAGGGACATGCAGGTGCACGTGTGAGTGTGCACAGACGTGTGTGTTTGTGCGTGCACCCAGTTGGGGAGCGCCACCTCCCCAGCCCCTGCTGGTGGGCACAGCACAATGCCCCCAAATCCCCCCGTAATTTCCCCCGCAGCCCCCAGTAATGCCCCCCACAGCCCCCATAGTGCCCCCCACAGCCCCCATAGTGCCCCCCGCAGCCCCCCGTGATGCCTCCCGCCCCGTGTCCCCGCGGAGCCGCAGCCTTCATCCTCCTCTCCCTCTCCCCGCTGTCTCGCAGGGCTCCCGCGGGCGGCTGCGCGGCGGGCTGGGCTGGGAGTCGAGCCTGCGGCAGCGCCCCATGCAGCGGCACACCTTCCAGGCCGGGGACCCCTACTACATCAGCAAGAGGAAGCGGGACGAGTGGCTGGCCCGCTGGAAGCGGGAGGTAAGGAGACACGGCCGGGGCGACGCCGGCACCGGTGCCGCGGCGTGGGAGCGGGTGCCGGGAGCACTTCCCAGTTGCTTACTGGGAGCACTGGTGTGGCGCAGAGCCCCGGGCAGGCTGCCAGTGCTGGTTGATGCCACCGGGCACCTGGCTGGTGGCAAGGGGCTCCCGTGGGACCACCGCCCCCAGCAGGGCCCTGCAGGACGCGGGGGTCCCGGGGACGGGGCCGTGCGTGCGCAGCCGCCCGCGCTGGGTGCAGAGCGGGGCCCTTCTCCTCCTCCTCCTCCTCCTCCTCCTCCTCCCCGCGGGACCGGCCTTTTCTCCCGGTTTCCAGGGGAACCAGCGAGAGCCGTGACGCAATTAAAATAATAAAAGCCGAGGGCGGCGCAGGGGGGCTGCGAGGGGGCTGCGCGGGAGCCCCTGGCTGCACGGGAGCCAGGAGCCGCGGTGCCACCCCGCTGCAGGGAGAGGGGACCCCGGGGAGAGGGGACCCCGAGGAGCAGGACGAGGCTCCACATGCTCTGTCACAGCTCTGTGGCTTTTGGGGGACCTGGGCTGGGTCTTGGGGGGCCACTGGATGTGGGGGACCCCCACCCGTCCCCGTGCCAGCACCAGGGATGCTCTGCGTGTGTGGGGCAGGGGGGCTCCGTCACCCCCTCGCCCCCTTGGTCCCCTGGTTCTTTGGGGTCCGCAGCGAGAGTCCCCTTGGGTGGGTGCAGCCCCCAGCCCCCACCATGGCGCTGGTCCCCTCCATGTCCCCGTCGCCCCCCCTCTGCGCCGTCCCTCGCTGCCAGCAGGTCTCCCTGGCAACAGGTCCCCTCGGCCACCGCGGCACCATTCATAGCAGGCACCGCGCTGGGGTGGCCGGCACGGTGGCTTGTCCCCGGGGGGCACCGTGCTCAGGGCATGGCCAGCAGGGCCACCGTGTCCCCACGGGGTGCAAGGTGCAGCCGGTTTGTCCCCAAGGGGCATGGGACGTGGCTGGCACAGCCAGGACGTCCCCATGGGGTCCAAGGCATGGCCGTGAGGTCCCCACGGGGTGCAGGACACAGGTGGCATGGCCATGGCATTGCCTTGGGGTGCAGGGCACGGCCACGGTATCCCCATGGAGTGCATGGCGTGGCTGTTGTGGCCACAATGTCCCCATGGGGTGCATGGCACAGCTGCGATGTCCCCATGGGGTGCATGGCACAGCCAGGGCGTCCCCGCAGGCACCGCAAGGTCAGGGCGCAGCCGAGGGCCATGAGGGTGTCCGGGGGGGGGGGGTCCCAGCTGGGACCTGCGCCCCAGGGATTTCCACCCAAATACGTGGCGTGGTTCAGGGTCTGCTGCCCTGCTGCGGGGCAGGGGGACGCAGGGACACAGGGATGTAGGGGACGCAGGGACGCAGGGGACGCGGGCGGTTCCCGCAGCCGCAGGGCGGCGCGGCACAGCCCCGGTGCAGCCGCACGCTGGCCACGAGCAGCACTGCAGCCCTGCGGCACCACGGCCACGGCCGGGGCCACGCACACAGCCCCTGGCTGCTGCTTCGCTCTGCGCCAAACCCGGCCCAGGAAAATGGGGCTGGGGACGTGGGGACGTGGGGACGCCGTGGGGACGTGGGGACGCCGTGCCGGTGCTGCCCCTTCTCGCCCCGCACAGCCCAGCGCAGGGCTCGGCACAGGGCAGGGGATGCAGCACGCATTTTCCTCGGCACGGTTCGCTCGCCAAAAAAATTGCAGATTCAGGTCAGCCAGAATCGCTCGTCGGCCAAAAATAATTGGGGGAAAAAACGCTAAAAAAAAAAAAAAAAAATCAACATACTCCTTTTCAGTGGTTCCTCGCTCTCAAACAATGCCGAGCGTAGCCGCGCCGAATTCCTTTATTTTTCTAATAAGACGAAGTGTTTTCTTTTCATTACGGGGAGAAGGCCTGAAATGCGTTCAAGCTGGGTCCGCCCGCCCGCCCTTGATCTCGCGGCGGGGCTGACAAACCGCGCCGCCCGCCCGCCCTGCGCCACTTGTCACCCGGTGCTGGTGGCCACGCTGCGCTGCCAGGGGACGGGGACAGCCACGTGTGGCCGTGGCAGAGGGGACGGCGTGTCCTGCCGGGGGGGTCCCCAGGCCAGCCGTGCCCCTGGTTGCACCCCGAGGGTTCGGTTTATTCGGGGGTGCCACGAGGGCAGGGGGACGGGGACAGTGGCACAGCGGTGGTGAGGGTGGCACGGCCGCGTGCCGGGAACCTGCCCGGTGCCGGCACCTTGCTGCTCCGGCACGGGGGTGCTCTGGGGGCTCTGTCCCCACAGTGGGGCTGCCTTGCCCCAAGGGGGTGGTCGCTGCCTCCCCGGCACCCCCAGAGCAGCACCCAAGGGTGCGGGGAGGGGCTGGGCACCGGCCCTCAGCCATCCACAGCAGGATGGGGACGGGATGGAGATGGGATGGAGATGGGGATGGGATGGGAATGGGGACGGGATGGGGATGGTTTGGGGTTGGGATGGGGACAGGATGGGGATGGGGATGGGATGGAGACAGGATGGGGATGGGGATGGGATGGGGATGGTTTGGGGTTCGGATGGGGATGGGATGGGGATGGGGTGGGGATGGGATGGGGATGGTTTGGGGTTGGGATGGGGATGGGACGGCTGTGGCCCGAGGGCAGGAGGAGGATGGCTGTGCCCATCCCAGCTTATCTCCACGTTAATTGCCCGTGGATGGGGGATTTCCTCCCCCTGCCTGCTCCTTCCCCAGGACAGAGCCCCCAGCAGCAGCCCCCAGCAGCAGCCCCCACCGGGAGGGCCCCACAGCTTTGGCCACAGCTTTTCTCCGGTGCTTTTCGTGTCCTCCCTGTCCCTCTGGGTCACCCCATTCCCGGTGGGGCTCCCCACGCTCCCTGCAGCCCCTCGCACCCCCACTCTCCCTGCCCACAGCTCCCCCTGCCCCAAAATGCTCCGAGCATGCCCCTGGCCCCTCTCAGCCCTGGCCAGGCCAGGTGTAGGTGATCTTTTTGCTGTTTTTTGCAGTGCCCAGGGCACCGTGTGCCATTCCTGCCCAAACTGCTGGTGCCCAGCAGGCTGTGCCCCCCCCCCGGCTGCCCCCAGTCCCTGGGCACGTCATGGATGTGGCCCCAGCTGGGCTGCAGTCCCCCCAGTCCCCCCAGTGCCGCAGCACCTTGGTTGCTCGAGTGCTGTTGGGATTTCCTGTACAGGACCCCAGCACTCGTTCCTGAGAGGGGGTCCTCATGCCATGGGGGTCCCTGTGCCATGGGGTCCCTGTGCCATGGGGTCCCTGTGCCATGGGGTTCCCTGTGCCATGGGGGTCCCTGTGCCATTGGGATCCCTGTGCCATGGAAATCCCCATGCCATGGGGGTCCCTGTGCCATGGGGGTCCCTGTGCCGTGGGGGTCCCTGTGCCATGGGGGTCCCTGTGCCGTGGGGGTCCCTGTGCCATGGAAATAACCATGCCATGGGGGTCCCTGTGCTATGGGGTCCCTGTGCCATGGGGTCCCTGTGCTATGGGGTCCCCATGCCATGGGGTTCACTGTGCCATGGGGGTCCTGTGTCATGGGGTCCCTGTGCCATGAGGTCCCTGTGCCATGGGGGACCCCATAGTCTGCACCTCAAGGCCCACGTCCCGGGGGGGTCACAGCACTGCTGCCCCCACTCCCCGCTGCAGCTGTGCAGTATCTGTGCCGAGGCTGTCTCAGCTCGGGTTTGGGGCGCACTGGGGCAATTCTGTGGGGTGAACCCCAACCCAAGCAGCCCTGAGGGGATGGGGAGCCAGGCCCCTGCCCCCCCAGACCCCTTTGGTGGCTCCGTGCAGGTTTTCCCTGGGCACGTGGCACCTTTTGTGGGGCTGGGACAGGGGGACGCTGTGGGGTGGGCTGAGAGGGGCCGTGTTCCAGGTCCCCAGAGCTGTGGGGTGCCCTGGTTCCTCCTGCACGGAGGGGATGGGGTGTCCCTGGGGTGCCCCGATGGTTTTGGGGTGCAGCCGTGTCGATGGTGTTCAAGGTGCTTGGTGTGTCCCCACCCTGCGCAGGGGGCTCTGCCCGTGGGGGACCCTCACCCCCCAGTCCCCCAGGCAGGGTGGGGGTAGCAGGGGGCAGGCAGAGGGGCTGGGGCTGGGGACGAGGTGGGGGGGGGGGGCTCTGCTGCCATCCCCCACCCCATCCCCCCAAACTGTCCCATGCCCGGGGCCACGGCCATTGCCCCTTTGTCCCCTCCATCTGCAACACAAAGGGGCCCTGAGCACGGCCCTGGGCTGCGGCAGGGGGGCACAGCAGGGGGGGGGGCAGCGGGCTGGGTGCTGCCAGGGGGCACCCTGGGGTGGGGGGCACAAGCAGGGCCCGGTGCCGTCGCCGTCTCTGCGCTCGTTTTTTCTCGTGGCCCGGGGACAGCTCAGCCCCCAGGACACGAAGCGGTGCCCGGAGCCCCCCGGAGCCCCCCGGAGCACGCGGGGGCCACGCTGCCCCCTCCCACCCCTGGCACGGGTCCGTGGGTGCGTGGTGGGGGGGGCTCTGCGCTGCGATGCTGTGGGGGTGCTGGGTGCTGGCACGGCCTTGGGGGTCCCGGCCACGGTGCCAGGGCTGGGGGCACCCAGGAAGGACGGGGGCGAGAGCGAGGTGTGGGGCCAGGGGGCTGGGACCCCAGGGGACCCCAGGGGACCCCGAGACCCCAGGGGACAGCCAGGGGGCTGTGACCCCACGGGACAGCCGGGACCCCAGGGGGCTGTGACCCCAGGGGACCCCACGGGACCCCACGGAACACCTGGCCCCATGGGGATGCGCTCTGGGGTGCCTGGAGCTGCTTTGGGGTGCAGCTCAATGGGACATGTTTGGGGACCCCCGAGCTCCTCGGGGACACTCAGGGGACACATGCCGGGGGGGTGCAGCCCGGATGGGCCCCCCCAGACCCCCCCAAGCCCCTCGGGGACACTGGGGGACACACACCGGGGCGCTGCAGCCTGCCCCAGGCCGGTGCCCCAGGAGCCGTGCCCAGCGCACGGAGCGGGACAGGGGGTCCCCGAGGGGTCCCGGCCGTGGCGAACCGGGCCAAGGGGGGCCAAGGGGGGCCAAGGGGGGCCAAGGGGTCCCGCCCCCGCCCCCCGCCGGATTCCTGCCGTGCCAGGCCGCCCCCCCCGGGGCAGCCCATGCCCGGGGGCCAGGGCCATTCCCCCCTTTGTCCCTGCGCTCTGCAACACAAAGGGGCCGGGAGCGGGGCCGCGGCCGCCGGGACAAAAGGCAGCGCCGAGCGGCGCCGGGGCGGGGAGTCTGCCCCGAGCCGAGCCGAGCCGAGCCGAGCCGGGACTGCCACCGCCGGGCACGGGGACACTGCTGGTGAGTGACCGCGGGGGTCTGCTGGGGGGCTGGCACGGCTCGGCACGGCTCCGGGGGCTGCCCCGAGAGTGGCTGCGGACCGGGGGCTGCGCAGAGGCTTTGATGCTGCTTGGCCCGGCTCGGCACGGCTCGGTACAGCTCGGCACGGCCCGGCACGGCTCGGTACAGCCCGGCACGGCTCGGTACAACCCGCTGCTTCCCCGCGGCCACCCGGTCCGGCCAGGGAAGGAGGCGCCCAGCCGTGCCGGGCCGAGCCGAGCCGAGCCGGGCTGTGCGCCCTGGGGGCCAGGGGACCGAACCGTGCCGAGCCGAGCCGAGCCGAGCCGGACCGGGCAGGACGGGACCGTGCTGAGAGATCCGTGTCGGTCCGATCCGATCCGATGCGATCCGACCCGATCCGGGCCGGTCCGTGCCGTGCGGGGCGGGGCCGTGCCGGGTGCCCCCGAGCCGTGCCGAGCCGTGCCGAGCCGTGCCGCCCCTCCCCCGCAGCCAACCAGCCGGGCCGGCGGGGACCATGTGACCCGGGGTTCCCAGACAAAGAACCGCCGGCCGTGCCCCCCCGGCAGCCCCCCGGCACGGCTCGGCACGGTTTGGCACGGTTTGGCACGGTTCGGCCCCACCGCGGCCCGCATGGGTAGGTGCGCTGCGCGGGATGGGCGCGGATCGGCACGGGTCAGCCCGGCACGGTTCGGCACGGTTCGGCACGGTTTGGCACGGTTCGGCACGGTTCGGCACGGTTTGGCACGGTTCGGCACGGTTCGGCACGGTTTGGCACGGTTCGGCACGGTTTGGTCCAGCTCAGCCCATCTCGGCCCGGGCCATCTGAGTTTGCCGTGGTTTGGCCCCGCTGGGGCCGTCCCGGCGGAGTTTGGCACGGTTTGGCTGGGGGCAGCTGAAGTTGGCACGGCTCGGCACGGCTCGGCACGGCTCAGCTCCCTGCGTCCCGGCTTGGCCAACTTGGTGACAACTGAGCCAGGCTCACGGGTCCCCCCGGGGGTGGCCCCGCAGCGGGGACAGGGGGTGCCCGGGGGGTACCCGGGGGGTGCCCGGGGGGTGCCGGCTGTCCCGGGACAGGCGGGGGGTGGGATGGAGACTGGGATGGGGGGGTGTGGGTTGGAGGTGGGGGGCTCCCGGGGCTGGGCCCCCTCCTTCTGGTGTCGCTGGGGGGCTCCTGAGCCCCCCCCTCCCAGCTCCAGTCCCAGGGGGGCCATGGCTCCACCAACTGGGGCAGGGGCTGGGGGGCTGCTGCTGGATTTGGGGACACCCAGGCTGGGGCTGGGGCAGCCCCCCGGGGGGGCAGAGCAGGCTCTGGCTGGGGGGCAGCTGCCAGCTCCTCCAGCTGTCCCCCCCCCCTCCAGGACTGCAGGGGGAAACTGAGGCACGGGGACAGCGGGGAGCACCCTGTGGAACACAGCCCGGGGGCTGGGGCAGTGGGTGGTGCTGGGGGGCTCCAAGCTGTTGAGGTGGAGCCCCCTGCTATGGGGGGGGCCTGGTGGGGGCCTGCCCCATGGGGTGGGGGCAGGAAAAGGGATGGGGGTGGGATGGGGTGAGGATGTGATGGAATGGGGATGGGGCGGGATGGGGGTCTGATGGAATGCAACAAGTTTGGGATGGGATGGGGATGGGGATGGGGATGGGATGTGGGGGGGGGGTCTTGCCCTGCCCTGACGCCCCCTCTCCCCCCCCCACCAGGCGGAGAAGAAGGCGAAGGTGATCGCCGTGATGAACGTGGTGGAGGAGACGCCGCGGGCCGAGCCCCAGAAGGAGGAGGAGGCCAGCCCCCCCGCCTCGCAGCAGCCCACCGACCCCGCCTCGCCCAACGTGGCCACCACCCCTGAGCCCGTGGTGGCCGACGCCGTCGACAAGAACACCTCCAAATCCGCCGACGACGAGCCCGAGTACGAGGTGAGCGCACCCCATGGTGCCCCCAACCCCGGACCCCTTCCCTCCTCGTCCCCCAGCCCCCTGGGTGCAGCCCCCCTGACGCTGTGCCCCCCCCCCTTTTTCCCCGTCCCCTCTCCGGGCGCAGGACGGCCGCGGTTTTGGCATCGGGGAGCTGGTGTGGGGCAAGCTGCGCGGCTTCTCCTGGTGGCCGGGGCGCATCGTGTCCTGGTGGATGACGGGACGGAGCCGGGCGGCCGAGGGCACCCGCTGGGTGATGTGGTTTGGGGACGGCAAGTTCTCGGTGGTAAGTGGCACCCCCTGACCCCCTGTGCGCCATCCCCATTTTTTGTTGCCCCCCGGTGTGTGACAGCCGCGTCCCCGTCTCCCCCGCAGGTCTGCGTGGAGAAGCTCCTGCCCCTCAGCTCCTTCTCCAGCGCCTTCCACCAGGCCACCTACAACAAGCAGCCCATGTACCGCAAAGCCATCTACGAGGTGCTGCAGGTGAGCGCTGGGGGGGGTGTGCGGGGACAGGGGGGGGCTCGGGGCACGAGGGGAGCGGGGCTGGGCACGGCCCCTCCTGGGGGCTCCGTGTGGGCGCACCCAGCCCTGCTCCATCCCCCCCGTGGCACAAAAGCTGCGTCCCAGGGAGCTCAGGGCATCGCTCGGGGGGTGGGCGAGCACCGGGGGGGCTCCCTAGGATGATGTTGGGGGTGTCTGGGGGTCGCTTGGCCTGGCCAGGGGGCTCTGGAGGCTGGGGGTCTGGGGGACCGGCATCGCTGGGGTGGTGCTGGGGGAGGTTCTGGCCCTCTGGGGTCTCCTGGCAGCTCCGCAAGGTGTCAGAGTTTTAGGGGGGGGTCTGCTGGTGTAGGTGTAGCACAGGGCTGCTGGGGGGGTCCCGGTGGGGGCAGGGGGTGATGCCGGTGCCCCCCCCGTGCAGGTGGCGAGCAGCAGAGCGGGGAAGATCTTCCCGGCGTGCCCCGAAAACGACGAGACCGACACCTCCAAGGTGGTGGAGATCCAGAACAAGCAGATGATCGAGTGGGCGCTGGGAGGCTTCCAGCCCTCCGGCCCCAAGGGCCTGGAGCCCCCCGAGGGTGAGCGAGTGGCAGCGGGGGACGGCTGCGGGACCCCGGGCAGGGTGTGGGGGGCACGGGGACACCGGGAGCAGTGTCCCCAGGGGACACGGAGCCACTCGGGAGCCTTGGTGGCAACTGCGTGGCCAGCAGGAACCTCAGCCAGGAGTGGTGGTGGCACCGGGGTGCTGCGTCCCCCACCACGAGGTCCCTGCTCACGCCCCCCCCCCCCCCCCCTTTCCCGCAGAGGAGCGCAACCCCTACAAAGAGGTGTACACGGAGATGTGGGTCGAGCCCGAAGCCGCTGCCTACGCACCGCCCCCGCCCGCCAAAAAGCCCAGAAAAAGCACAACGGAGAAACCCAAGGTCAAGGAAATCATCGACGAGCGCACCCGAGGTACTGCAGCCCCCCCCCCAGGACCCCCTGCCCCATGGCATGGGGGCGAGCACCGCGCCGTGTCCTCGGGACCGGGTCCCTTCGCCCCGTTTGGTGCTGAGTGCAGGGGTCTGGGCTGGGGCAGGACCCCCCCAAGGCACAGAGGGGCTCCCCCCTGTGCGCCCCCACCCTGAGCACCCCTCTCCCCCGCAGAGCGACTCGTCTATGAGGTGCGGCAGAAATGCAGGAACATCGAAGGTGAGCACGGCCCCGGGGCTGGGGCACAGCCTGCACCCCCCGGCGGTGGAGGCAGAGGGGCTGGGGGGGGTGGGAGAAGGCTGGGGGGGGGCTGCGAGCCTCAGCCTGGGGAGCCGAGGGGGGCCACGAGCAGCCCCCAGCCCATGGAGGTGGGGAGGGGTCCTTGGGGGATGCCACCAGGGTCTGGCCATCAGCATGGGCAGGGGTGAGGAGCAGGGTGGCCCCATCTGGCTCTGAGGGTCCTGGGGGGGTCGCAGACCCCCCAGGGTCACCTGCCCCCCCCTCCATGCCCCCCAGATATCTGCATCTCCTGCGGGAGCCTCAACGTCACCCTGGAGCACCCTCTGTTCATCGGGGGGATGTGCCAAAACTGCAAGGTACGGGGCAGCGGGGGGCCCCCACCCCAAAACGCCCTGTCCCCATACCCCCTGTGTGGCCCAGCACGGGGCCCTGGGGGGGGGCACACCACGCTGACACCCTCCTTTTCCCCCCCCTTCCCCCCAGAACTGCTTCTTGGAGTGCGCGTACCAGTACGACGACGATGGTTACCAGTCCTACTGCACCATCTGCTGCGGCGGCCGCGAGGTGCTCATGTGCGGCAACAACAACTGCTGCAGGTCGGTGCCACGGGGGTCCCGCGGGGCTGGGGGGGGCCCTGGCGTCCCCCAAAGACCAAGGGGAGGGGGCTGACATTGGTCCCATGGGGTGCAGGACCATGCAGGGGGGCATCACCATGGCACACCGATGTGTGCGCACAGCCCTGGCGCACCGCGGCCACCTGGGGGATGGTGCTGGGGGTCCCGGGGACCCCGTCCCCCTGCCCCCAGCCCGTGGCTGATGCACACCCCCCTCCTGCCCCCCCCCTAAGGTGCTTTTGCGTGGAGTGCGTGGACCTGCTGGTGGGCCCGGGGGCGGCGCAGGCGGCCATCAAGGAGGACCCCTGGAACTGCTACATGTGCGGCCACAAGGGCATCTACGGGCTGCTGCGGCGGCGGGAGGATTGGCCCTCCCGCCTGCAGATGTTCTTCGCCAACAACCACGACCAGGAGTTTGTGAGTGCCCCCCGCCCCCTGCCCCACTGCGGGACCCCCGCTTACCCCCCCCCCTCCGGCTTCATGCGCCCCCCGTTGCTTGCAGGACCCACCAAAGGTTTACCCGCCTGTCCCAGCCGAGAAGAGGAAGCCCATCCGCGTGCTCTCGCTCTTCGATGGCATCGCCACAGGTGGGTTTGGGTTTGGGTTTGGGGATGGTTTGGGGATGGGTTTGGGGATGGTTTGGGTTTGGGTTTGGGGATGGTTTGGGTTTGGGTTTGGGGATGGTTTGGGTTTGGGGATGGGGATGGTTTGGGTTTGGGGATGGGGATGGTTTGGGTTTGGGTTTGGGGATGGTTTGGGTTTGGGGATGGTTTGGGTTTGGGGATGGTTTGGGTTTGGGGATGGTTTGGGTTTGGGGATGGTTTGGGTTTGGGGATGGTTTGAGTTTGGGGATGGGGATGGTTTGGGGATGGGGATGCTTTGGGTTTGGGGATGCTTTGGGTTTGGGGATGCTTTGGGTTTGGGTTTGGGGATGCTTTGGGTTTGGGGATGCTTTGGGTTTGGGGATGCTTTGGGTTTGGGTTTGGGGATGCTTTGGGTTTGGGTTTGGGGATGCTTTGGGTTTGGGTTTGGGGATGGGGATGCTTTGGGTTTGGGGATGGGGATGCTTTGGGTTTGGGGATGGGGATGGTTTGGGTTTGGGGATGGGGATGCTTTGGGTTTGGGGATGGTTTGGGTTTGGGTTTGGGGATGCTTTGGGTTTGGGGATGCTTTGGGGTTGGGGATGGGATGGGATGGAGAGGTGGGATGAGCCCCCTCCCCTACGCCCCGCTGACCCTGGCCCCACTGCCCGCAGGCCTACTGGTGCTGAAGGACCTGGGCATCCAGGTGGATCGCTACATCGCCTCCGAGGTGTGCGAGGACTCCATCACCGTGGGCATGGTGAGGCACCAGGGCAAGATCATGTACGTCGGGGACGTCCGAAATGTCACCCAGAAACACGTAGGTGCTGCCGGCTGCCCCCCCGTGGCTCCCCCTCCCTGTGGGGGGCATCCCATCCATCCCATCCCATCCCATCCCACCCCATCCCATCCCATCCCATCCCATCCCATCCCATCCCATCCCATCCCATCCCACCCCTCAGCCCTGTCCCCTCCGACACAGCCCCTGTGCCCTGTGCTGCCTCGTCCCCTGGCACCGCTGCCGTGCCCGGAGCAGGTGGGTGCAGACCCCAGACTCACCCCCCCCGTGTGCTTTTCCCTCGCAGATACAGGAGTGGGGCCCGTTCGACCTGGTGATAGGGGGGAGCCCCTGCAACGACCTCTCCATCGTCAACCCGGCCAGGAAGGGGCTGTACGGTGGGTGTCCCCGTGTCCCCATGTCCCCGTGTCCCCGCGCTGCTGCCGCTGTCCCCCTGCCAGCGCCGGCCCCCTGCTGACGCCCTGCTTCTCTCTCTCTCTCCTGCCCAGAGGGCACCGGGCGCCTCTTCTTCGAGTTTTACCGCCTCCTGCACGAAGCCCGGCCCAAGGAGGGCGACGACCGGCCCTTCTTCTGGCTCTTTGAGAACGTGGTGGCCATGGGGGTGAGCGACAAAAGGGACATCTCGCGCTTCCTCGAGGTGAGTGCCGGGGCCGGGCGCATGGCACCGCCGCTGTCCCCTGGGGACCCGGTGTGCGGGGGCACCCCGGGACCCCGCAGAGCCCCCGGTGACCCCCGGCCTCTCCTCGCTCTGGCAGTCCAACCCCGTCATGATCGATGCCAAAGAAGTGTCTGCGGCACACAGGGCGCGGTACTTCTGGGGGAACCTTCCCGGTATGAACAGGTCGGTGAGAGCGCCCCGGCTGCGTGCGTGCCCAAAGGGGCCTGGGTCTGACCCCGCTGTGGCCGTGGCTCCGCGGTTGCGTGGCTGTAGCCCCCCCTCGGTTGCAGCCCTCCTGGCACCGTCCCCGGTGTGGCTGTGCCCTGCTCGCTGTGCAGGAGCAGCAGCCCCAAAACCCCAGAGCTGCTCCCTCTGCTCGTGGCGCGGCACGGAGCTGGCACCCCCCCGGCACCTCTCCCAGTGCTGCGTCTCGCTGTCCCCCCCAGACAGCCCCCAGATGGCTGCAGCCCCCCCAAATCCCTCCTGGGGAGCCGCCGCGTGGGGACACGGGGATGTGGCGCTGCCACCCCACACTGTCCCCCTCTCTCCCTCCAGGCCGCTGGCGTCCACAGTCAACGATAAGCTGGAACTCCAGGAGTGCCTGGAGCACGGCAGGATAGCCAAGGTCAGCCCCGGGGGGGGGGACATGGGGGGGTCCTCGCCCTGCCAGGACCCCTGGGTTGCAGGGAGGGGTGCAGGGGGGGGTGCAGGGGGGGGTAGGGGTGGTGTTGCCCACCCGGGGTTCAGCAGCATCTCCGCGGGGAGCGCTCCGGATCCCCCTGCCCGCGGTGCGCCCCCCCCCCAAGCCGGCAGCGTGACCAGCCTGTGCCTCTTGCAGTTCAGCAAGGTGCGAACCATCACCACCCGCTCCAACTCCATCAAGCAGGGCAAAGACCAGCATTTCCCCGTCTTCATGAACGAGAAGGAGGACATCCTGTGGTGCACGGAGATGGAGAGGTACTGGGGCTGGGGGGGGGGGAGCTGCGGGGCTGGGGGGCTGCTGATCCCCCCGGATGGTCCTCGCGGCGCTCGGGCTGGCTGCTCGGTGGCGCAGCTTCGTGTGCGACCTTGCCAGAGGCCACCTCCGCCCCTCGCCCTCCGTTTGCGCCCGGCTGAGCCCCCGCCGTGTCCCCGCAGGGTCTTCGGCTTCCCGGTGCATTACACGGACGTGTCCAACATGAGCCGCCTGGCCCGGCAGAGACTGCTCGGCAGATCGTGGAGCGTGCCGGTGATCCGCCACCTCTTTGCTCCCCTGAAGGAATACTTTGCCTGCGTTTAAGAGAGACGGGACAGGAACTGGTAACACACAGAGCGCGTCAGAAACAAAACCATCCACGCCAAGAGAAGTGAAAACACGGAATGAGAGAAGAGTCAGCACCCAGAAGAGAGACGGGATTTCGCAGCCCGACGGGAACCCGGCACACACGTCTCCCCGAGCGAAAGGGTTTGGTGTCCTCTCCTGAATTTCCAATGTTCAGCTTTTAGCCTATTTAAAAAAAAAAAAAAAAAAACGACAAAAAACAAAAAAGAACAAAAAACGACAAAAAAGAAAGGAAAAAACAAAAAAGAAAACAAAAACAAAAAAAAAAAAAAGAAAAAAACCAAAACCATTTTTTTTTTTTTGGGTAACCTTTAAGTTTTCCGCTCTTTTCTGGCTGGGTTTTTCTGTTCGTTTGGTTTCTGCTTCTCGGAGCAGCGGGCGAGCCGCGGCGCTGTCGCCAGCCCTGCTCTCGGAGGAGGGGAAACGGCCGCGGGAAAGCCCAGCCGGGAGAGGCGGAGGCGAGGGAGACGGGACCGGGACCGGGACCGGGACCGGGAGCACAACGCAGGGAGGCGCTCGGCCAGCTCCGCAACCGACTGAGCCTCACTCTTTTTTTTCCACCAGCACCATGCACTGGTGATATGGAGCAAAACCAACTTGGCAGGGAAGCCACGAACACAACACACCACAACACACACCTTTTCTACAGTATTTTTGGGTGCCTACCACACAGGAAACCTTGAAGAAAGCAAAACCCTAGAAGCCGCTGTTACCTCTTGTTTACAGTTTATATATATATGATAGATATGAGATATAGATATATATATATATAAAAGGTACTGTTACTACTGTACAACCTGACTTCATAATGGTGCTTTTAAACAGCGGGGTGAGTCAAGACATCAGCTTCCATGTTGCCTTACGTGCCAGGCCTTTCCGGAGCTGCGCGGGGAGGGGGGCCGGGGCGGCCGGCGGGGCCGGGGCGGGAAGCCCCCACCCCGAGTCATGCAATAACCTTTTTCTGTCCCAAAAGGAAGCGCCTCCCTCGGCGGCCGCCCAGGCCCGACGTACTGGTGCTGTTCTGCGTACGTGGCCCTGAGGGTGCTGAGGTCCGGGACGCGCCGGCGCGGAGGCAGGCAGGGACGCAGGCGGAGCAGGAGGGGGGGGCTCGGACCCTGGTGCTAACACCCCGTGAGTGCGGGGCCGGGACGGGGCAGGAGCCTGTGTGCCACGGCCCCCCCCAGGAGCCGTTTTTTTTGGAGCGCGTTTTTTTGGAGCGAGCCCCTCGGTGGTGCCGGTGGCCGCAGGGGCCGGGAGCCGTGGTGCGTGCGGGCAGGGCGCAGGCAGGTGCTGGCGGTGCTGTGGATGGTGCTACTTTGTCTGGCAGCTCTAGGTGCTGCGGGGGGCCGGGGCAGGGTGCGGGTGCGTGCCCAGCCCAGGCTCGGGGGGGTGCCGGGGTCGGTGCTGTGAGGGAGAGGGGGCTCCGCCGGGGGGGGGAGCGCAGGGACTGGTGCTAAGGCGCGGGGAGGCTCGGAGAGGTCTCCGGCCCCGTCGCCGTCTCTTCCTGTAACTGTGAAAGGCACCGAGGAGGGGGGGGGACACCTGTGCATGGGGGGGCGGGGGCCAGGCCGCCCATCCCCTGGGACCCCCCCCTCCCCGGCTGTCGCTGGAGGGCCGCCGGCAGCTCGGTGCGGGGTGCTGGTAATGCGCAGCGAGCCGCGCTGGTGGCGAGCGGGCACCCGTGGGTGCCGCGGGGTGCTCGGAGAGGTGCTAGGACCCACAGCGGTGGGGGCAGGTGGAGGGGGCGCCCCGGTTCCCCCCCCCCAGCTCCCTCCACATGGTGCTAGGAGGGGCTCCTGGGCCCCTGTTGTAGGTGTGTGGCGGCAGGCGCGGGTGGCACCAGGCTGAGATGCTCTGCAGGGCACTGCGGCTGGGGGCTGGGGGCAGGCAGGATGCGGCCCCCTCCAGCCCTGGGGTCTGAGATGGGGCCGTGGGCTCCAGCTCGGCCCCAGGGCTGGGTCCCAGGTGGCCCCGCAGCGTGGGGTGAGTCTCTCAGGGGTCTGCACCGCCGCAGCCCCCCATGGTGCTGGGTGTGAGTCCTGCCCGGCCCCGCAGCGCTGGGTGCGGGTGCTGCGGTGCCCTGCGGCACCACTGGCGAGCCTTGCACGGGGTGCAAACCTTGCACGGCCCCGTAGCTCTGTGTGCCCATCCTGCATCGTGCTGCAGGACCAGCTGCGAGCCCTGCGTGGCCCCGTTTGGGGGTCCCACACGGCCCCGCAGCACGGGGTGCGCGCATGGCACGGCCCCGCAGCGCTGCTCACGGCTCCTGCACGGCTCTGCAGCGGTGCCTGCGGCTTGTGCAAGCCCTGCACGACCCTGCAGCGCCGGGCACGAGCCCCCTGTGCCCCGGCAGCGCCGCTCGGGGGTCCCTGCGGACCCCCACGGTGCGTTCCCTGGGACCCGCTCACCCCATGGCACCTCCCGTGGGTCCGGTCCCCGGCGCGGCACCGAGCACAGGTCGCGCGCAGCTCCCGGCCCCGCCGCAGCGCGGGGGCTCCTCCACCCACCCCGGGCGCCCGTGCCTGGGCCGCCCGGGCTGGGCAGAGGGGTCGGTGCCGGTGCCGGTGCCGGCGGGACGCAGGTTCCTGCCGCGGCACAACTGGAAGGCGCCGGGGCTGCTCGGGGCCGCTCGGGGCACCGGCACCCCTTTGGTGGCCGCCGGGTCTCCGTGGGGCCGTGGGGATGCGTGGGGAAAGAGTTCAGTTTTTAACGTACCCGACTCACGTCTTTTTTTAAAAAAAAAACAAACAGACAAAATTTTGTTGCACAGCCCTAGATTTAAAACAGTTAAAAATAAAAATAAAAAAAAAAATAAAAAAAAATAAAGCCTAAATTCCTTAAGATCCGCCGAGGGAGTAGGTGACAAACACGGTGCTAAAACATTTTATTAAAAATATATATTGTTAAATTAAGTCTGCTGTCTGGACAATGACTGTTTGTTTTGTTTTCTTGTAGTGGAGTTTCAAAGAGCACTATTATTTTACTCTTATATATTATTATTAAAAAAAAAAAAAAAAAAAGAAAAAACAAAAAAGGCATTTTAACTTTGTACTTGAAAACTAAATGAGAGATTTCATGTGTTTTAGCCTAGACATTGAAGTAGCTGATGCTTAACTATTTGTGGGGAATCATGTACTCATACCGAGGAATAAACGCGTAGAGTTTGGGATCCCTCCTCTCCTCTGATTTGGCTCAGCCCGCGCCCGACGCCACATTCCCGGCCGCGCCGCCCGGCCCCCAGCTGCTGTTCCTCCTTTTCATTTTCTCCTTTTTTCTCTCTCTCGGTTCGTTCCTTTTCTGTTTTTTGTTGGTTTGTTTTTTTAGGGTCGCTTCTCTATTTATTGACGATGATACTGTACATTTCACCGTATGGTTCTGGCCCGCGGCGGGCTTGCCCGGCACTCTGTTGTATCTGTGTAAGTATTGCTCGTGACATAGCTGTTATGAACTAATTAAAAGGTCAAATGCGTGCAGCAGATGTAGAAAGTCTGTCCGTTCCGCTTTCATCCCATCCTCCTTTTTTTTTTTTTTTTTTTTCCTTTGGTGCCCAGAAGAGTATCATACAGACAAGCTCCTTTCTAATGTACTTGTGCTGGAGAACACTTGAATAAATGTACTGTTTTTGTGCAAAAAAAAAAAGAGGAAAAAAAAAAGAGGAAAAAAAAAAAGAGAAAAAAAAAAAAATCCTCGGGTCCTGTGCTTTGTGTCCTGCCGGCACCTGCGCGCACCCCCACGGGGGGGGGTCCCATGGGTGGGGGGGGTCTCAAGGTGGTGGGGTCCCGGGGCTGGGGGCTCTGGGCTGAGCCCAGCTCCCATGGGGAGGCCACGAGGGGGGCTTTGCCCTCCCCGCACAGAGATGGGGGGGTGCCAAGGGGCGCCCTGCACGGCTGCCCTGCACCCTGGGGCAGTCAGTGGGGTGCCACGGCACCTGCATTGGCTGCCTGTGCGGGTGGGTTTGGGATGGGGGGGATGGGGTGGGTTTGGGATGGGATGGGATGGATGGGGTGGGTTTGGGATGGGGGGAATGGATGGGATGGGTTTGGGATGGGGGGAATGGATGGGATGGGATGGATGGGGTGGGTTTGGGATGGGGGGGAATGGATGGGATGGGATGGGAGGGAAGGAGATGGGACGGATGGGATGGGATGGATGGGGTGGGTTTGGGATTGGGGGAATGGATGGGGATGGGATGGGAGGGAAGGAGATGGGATGGACGGGATGGGATGGGATGGATGGGGTGGGTTTGGGATGGGATGGACGGGGTGGGTTTGGGATGGGGGGAATGTATGGGGATGGGATGGATGGGATGGAATAGGACGGGATGGGAGGGAAGGAGATGGGACGGATGGGAGGGAAGGAGATGGGACGGATGGGATGGGTGGGGTGGGTTTGGGATGGGGGGAATGGATGGGGGTGGGATGGATGGGGTGGGATGGATGGGGTAGGTTTGGGATTGGGTGAATGGATGGGATGGGATCAATGGGGTGGGTTTTGGATGGGATGGACGGGGGTGGGATGGATGGGGTGGGTTTGGGATGGGGGGAATGGATGGGGATGGGATGGATGGGATGGAATAGGACAGGATGGGAGGGAAGGAGATGGGACGGATGGGATGGGTGGGGTGGGTTTGGGATGGGATGGATGGGGTGGGTTTGGGGTGGGGGGAATGGATGGGGGTGGGATGGTTGGGGTGGATGGGGTGGGTTTGGGATGGGACAGGATGGGATGGGAGGGAAGGAGATGGGACAAATGGGACGGATGGGATGGGATGGGATGGGATGGGATGGGATGGGATGGGATGGGATGGGATGGGATGGGATGGGATGGGATGGGTGGGATGGGACGGGACAGGATGGGATCGCTGAGTGCAAGCTCAGTAAGCCTGCAGATTAAACCAAGTTAGGGGACGTGCCAGTGTGGCAGCACTGGGCTAAACTGGGCTGCACTGGAGCATTAGATGTAGAGCTTGGTGATAGGGTTTAGTGGAGGACTGGTTAGGGTTAGGTCAGGGGTTGGGCTGGGTGAGCTTGGAGAGATCTCTCCCAACCGAGGTGGCTCTGTGACTGTGCCCGGCTGTGGGGTCCCCAGCCCCAGGGGGACACGGAGCTGCTGGGGCACAGCCAGGGGGGCTGCGGAGGTGCTGAGGGGGCTGGAGAGGGGGAGCCCGAGGGCAGAGCTCATTGGGGGGCACAGCCACCCGTGGGGAGGCTGCCGGGATGGGGCCAGGCTCTGAGCCCCCCGGCCAGAGCCCCCCCGGCTGTTCTGGGAGGCTGTGAAACTCATTTCACGGATCTAAAATATGCTTCATTGGGCTAAAATGGGCTGCACGGGGCTAAACTGGGCTGCAGAGGACTAAACTGGGCTGCACTGGGCAAAATTGGGATGCAGTAGGTTACAGAGGGCTAAACTGGGCTCCACTGGGCTCAATGGGACCTGTTACACTGGGCTGCACCAGGCTAAGTTGGGCTTACTTGGCTCTGTTATAATGGGCTCTACTGGGCTGCACTGCGCTAAACTGGGCTAAACTAGGCTAATCAGGGCTATGCTGGGCTTCACCAGGCTAAACTGGGCTGCAGTGGACAGGTCTGGGCTGAACTGGGCTCCACTGGGCTAAAGTGGGTAGCACTGGGCTAAACTGGGGTGAACAGGGCTCCACTGGGCTGCACTGGGCTCAATGGGACCTGTTATACTGGGCTGCAGTGGAGTACACTGAACCAAATTGAGCTTTTTTGGCTCTGTTATGATGAGTTTTACTGGGCTAAACTTGGATTATTGAGGCTGGGTTGGGCTGCACTGGTCTAAATTGGGCTGTAGTAGGCTCCATTGGACCTGTTATACTGGGCTGCACTGGGCTGCACCAGGCTAAACTGGGCTTACTTTGATCTGTTATAATGGGCTAAACTGGGAAAAACAGGGCTAAGTTGGACCAAATCAGGGCTGCACTGGGTTAAATTGGGCTGCAGTGGGCTAAACTGGGCTAAAATTGGCTTAAATGGGCAGCTCTGGGCTAAATGAGGATGTACTGGGCTCACTGGTCTAAATGGGGATCCACAGGGCTGCACTGGGCTCAAGTGGGCTCAGTGGGACCTGTTATACTGGGCTGAATTGGGCTGCACTGGGCTAAATTGGGATTTCTTCTCTCTGTTATAATGGGCTCTATTGGGCTAAACTGGGGTAAACCTGGCTAATTGGGGCTGGGCTGGGCTGCACTGGGAAAAGAGAGCTGCAGTGGGCTAAACTGGGTAAAACAGGGCTCCACTGGGCTCAACCAGGCTAAGCGGGTCTAAACCAGGCTAATCGGGGCTGTGCTGGGCTACACTGGGCCAAATGGGGCTGCAGTGGGCTAAACTGGGCTCTACTGGGCAACACTGGGCTAAAATGGGCAACACTGGGCTAAATTGGGCTTCTTCAGTGGGCTCTGCTGGGCTAAACTGGGCTGCACTGGGCTAAAGTGGGCTCACCTGGGCTCAACTGGACCTGTTTTACTGGGCTGCATTGGTCTGCACTGGGCTAATTTGGGCTTACTTGGCTCTGTTATAATGGGCTCTACTGGGCTGCACCAGGCTAAACTAGGCTAACTGGGGCTATGCTGGGCTGCACTGGGCCAATTTGGGCTGCAGTGGGCTCAGCTGGGCTCTACTGTGCTCAGCTGGGCTAAAATGGGCAACACTGGCTAAACTGGGCTGCACTGAGCTCTGCTAGGCTAAAGTAGGCTCACCTGGGCTCAATGGGATCTTTTATACTGGGCTGCACTGGGCTAAACTGGACCAAACTAGGCTAATTGGGGTTGTGCTGGGCTGCACTGGGCCAAACTGGGCTTTTTTGGCTCTGTTGTGATGGGTTTTACTGGGCTGAACTGGGCTAAACTTGGCTTATTGAGGCTGGGCTGGCTTCCACTATGCTAAATTGGGCTGCACTGGGCTCTACTGGGCTAAATTGGGCAACACTGGACTAAACAGGGCTGCAGTGGGCTCTGCTGGGCTCCACTGGGTTCTACTGGACTCACCTAGGCTCATCTGGGCTCAGCTGGACCCCTTACACTGGGCTGCAGTGGGTTTCACTCGGTTAAACTGGGCTTCCTTGGCTCTGGTACAATGGGCACTACTGGGCTGCACTTGGCTAAACTAGGCTAATTGGGGCTGGGCTGGGCTGCACTGGGCTCTACTGGGGTAAACTGGGTAGCACTGGGCCAAATCTGGGCTCCATTGGGTTAAAGTGGGCTCCATTGGACCTGTTATACTGGGCTGCACTGGGCTAAACTGGGCTTACCTGGCTCTGTTATAATGGGCTAAACTGGGAAAAACAGGGCTAAGTTGGACCAAATGCACTGGGTTAAATTGGGCTGCAGTGGGCTAAACTGGGCTTAAATTGGCTTAAATGGGCAGCTCTGGGCTAAATGAGGATGTACTGAGCTCACTGGTCTAAACAGGGATCCACAGGGCTGCACTGGGCTCAAGTGGGCTCAGTGGGACCTGTTATACTGGGCTGAATTGGGCTGCACTGGGCTAAATTGGGATTTCTTCTCTCTGTTATAATGGGCTCTATTGGGCTAAACTGGGCTAAACCTGGCTAATCGGGGCTGGGCTGGGCTGGACTGGGCCAAATGGGGCTGCAGTGGGCTAAACTGGGCTGCACTGGGTAAAACAGGGCTCCACTGGGCTCAACTAGACCTGTTATACTGGGCTGCAGCGGGCTGCACCAGTCTAAATTTGGCTTCCTTGGCTCTGTTAGGGGCTTTACTTGGTTACACTGCAATAAGCAAGAGTAATCGGGGCTGTGCTGAGCTGTACTGGGCGAAATTGGGCTGAGGTGGGCTCTGCTGGGCTAAACTAGGCTCTGCTTGGCTGAAAATGGGCAGCACTGGGCTTTACTGGGCTAAACATGGCTCCACTGGGCCATACTGGGCTCAGCTGGACCTGTTACACTGGGTGGCACCAGGCTATATTGGGCTTGCTTTGCTCTGTTATAATGGGCTCTACTGGGCTGCACTGGGTTGAACTGGGCCAAACTACGCTAATCGGGGTTGTGCTGGGCTGCACTGCGCTAAATTGTGCTGCAGTGGGCTAAACTGGGCTCCACTGGAATAAAATGGACAGCACTGGGCAAAATTGGGCTGCAGTGGAATAAACTGGAACAAATTGAGCTCTGCTGGGCTGCACTGGACTTAACTGGATATGTTATTCTGGGCTGCATTGGGCTACATTGGGCTTACTTGGCTCTGTTATAATGGGCTCTACTGGGCTGTACTGGGCTAAATTGGGCAAAATCAAGGGTGTGCTGGGCTGCACTGGGTTAAATTGGGCTTCAGTAGATTAAACTGGGCAAAACGGAACACCACCAGGCAGCACTGGGCTAAATGCGTCTTCACTGGGCTGTACTGGGCTAAACAGAGCTGCACTGGGCTCAGTTGAACCTGTTATACTGGGCTGTAGTGGGCTAAACTGGGCTAAATTGGGCTTACTTGGTTCTGTTATAATGGGCTCTACTGGGCTGCACTGTGCTGAACTGGGCTAATCAGGGCTGGGCTGGGCTGCACTGGGAAAAGACGGCTGTAGTAGGCTATACTGAGCTAATCTGGGCTCTGTTAGGCTAAACTGGGCTGCACTGGGTGAAACAGGGCTCTGCTGGGCTCAGCTGGATTTGTTATACTGGGCTGGCTGCAGTGGGCTACATGAGGCCAAATTTGGCTTACTTGGCTCTGTTATAATGGGCTCTACTGGGCTGCACCAGGCTAAACTAGGCTAACTGGGGCTATGCTGGGCTGCACTGGGCCAAATTGGGCTGCAGAGGACTAAACTGGACTCCACTAGGCTCAGTGGGACCTGTCATACTGGGCTAAACTGGGCTTAATTGGCTCTGTTATAACGTGCTCTATTGGGCTCAATGGGACCTGTTACACTGGGCTGTATTAGGCTGCACCGAGCTAAATTGGGATTACTTTGTTCTGTTTTTATGGGCTCTACTGGGCTAAACTGGGTGAAATGGGGCTAAACTAGGCTAATTGGGGCTGTGCTGGGCTGCACTGGGCCAAATTGGGCTGCAGTGGGCTAAGCTGGGCTAACCTGGCCTGAACTGGGTTAAACTGGGCTCTGCTGGGCTAAAATGTGCTGCACTGGGCCAAATTGAGCTGAACTGGGCTCCACTGGGCTAAACAGGTTTCCACTGGGGCAAAACTGGGCTGCACTGGGCAGCATTGGCCCTGTTGTACTGGCTAACATAGGCTGCACTGGGCTAAACAGGGCTGTTCTGGGCTGTGCTAGTCTCAAATGGGCTGTACTGGGCCAAACTGGGCTTTGCTGGGCTAGACTGGGTTGTGCTGGTCTCCACTTGGCTTTACTGGGCTCTAACAGATTGTGCTGGGCTCTTATAATGGGTCGTACTGGGTGCACGGGGCTGCAGTGTTACACACTGGGGGGCGCTGGGTGTTACTGGGGGTCACTGGGAGGCGCTGGGTGTTACTGGGGGTCACTGGGAGGCGCCGAGGCCTGGCCGCGCTGCCCCCGCCTTTGTGCCGGGCCCCGTCACCATGGCAACCGCGGGCAGGTGGCGGCCGCTGGGCGGGGCCCGTGCCTCAGGCCCCGCCCCCTGCACCTGTCAGTCAGGCCGGGCGCAGCCTACCCTGCTGGCTGCTTGGCCCCGCCCCCTGCGGGGCAGACGGGCGGCGATTGGCCGAGGCCGTGCCCGGAGCCCGCCCCTCGCCGTGCAGGTTTGTGTGAGAGGCGATCGCGGACGGGGAGCGCACCGGGCGCAGCCGGGGCCGGAGCGGAGCGGAGCGGGAGGTACCGGGCGGCACCGGGCGGGGCGGGATGGGCCGGGCCGGGCTGGGCTAGGATGCGACGTTCCGGTTCCTTTGGGGGCTCTCTTATCGCCGCCGTATCGCGACAGGGCGGGACTATCGCGACAGGTGCGCGTATCGCGACGGGGCGGCAGTGTCGCGACAGGTCGCGGCGGCTCCTCCCGTCCCTTTCCCGCGGCTCTCGGCGGGCAGAGAGGCCGCGCGTGGCGCCGGTCGCGACGGGGCCGCGATGTCGCGACAGCGCCCAGCGCCGGGCCGGCCGGGTGGGGGGTGAGGGTGAGGGTGGGGGTGGGGGGCAGCGCGGCCCCCCTCCCCTCCGGTCGTTGCCGTGTCGCGACAGGGCCCGGAGCGGCGGCAGGTGCGCGGCGGGGGCGGCCCCATTGTTCCGCGGGGCGCTCCCGGGGGGGCCCCGCCCCGCCCCGCCCGGTGCCGCCTTTGTGCGGGGCTTTGTCTGCGGGAGCGGCCCCCGCGCCCCCCCGGGTGTGGCCGAGCCCCGGGCCCCGCCGCCCGCCTTTGTCCGCCCCCGAGGTCCCGGCCCCGGGGCTTTGTGTGCGCCGGGAGCGGCCGCGGCCCCCCCCCGGGGCGCTGCTGCTGATGCTGCGCAACGGAACGGCCGCACCGGGGGCAGCACCGGGGGCTGGGGGTGATGGGGGGCGCGGCGGTGCCCGGTGCTGCCCGGTGCCGCATCCCGGGGCCCCCCCGCAGGGGCTGCGGCGGCCGAGCCCCGAGGGGCGAGGGGGGGCTGGAGGCCGTGCCCGGGCTGTGCCCGCACCGCAGCCCCCTCGCCCGCAGCCCCCTCGCCCCGGTGATGCCCGGTGCCCCCACCCAGCCCTCGCCCTCCCACCTGCCCCTGGCTCCTGGCACGCCCAGGGCCGCAGCCGCCATCTCCCCCCACCCCATCCATGGGTCTGGGGTGGGGGCGCCCCCCCAATCACCCCCCCGATGGGTGAAGCCGTGCCAGACCCCTTGCTGCTGGGGTCCGTCCCGGTTTGTGCCCGGGGTGTGCCACGGGCTCGGGGCGCTGCCAGCACACGGTGCACGTGGCCGAGGCCGTGCCACGCTCACAGCCCCCAGCCCCATCCCTGCTCCCACTCTGCCCCCAGACCCTTCCCACCCCCTGCAGGGGCTGTGCTGGACACGGACAGGGCACGGCCATGGGGGGACCCAGCAGGAGCAGGGTCACCCTAAAATAATGGGCTGGGGTCTGCACCCCACGCGCTTTGGGGGCTCAGCCCGGCCCCACGGCACGGCACGGGGGGGATGCTGCGGGGAGGTGGGGGGGCTCGCAGCCCCCCCTCGCTGCCTGCCTGCTCCAGATCCGTCCGTCACCACCTCTTTGATCACCGGGGTGCAATGCAGCAGTTCCCACCCCGCCTGGGGGGCTGCCCAGCACCGCCCTGCCCGGCCCCAGTCTGCCCAGTTTGTCCCCACACACGCACCGGGGGGGTTTTTGGGGCAGTGGGCACCGGTTCTCCCGTGGCTGCCCACCCCAGCAGTTGGTCCCTGCCCAAAACCTCTCCCCAGGGGTGGTCTCGGGTGAGGCTCCTCTGCTGCGCCCCTCGTCCCCATCGCACCCAGACGCCCCTGATTGGGGTGCTCTGGGGCCATGGCTTTTAGGATCAGGACACAGATGGCTGTGGTCAGCACCCCCAGCACCCCCAGTACCCCCAGCACGCTGCCTCCATCCTGCACTGGGAGCATCCCACCCCCCGGGGCCGTGCAGCCCACCCCCCATCCTATGAGCACAGCTCCTGCTTGGCACATTGTGGGGGTCCGCCACGCTCCATGGGGACACCCCCGGGTCTAACGGCTGCTGCCAGCCTGGCTCAGCCCCTCGGGGGGCTTTCCACGGCGCTGCTCCCTTCGGTCCCTTCGGTGCCTTGGCTGGGGAGGGGCCCCCGGGGGCTGCAGTTGGTGCCAGCAGCCGGCGCGTGCCGAGCCGGAGCAGCTGCATGGGCAAAGGCATTCCTGGCGGCACCGAGCGGCACAGGGCACGGGGTGACACCCACCGAGCAGGAGGGTGCCCGGTGCCCCCCCAGCCCCCTGTCCCCTCCCCAGCCCCTCCCTGGGCAGCTGCGAAGGCACCGGGAATGCTCAGCTGCCGGCTCGGTCCTGCGCCCTGGAAGCCATTTGGTGCCGGTGCAGCCCCTCGCCGGGCAGCTGGGAGCCGCTGGCATGTGCTCGGGGCAGCCTCCGATGGATTTGCCCCCCCCGGAGCCCCCCCCAGCAGCACCCTTTGTGGGGTGTCCCCTCCTCGCCGGCACCGCGTGTGGCCGTGCCCATCTGGGGAGCCCCGGGGGTGGCTGGGGGCTGGTGGGGAGCCCTCGTTTTGGGGCTGGGGTGGGGAGAAAGGAGGAAAAGCTGCGTAAAGCACACCAGGAGTAACGCACGAGTGTGTCAGTAATGCGGGGTGGGGGGCAGCCCCCCCTCGTGCCAGCCCCTGCTGGGGGCGGTGGAGGGGGCACCTGGCACGGGGGCTGCCCCGGGCTTTTTCTGGCAGAGGGGGGGCAGCACCACGCTGGGCATGGCCCCACACATGGGAACCGTGGCCCTGGGGTGGGGGGCCCTGGGGTGGGGGTCCTTGGGGAGAGCCGAAGCCCCTCTCCAATGCGCATGGGGCTGTGGTTATGGGGTGAGCACGGACTGGGGGCCAGTGTGGGGCTGCCCCAGCCCCCGGGTGCAGGAGCCCTGCTGGCAGCTGGGGGGGCCACAGGTCCCGGGGGGGTCCATGGGTCCCAGGGGGGTCCTGGCCCACGCCCCCCACCCTTGGCCAGACTCACCCAGATGGGTCGATGGCGTTTGACCTTCATCTACCACACGATTTATGGATTGTCTGGGGATGCTCATTGCTGGGGGGGGGCTGAAAGCTGTGCGGGCACCCGGGGGGGGCTGGAGCAGACCCCCTGATGGAGGTCTGTGCCAGGGGGTGAGAGACCCCTTGCCCCGGGGGGAGGCTGGGGGTCCCCTTGGGGTTATGGGGCCACGGGTGGGGCGGTGCCGGGGTGCAGGTCCCCAGAGCGGGGGGGCCCTGACTCAGCGCCCGGCGGCCCCCCCGCCCCGTGGATTTCCCGGGGATAATCCGGTGTTGCCATGGCCCGGCACGGCGGGCGCGCAGCCGCGGGGCTGCCCAGAGCTCTGGTGGCACGGCACCGGAGGGGGGGACACAGCGCAGAGCCAGCCCGGGACCCCCGGGGGTGGGCAGCAGGCAGCGGGGCTGAGCCCCCCCAGGGTATGGGGGGCGGCACGGGGCTGACCCCCTGCCCTGCCCGCAGAGCCATGCTCGCCAACGCGGCCACCATGCGGATCCTCATCAAGGGGGGGAAGGTGGTGAACGACGACTGCACGCTGGAGGCGGACGTCTACATCGAGAACGGGATCATCCAGCAAGTGGGCCGCGAGCTGATGATCCCCGGGGGGGCCAAGGTCATCGACGCCACCGGCAAGCTCGTCATCCCGGGGGGCATCGACACCAGCACCCACTTCCACCAGACCTTCATGAACGCCACCTGCGTGGATGATTTCTACCACGGCACCAAGGTACCCCCTGGCACGGCGCTCCGCTCGCCCACCGCCCCCGGCCCCGGTCACGGTGGGTCTGCTGCTGGCACAGGGGGGGCTCCCCGGTCCTGCTGGCTGTGCCCGGGGGGCTCAGATCCCCCCAGCTGGGGATGGGCTGGCGCAGGGCAGCAGTTCCTGGGTGCTGGATCAGCCCCGTGGCCACGCAGACGGCATTTGGCTGCCTCGCCCGGCTGCCAACTCCGGTGCCCGGTTGTGCCGCGGGTCTCAGCCGTGTCATGCTGAGCCCGGCTCTTCCCCAGCACGGCCAGGAGAAATGACGCTGACTTGTGATTTTTTTTATTCTGCAAATCATCAGGTTTTTGGCTCCGAGGAGCCCTCGGGGCGCGCTGGCAGCCAGCCGTGCTGCCGCAGGGACGCTGCGTGGCTTGGGCACGGCGCTGCCCGCAGCCGGGCTCAGGCTTCTGCTGCCTGCCCCCAGCTGTGCCCAGCACCCAGCGGGGATGGCAGGGACCTGGTGCAGTGTCCCCTAGGGCATCCCTGGGGACCTCAGCAGCCCCAGTGTGGCTCTCGGGGGGCCGTGGGGCTGGCGGTGCCGAGCACCGGGTGCCGCTGCCCATGCGCCCCGCACACAGCAGGCATTGTGCAGGGCTGGTGCCGGCCGTGCCTGGCTCTGGGGTGGGGGTGCTGGGTGCTGCTGTGCCGTGGCACGGCGAGGGGACAGTGTGGTGACCGCAGGCACCCCGTGCCGTGCCTTCCCCACCCCACCAGGGCCAATTGCTAAAGGAGCTTTGGGGATTAGCCGGGCCGGGTGAGCCGGGGACACGGCCGGGTGCGACGGCGCCCACCCCGCTGCCCGTGCAGGCTGTGTGCTGGGGGGGGGCTCTCCCACGGCCCCCAAGCTGCCAGGTGAGCGTGGCCCCCGTGGATAGGGCCCTGTGGTGCTGCAGGGCTCAACCCACCCATGCCAGGGCTGCAGGGAGATCCTGGACAGGGCCCCCCAAATCAAGCCGTGGGCACTAGGGGGTGCCCAGCCATGTGCACCTTAAGCACAAGGTGGGGTGCCCCCCCCCCAGGCAGGGCTTGGGGGGGGATGGTGCCTGCAGCAGAGCTGGCCCAGGAGCGCAGTGACCCCCCCGTTGTCCCCTGGGGGTGCAGCCCTCCTGGCTGTTTGGGGACCGGCGCTGCCCCACAGCGCGGGCACCCCCGGGGGCGCATCCTGCCCCCAGCGCCAGCGCGCCCCCACCTCACCCACAGGCAGCCCTGGTGGGGGGGACGACGATGATCATCGGCCACGTGCTGCCCGACAAGGAGACCTCGCTGCTGGACGCCTACGAGAAGTGCCGCAGCCTGGCCGACCCCAAGGTCTGCTGCGACTACGCCCTGCACATGGGCATCACCTGGTGGGCGCCCAAGGTGAGCGTGGCACCGCGACCCCCCCCCCCCCCATAGCACCACGGGAGGGCACCGGGACCACCCTGCCTGGGAACAGCTGCTATGGCCGGGGCTAATTCCTGCCCGCTGATCCCATTAGCCGCTTGTTTGGGTGGGTTTGCCCACCCCGCGCTGCCTTTTGAGCTGCCTTGATCCCGGGTCCCCGCCGGGCTGAGCCCCTCGCGGAGGGGGGGGACCCGGTGCAGCTGCCGCAGCGGGATCAGGATGGGAAGGACCCCCAGGACTCCCGGCCCCATTGCAGCAGTCACTCCTGCCGGGGACATCCCCAGGGGTGAAGCGTGGGTCCCTGCCCCATGGCGCTGAACACCTCGCCCCAAACCTCTCCGTGCACCCCGGAGCCACCGTCCCCACTGAGCCCCTGTCCCCGTGCAGGTGAAGGCGGAGATGGAGACGCTGGTGCGGGAGAAGGGGGTGAACTCCTTCCAGATGTTCATGACCTACAAGGACCTGTACATGCTGCGGGACAGCGAGCTCTACCAGGTCTTCCGCGCCTGCCGCGACTTCGGGGCCATCGCCCGGGTGCACGCCGAGAACGGCGAGCTGGTGGCCGAGGTGGGCGCCGCGGGGCAGCGTGCGGGGAGGGGGCCACGTGTGGGGGACCCCCAGCCTGACCCCACGCCCCCCACAGGGAGCCAAGGAGGCGCTGGAGCTGGGCATCACGGGGCCGGAGGGCATCGAGATCAGCCGGCCTGAAGAGGTGGGTCCGGACAACGCCGCGCTGCGTGGCGGGGGTCTGGGGCTCGGTTTTTGGGGTGCCCCCAGCCCGCAGCCGTCCGTGCGGCCACCCCATGCGCCCGTCTGTGCCATCCGCACCCCCGCACGCACCCCAGCCACCCATGCACCCCCTCTGCACCCCTGCGCCATGCGTGGGGTCCCCACACCCTGCCCGTGCCCCCCATCCATGCACCCGCCGCCCCGAGCGCCGCGCAGCCCCCCCTGCCCACCCCCTGCCCACCCCCGTGCCAGGCGGTCGCTCACCGCCGCTGTCCCCGCAGCTGGAGGCCGAGGCCACGCACCGCGTCATCACCATCGCCAACAGGGTGAGTCCCCCGAGCCACGCGGGGCCGGGACCCCCCCTATAGCGCGGGGACCCTGTGGCCCCAGTCTGGTGGCCAGGGTGTCCCCAGGGAGTGTCCCCAGGGGGTGTCCCTACAGGGTGTCCCCAGGTGGTGTCCCCACATCTCCAGGGGGTGTCCCCAGGGTGTGTCCCCAGGTGTCATCCCCAGGGGGTGTCCCCGTGTCCCCAGGGGGTGTCCCCAGGGGGTGTCCCCAGGTGTCGTCCCCAGGGGGTGTCCCCATGTCCCCGGGGGGTGTCCCCGGGGGGTGTTCCCAGGTGTCATCCCCAGGGGGTGTCCCCGTGTCCCCAGGGGGTGTCTCCGTGGGGTGTCCCCATGTCCCCAGGGGGTGTCCCCACATCCCCACAGGGTGTCCCCAAGGGGTGTCCCCATGTCCCTGGGGGGTGTCCCCGAGGGGTGTCCCCAGGGGGTGTCCCCGAGGGGTGTCCCCAGGGGATGTCCCCATGTCCCCAGGGGGTGTCCCCGAGGGGTGTCCCCAGGGGGTGTCCCCATGTCCCCGGGGGGTGTCCCCGGGGGGTGTCCCCATGTCCCCAGGGGGTGTCCCCGGGGGGCTCAGGCCCCCCATGAGCCGTGCCCGCTGCCCGCAGACCCACTGCCCCGTGTACCTGGTGAACGTCTCCAGCATGTCGGCCGGGGACGTCATCGCCAGCGCCAAGATGCAAGGTACGGCCACGGGTGGGGCCGGGGGGGGGCGGGGCCACGGGGCGAGGCTCCGCCCACATTGGGGGCAACGCCCCGTTAGGCCCCGCCCACCCCGCGCGTGGCCCCGCCCCTATCGCGCACCGCGGGGCTGCGGGGGGAGCCCTGGCCCCGCCCCCTGGGGGTGGCCCCGCCCTTTGCGGTGGAAGGGCCCGGGGAGCCCCGCCCCCTGCAGCAAGCCCCGCCCACGGCGCTGCGGCACACGTGGGGATGGGCACGTGGGGGGACACGCGGGGACACACGGGGACACGGGGGGACACGGGCACATGTGGGGACATGTGGGGACACGGGGGGACATGGGGGGACATGGGCACACGTGGGGACACGTGGGGACACGGGCACACACGTGGGGACATGGGGGGACATGTGGGGACATGGGCACACGCACAGGGACATGGGGGGACATGGGCACATGTGGGGACATGGGGGGACACAGGCACATGTGGGGACACATGGGGACACACACGGGGACATGGGCACATGTGGGGACATGGGGGGACACAGGCACATGTGGGGACACATGGGGACACACAGGGGGACACGGGCACATGTGGGGACATGGGGGTCACAGGGGGACATGGGCACACGTGGGGACACGCATGGGGGCACATGGGGACACGGGGGGACACGGGGAGACACGGGCACACAGGTGGGAGCATGTGGGGACACGCATGGGGGCACGTGGGGACACGGGCACCAGGGGGTCCCTGTGGGTGTGCACACAGAGCTGTGGGGCCACGGGGGCACACGCACGGACACGGGTGTGCACGGACACAGGGACCTGTGCACAGGGACACGTGTGGCTGGGGACGCACACACACACGCACGGACACACACACACACCATGCACACACACACGGGGACACACGTGGGCAGGAGGTGCAGGGCCGTGGGTACGGGCACGCAGGGACACGTGGGGTCGTGGGCACGTGCGTGTGCACAGGCAGGCGTGCAAGCACACGGAGCCACGGGGGCGCACGGGGTGTGCGCACACGTGTGCCCACAGGCACATAGGTGCGCTCTGTGGGGGCACAGGCAGGACTCACGCCCAGCCCCCCCTTGCACACCCACCCCGCGCCCCCCAGCCCCGTCCCACAGCCGTGCCTGTCCCCGCAGGGAAGGTGGTGTACGCGGAGACCACCACGGCGCACGCCACGCTCACCGGGCTGCACTACTACCACCAGGACTGGTTCCACGCCGCCGCCTACGTCACCGTGCCCCCCCTGCGCCTGGACACCAACACCTCCGCCTACCTCATGAGCCTGCTCGCCAAGTACGGCAGCCCCGGCTGCTCCCCGCGCCCCCTCCCCAAGTGCCACGCTCTCCGGGCACCCCGCTGCCAAGGCCAAGTGCTCCCTAGGGTCACCCCCTTTGGGCATCCTTTGGGCACCCCACTCCTTGGGTGGGTCCCCGGATGCCTCGCTTCATGGGCACGGTGCTGCCGGGGTGCCTCGCTTCCCTCACACCCTGCTCCCTCGGTGCCTCCCCCCTCGGGTACCCTGCTTTCCAAGCTCCTGGGCTGCGTGGGGTGCCCCATTCCTTGAGTACCCCTGTGCACAAGTGCCCTGAGCACCCTGCTGCATGGGTGCCCCTCTCCTTAAGCGCCCCACTCCTTGGGCACCCTGCTCCTTAAGCACCCCATTGTGTGGGTGCCCTGCTCCTCAAGCACCCCATTGCTTGGGTGCCCTCTTTCTTAAGCACCCTATTGTGTGGGTGCCCTGCTCCCCAAGCACCCCATTGCTTGGGTGCCCTCCTTAAGCACCCCACTCCTTGAGCGCCCTGCTCCTTAGCACCCCATTGTGTGGGTGCCCTGCTCCTCAAGCACCCCATTGTGTGGGTGCCCTGCTCCTTAAGCGCCCCACTCCTTGGGCACCCTGCTCCTTAAGTACCCCATTGCTTGGGCACCCTGCTCCTTAAGCACCCCATTGCTTGGGTGCCCTCTTTCTTAAGCACCCTATTGTGTGGGTGCCCTGCTCCCCAAGCACCCTGTTGCATGGGTGCCCAGCTCCTTAAGCACCCCACTCCTTGGGCACCCTGCTCCCCAAGCACCCCATTGCTTGGGTGCCCTCTTTCTTAAGCACCCCATTGTGTGGGTGCCCTGCTCTCCAAGCACCCCATTGTTTGGGTGCCCTTCTCCTTAAGCACCCCACTACTTGGGCACCCTGCTCCCCAAGCACCCCATGGCATGGGTGCCCAGCTCCTTAAGCACCCCACTCCTTGGGCACCCTGCTCCCCAAGCACCCCATGGCATGGGTGCCCAGCTCCTTATGCACCCCACTGCATGCACGCCCTGCTCCCCGAGCACCCCGCTGCCGGTGTCCAGCCCCGCTGCAGGCTGGCCGTGTGCAGCCCCCCCAGCCCTGCCCTGTGCCCCCTGCAGCGACACCCTGAACGTCGTGGCCTCCGACCACCGGCCCTTCAGCACCAAGCAGAAGGCCATGGGCAAGGAGGACTTCACCAAGATCCCGCACGGTGTCAGCGGGGTGCAGGACCGCATGAACATCATCTGGGAGCGGGGAGTGGTACGTGCGCATCGGGCAGGGGCCGGGTGCCCACCGCAGCGAGTGGGGGGCGCGCACGGGAACCCCTCACCCCCTTCTGGTGGCAGGTCGGGGGCAAGATGGATGAGAACCGCTTCGTGGCCGTGACCAGCTCGAACGCCGCCAAGCTGCACAACCTGTACCCCCGCAAGGGCCGGATCATCCCCGGCGCCGACGCCGACGTCGTGGTGTGGGACCCCGAGGCCACCAAGTAGGTGCCCACCCTTATGGGGACAACGGGGACGGGGCTGGCACGAGGGCGGCCGCTCAGCGCCCCGTCCCCTGCCCAGGACCATCTCGGCCAGCACCCAGGTGCAGGGCGGGGAGATCAACCTGTACGAGAACATGCGGTGCCACGGGGTGCCCCTGGTCACCATCAGCCGTGGGCGCGTGGTCTACGAGAACGGCGTCTTCATGTGCGCCGAGGGCACCGGCAAGTTCTGCCCCCTCCGCTCCTTCCCGGACTCCGTCTACAAGAAGCTGGTGCAGCGGGAGAAGGTACGGGGGGGACGGGGACGGGGACGGGTGATACCGGGTGGTGGCGGTGCCCGCGGGGTGGCTCTGTGCCCCCGGTGCCGTGCGGTGCCGCGGTCGGTGCGGTGCCGGTGGGAGCGCGGCGCGCTCGGGGTGACGGGCAGAGCGTGGCGGTGACATCCCACGGGTGGGAGCGGGACACGGGAACCTCCCCCAGCTCCTGCCCTTCCCCATCCTCGTCCCCCACGGTGCCGGTGCAGAGGGTTTGGGGACGGCCACCCGTTGTGCCAGCGCGTGTGCAAGGCGCGTGCCAAGCTTCGGGGCCCTCTGTGCCTCTTGTCCGTGGCTCTTTGCCCTCCACCAAGCCCCGGGCACCCCCTCACCACCCCGCTCTGCCCTCATGCTGGTCCTGGTGTGACCCCCAGGACTGGGACCAGCGGTGCTGGCACCCCCAGGCGCTTCTGAGGGTGTGCGGGGGGGCTTGTGGTGCTGATGGTGCGAGGGAAGCCCCAGCGGGAGCTGTGAGGGGCCTCGGGGCTGCACGGGGGGCACGGGGCAGGGTCCTGCCTGCGCCTCGCTGCTGGGGGGACGGGGCTGCGCCGAGGGGCTCACCCACCCCCCCCCTGCCCACCACCCCTCCCCGTCCCTGAGCACCGTCACGGGGCTCCGGGGCCTCGTGCACCCGGTGCAGGCTCCCCCTGCACCGCTCCTCCCCGGGCTGCGCCCACCGCAGCCCCCTCCCCACATCACTTTGCTCCGCACACCACGGCCCCCCCCGTGCTCCCAGCCCACCCGCGCCCCCTCCCAGCCCCAGCCCCACTCCCTCCCCACGTTCCCACACCAAGGGACACCCCTTGTGTCCAAACCATCCATTTGTGGGTCCTCCAGCACCCAGCGCCCTGCCCGACCCCCAGCCCCCAGCGCCAGCCCCCCCTGCGCCCCGTGGCCCCTCCAGGCGGGCACGGCCGCGTCCCGGCCCCCGGCTCACGGCTCTCTCTGCTTTTTGCTTCCCTTCCGGCAGAGTTTAAAGCTCAGGGCCGTGGATCGCACCCCGTACCTGGGGGACGTGGCCGTGGTTGTGCACGCGGGGAAAAAAGAGACGGGGACGCCCCTTGCAGATACGCCCACCCGGCCCGCCACGCGACACGGGGGCATGAGGGACCTGCACGAGTCCAGCTTCAGCCTGTCCGGTAAGAGGGGGGCTGCATCCAGGCCCCCTGCCCCCCTGCCCACCTCCCGCAGGGGCTCCCCGGCACCACCGGGCACCCCCAGACATCCCAGTGCCTCCCCCACCACCATCCCGGTGTCCCCGCCACCATCCCGGTGCGTCCCCTTCTCTGGTGCACGGGGCCCCCCCACGCACCCCACTCCCCCAGTGCGCAGCTCCCAGTCAGAGTAGGGAGCTGACCCCAACCCCGACCCCCTCCCCATCCCCACCACCTCTCCATGTGCCATCCATCCATGGCTCCGTGGCGGTGACACGCACGGTGCTGGCGTTGTCCCCATGGCCATGGGGAGCGGGCAGGAGGGGGGCAGCGTCTCCCCGCTCCCCAGGGTCGCCTCCTGCTCCCTGTGCCGCCCGTGCTCGGTGCTGGCCGTGCTCCTGGGGGGGCCGTGAGCGTCCCCCAGGCACGGTGGGGCTGCGGTCGCTGCCCCCCAGCCCTGGCGCTGTAGGACACAGGGGGGACTCGACGCCGGCTGGGGCGCAGCCTGGGACCCCCGGCACAGCGGGTGGGCGCAGGGCGCTGGGGGGCCGGGGGTGGCACTGGGGGGGGCTGGGGTCGCCGTCGGGCCCTGCCGTGTGTCCGGCAGCCCTGACGCCTGTCCGTGTGTCCGTCCCGCAGGTTCGCAGATCGATGACCACGTTCCAAAGCGAGCTTCGGCCCGGATTCTCGCTCCCCCCGGAGGCCGGTCGAGCGGCATTTGGTAAAGCCGGGGACCTGGCCCCCAACTGAGGACGCGGGCGCCGGGCCCCGCGCCCCCCCCCCCCCAGCTCGGCACCGGCCGGGCCGCGGTCCCTCCGCTGGGGCTCCCCCCCACCCCGTGCCCACCACCCCGGCGGATTTGGGGGGGCCCTGCCCGGCCCCGTGCTGCCCGGTGGGGGCCGTGCCGGGGGGCGCCCGCAGCGCCAGCCCCGCGCCGGGGGACCCCCGCTGCCGGGCTCCTGGAGCCGAGCCGGTGGGGGTCCGGGGGGGGGGGCCGAGCCCCCCACCCATAGGCCGGGGCCGGGGGCAGGAGGTGTGCCCGCCCCGTCCCTTTTCTGTTTGCACGTTGGGTTTGGATCAGTGATTTTTTGACTTGTTTGTGCATCACGTGGAAATACTCCGAGTGGTTTGTGTCACTAGAGCTAGGGGAGACACGGGAGGAGCAGGGACCCTACCCCACACACACACCCCTCCGGCCCCCTGGGACCCCCGCCCGACCCCAGCCATCCCCACCCCACCCTCGGTGCCCCCCGCCGGCACACCCGTGCGCACCCTGCCCTGCGCGCCCGGTGCCGGCGGGACCCTCGCCCCCCTCGCCCCCATCGCCCCCGCTGCGTCCCCCCGGGGCCGCCGGTGCCCACATCCCCATCACGCCATGGTGCTACCGGGGGGGCCGCCGCTGCCCCCCGCCACCCCCTGCGCCCCCGTTCCCCCGGGGTAGTGTGAAATGTGAAATGTGGCTCGTGCACTTTGTCCCCGTAGTTGGTCCTGTAGGCGTGCGGGGTCCGCCCCGCGCGGTGCCGCTCCGTTTGCTCATTAAAGCCCCCAAATCACCGCGCCCGGCCTCGCTGCCTGCTTGGGGTCGGGGCTGGGAGGGGGGCGCGTGGCTGTGGGACCCCCCCTGCACGGCCCCCTCCTGGGGCTGCAGGCCCCAAACAGGGCATGGGGCCTGCACACATGGCCCAGGAGTGTGGCCGCAGGTGTGCAAGGTGTGGTGACACAGGGACAGCGCTGCCGGACACCCCCGTGGGGGCACTGGGACCCCCGGTGAGGGGCACAGCACCACCGGGCCTGGGGCAGCCCCGGCCAGCGCATCGCCAGCGCATCGGCACCGCCTGGACGTGGGGACATGGGGACATGGGGACACGGGGATGTGGGGGGACATGGGGACAGGGACATGGGGACACAGATGTGGGGACATGGGGACACAGGGAGACATGGGGACATGGGGATGTGGGGGGACATGGGGACACAGGGACATGGGGACACGGGGACATGGGGATGTGGGGACACAGACACAGGGATGGTGGGACATGGGGACACAGATGTGGGGATGCTGGGACACAGGGAGACATGGGGACAGGGACATGGGGACATGGGAATGTGGGGACACAGATGTGGGGACATGGGGACACGGGGATGTGGGGACACAAGGATATGGGGACACAGATATGGGGATGCTGGGACACAGGGAGACATGGGGACACGGGGACATGGAGACATGGAGATGTGGGGACACAGATGTGGGGATGTGGGGACGTGGGGACACAGGGATGTGGGGACACGTGGGGATGCTGGGACACTGGGACTTGGGGACACAGGAACATGAGGACACAGGGACATGGGGACATGGAGATGGGACACAGACACAGGGATGGTGGGACATGGGGACACAGAAATGGGGATGCTGGGACACAGGGAGATATGGGGACACGGGGACATGGGGACATGGAGATGTGGGGACACATGGGGATGCTGGGACACTGGGACTTGGGGACACAGATATGGGGACACAGGGACATGGGGACACAAGGATATGGGGATGAAGATATGGCGATGCTGGGACACGAGGACATGGGGATGTTGGTACACGGGGACACTGGGACAGGGGCATGTGGGTACACTGATATTGGGATTTGGGGACACGGGGATGTGGGGACACGGTTGTGGGGCTGTGGGAACATGGGGACAGGGACACGGGGACACAGACATGGGGATGCTGGGACACAGGGAGACATGGGGACAGAAATTATGGGTTGTGGGGACGTGGGGCCACGGGCACGGGGGGATGTGGGTACACTGATATGGGGATTTGGGGACACGGGGACACGAGGACAGGGGGCTGGGGGACACGGGGACACCGGGATGTGGCGATACGGCCATGAAGGAGTGTGGGGACACGGGGACAGGGGGCTGCGGGGCCGTGTGGCTGGGGGGCTGCAGGGACATGGGGTGGGCAGGGGCTCACACCCACAGCCCCCAACCCCACAGCCCCCCCCAGGTTCCCCCCTCAGGCCCAGCCCCAGGCCCAGGCCCCTCCGGCCTCCGGCCGCCAGGGGGCGCTGCGGGGCGCGGCGTTGCCGTGGCAACGGGCGGGGGGCGAGGGGCGGGGGGGAGGAGGCGCCCCCGCGGCGTTGCCGTGGTAACGGGGGGGAGGGGGCGGGGCGAGGCAGGGCCGGGTCCGCCCCGGGCTGGGAGGCGGCGGCGGCGGCGGCGGCGGCGGCGGAGGCGCATGCGCGGTGCGCGCCCGGTGCCGGCCCGGTCCCGAGAGCCCGGCGCGGAGCAGGCGGAGGCAGAGCGGAGGCCGGGGCGACCCCGGCCCGAGCGCGGTGAGTGCGGCACCGGGGGGGGCCGGGGACACCGGGGGGGGGGGCCGGGCTGCCGCATCCCGGTACCGGCAGGGCGGGCAGGAGCCGGGCCTCCGGTGATGGAGAGGCCCTGACGGGGAGGGGGGGGGGCGCGGCGGGGCCTCTGCCGGTGGTGGTGGTGGCGGAGGAGGGGGGGGGAGCCGGTGATGGAGCGGCCCCGGGGGGGGCCCGGTTGTGGCAGGGCGGAGCGGAGCGGCCCGCCCGGTGTCCCCGGTGATGGAACGGCCCCGGGGGGGCTCGGCCTGACTCAGCGGGGGGGGGGCAGCCGCGTCCTGCAGGGCTTGGCCCGGACACCGGCACCGGTACCGGTACCGGAGGGGCAGCCCCGGGAGGTGCCAGCCCCGGGCAGCGCCGTCCGGCCTCGTCCCGGCCCGGTCCCCCCGGTATGGAGGTGCCGGGGCACGGGGCAGCGCCACGGTAAGCGGCCAGCACCGGGCACGGCCCTGCCCCGGATCCACACCGCGGGGCCCTGCCGGTACCGGTACCGGTGGCGGTGACACGGCGGCACCGGGGGACCGAGGCGGGGACGCCCCGGGGGGGGACACGGGCCCGGCAGGTTCCCGGCAGGTCCCCGGCACCTCCCTGCTCCCCCCCCTGGGGGGGGATTCGGTGCCCACCGGAGCCCACCCGGTGTTACCGGGAGCTGCAGCCGAGCCCGGTGCCCCCCCGGGATGTCACCGCGAGTCCCCACGGCGGCTCCGGGCCCGTTCCCCTGGGTGTGTGGGGACACCGGGGGGGACACGGCCGCAGCACCGGGGCTGGCACCGGGGGCTGCAGGCACAGGGGGTCCCGGGGGGCCGATCCCGGTGGCAGCCCCGGTGCTGGCGGCACCGCAGCGTCCCCGAGCCTGCGCCGCCCCCCGCGCCTGGTTGTCACTCGACCTCCCGGGATGCGCTCCCGAAATAGCAGCCGCCGTGTCCTCGGGGCGGGCACCGCCACCGCCACCACCGCTCCCGCAGCCCTCGGTGGGGACGGGGACGGGGACGGGGACGGGGACGGTGAGGGGCCGGTGAACATCCCGGGGAGCCCCGGCTGCCGTTCTGCTGCCGGGAGCCCGGTGTGGGGCCCCGTCCTGCCACCCCCCGCCTTGTCACCCAGCCCGGTGCCCCCGGTTTTGGGGACAGAGGCGCACCGGGTGGTTTTGTGGCCAGGTTTTGGGTCAGCAGCACCGGGGGGCGCGGGACAATGGTGGGGAGCTCCCTGCTCTGCCCCGTAAGCACGGCTGCCGGGGCACCGGGCTGGGGGCTCCCCCACGGCTCTGTGAGCCCCCGGCCCCGGCACCCCCCGGGGTTGGGGTCTCTGCAAGGAGCCCCCGCAGAGGGGGGCTTCAAGCCGTGCTGGGGGGGCTGCGTGGCACCGGGTGCTGGGCCCGAGGATGGAAACTGGAGCCCGGGCAGCTCGCACGGCACTGCCAGCCCCCCCCCCGTGTGCCAGCCCCCCCGTGGTGCCCGTGCCCGGTGTCCCTGCCCGGTGGCCGTGCTGGCACTCTCGGCGTTGCGGTGGCGTCGGGGAGCGGCCGGGGTTGACCTGGATTCGTCCCTGCCTCCAAACTCGCCCCCTGCGCCCTGACCAAAGTCCTTGGCTCAATTCGGCGAAGGAGACGCCGCGCTGGCACCGCCGGGCTCCCCGCACCCATGGGTGCGCTTGGGGCTCCTCAACCTGGGGGGCTCCCGCGTGGGGGTTTGGGGGGGGGGTCCCGGTGGGCTCAGGCCGCTGGTGGTGCGTCGGGCGGCTCCCCCACGCGCTGCGCTAATTACCCCGCTGCGCTAATTACCCCGCTGATGAGGCACGCGCTCAGCCGGTCGGAGAGGTGCCGCGGCCACGCTGCCAGCCCCACGCCGGGGGGCTCCTGCCCTGTGGGGGGGCTCCGTCCCCTTCGGGAGATGTCCCTGATGCCTGGGTGCTGGGGGGTCCTGGTGAGGGGCTCCCGGCCCCAATTTGGCCTCTGGGCACCGTGGTGCCCCCAGCAGCCACCCACAGCCCCCGCAGGACCCAGCATTGTGTCGGCAGGGGGCTGCGTGCCGCAGACCCCCCCTCACCCCGCAGCCCCTCTCCCCATCTCCATCCCCCCCCCCTGCACTCGGGCAGCAGCCGCGGGTCCCGGCAGAGCCGCAGTGCGCGTGGCTCCGCGCCGCGATGACTCAGCTCCGGGTGGCTGTGCCTGGGGGGGGCTGGGGGGGGACCCCGGCCCCACGGCTCCTGGGGAGCAGGATGGAGCCCCCCCAGCTGCCAGCTCTGCGCCCCCCGGGACCGTGGCAGCGGTGCCACCAGCCGGTGCTGAGTCACAGCGGTGGCTGCCGCCCTGCTGCGGGGGGGGGCTGTGGCTGCCGGCACCTTGCAGCCCCCACGGGGGGGCACCCAGGGAGGGGGCAGCACCCCAGGGTGCCGGGCATGGGGTGGGGGTGGCCGCAGCCCCCCCAGGAGCCCCCGCTCGCAGCTGGCCCCTAAGCCCCTGATCTCTGATCTGCGCGGCAGAGTGAAAGCGGATTAACGCTGCTGGGGGGGGGAAAGGGGAGGGGGGGGCGGGGATCCCCAGGCCCCCCCCCTAATGTTCTGGGGAGGGGCTGGGACCCAGCTCCTCGCAGCGGGGACGGTCGCTTCTCCAAATCCTTTGGCTGGAGGCAGTGGGGCAGTGCCTGGGTGCCCCCTCCCCAGCACAGGGTGAGGACACGGGGCAGTGGGCCCCCCCCCCGGCACCCCCCCCCCCCCGGCTCCGCAGCCCCCTGCTGTGCCATGGGGCCGGGGGCTTTGCCCCCCGACCCCTCGCTGTCTGGGCGTGGGTTTGCCAGCAGATGTTTGCCCCTCTAAGCCTGGCTCTCACGGACCCCGGGCAGATTAAGAGGCGCTGGAGGGCTGGGCCAGGGGGGGCCATAAGCTGCTTACCCCCCCCCAGCGCTCCCAGAGCCCCCCGGCACGGCCAGGCTCAGCCCCCCGTGGCCAGGGCATCGCGGTGGCACCAGCTTGGCACCAGGGCCACAAGCCCATGGATTTGGCGGGGGGGGGGGCTCGTTTAGTGCCACGTCCCGCAGCCCCCCCCCAGCACAGGGGGGGGGTCCCAGCCCCCCGGCGTGACGGCCGCCTCTCCCGCAGCTGGGGCATGGCCGTCAATGTGTACTCCACCTCGGTGACCAGCGAGAACCTGAGCCGCCACGACATGCTGGCCTGGGTCAACGACTCCCTGCAGCTCAACTACACCAAGATCGAGCAGCTCTGCTCAGGTGGGTCCCCGACGGGGGGCTGGGGGGGGCGCGGGCACCTGCCACGACCCCTGGTGACGCTGCTGTGTCCCCCCCCTGCTCCCCAGGGGCCGCCTACTGCCAGTTCATGGACATGCTGTTCCCCGGCTGCGTCCACCTGCGGAAGGTGAAGTTCCAGGCCAAGCTGGAGCACGAGTACATCCACAACTTCAAGGTGCTGCAGGCCGCCTTCAAGAAGATGGGAGTGGACAAAGTAGGTCCCGAGGGGGCGGCCGGGGGGGGCTCCGGTGCCTGCACGGAGCCGGCAGCCCCCCCCCCAACACGTGTGTCCCCCCGCAGATCATCGCGGTGGAGAGGCTGGTGAAAGGCAAGTTCCAGGACAACTTCGAGTTCATCCAGTGGTTCAAGAAGTTCTTCGACGCCAACTACGACGGGAAGGAGTACAACCCGCTGCTGGCGCGGCAGGGCCAGGACGTCACCCCCCCCCCAAACCCAGGTGATCAGATCTTCAACAAATCCAAGAAACCCATTGGCACTGCAGGTAATGCCCGGGTCCCTCTGGAGAGCGCTGCCCCCCCCGCCCTCCCGCCCGGCCTCCTGTGCCCCACGTTGCTCGGGCGCCCCCCCCGCACCCCCTGCCCTGCCCCTGCCTGCGCTCTGCTCTGCTGCACGCCTGCGACCGTCAGCGCCGAGCAGGTTTGCGAGGACGCCCGGGGGGAGCGGGGACGGCTGCCCCGACCGGAGGCTGTGCTGGGGGGCTCGGGTGGCTCAGGGCAGCCTGGCACCCCCGCTCTGCCTCCTGCTCGCCCAGTTCGTGCCCCCAGTGCTGCTCAGGGCAGCCAGGCTGATCCCCAGCAGCCGGTGCCATGGGCTGGGAGGATGCTGGGGGGGTCATGCCTCCGTGCTGCTCCCCCCAAGCTTGGTGCCACTGCACAGGTCCAGCACGGCAGCGGGGTGAGCCCAGCCCTGAAGCCAGACCCCATGCTGCACCCCGCGGGGGTCTCGCTGCCCACCCAGCACGTGCGCAAGGAGCCCCCCGAGCACCCACTGGCTCCGTGCATGGCAAAGCCCATCCTGGCCACGAGCACCGCCTGGAGGGGGGCTGGGGGTGGGGAAACTGAGGCATCGGGGGGGGGGGGGGGGGAGGCTCAGCCTGGAGCCGCGGCGCAGCCCCCCCGGCGCTCTGCCTGCCCCCGCTCCCGTGGCTCCCTGCTGCTCCCCCGGCCCTGCGCGCCGCGGCGGGGGGTCCCGGCCGGCATTAACCCACCCCTCTCTGGCTGCCCCAAGTCCCCCAGAGGACCTCCCCCACAGGCCCCAAGAGCACGCATAACCCGGCCCGCCTCAGCAACGTCCCCAGCAGCATCCTCCGGAAAAACTCCCCCGCCACCCGCAACGGGGGCCCCGAGGCCGACGCGCAGATCCTGGAGCTCAACCAGCAGGTGGGCAGGGGCTGCGGGCACGGCAAGGGGCACGGGGGGGTCCCGGGGGGCCGCAGCCCCCTCGGCACAAACGCCGTCGTCTGCCCGCAGCTGATGGATCTGAAGCTGACAGTGGACGGGCTGGAGAAGGAGCGGGATTTCTACTTCAGCAAGCTGCGGGACATCGAGCTGATCTGCCAGGAGCACGAGAACGAGAACAGCCCCATCATCACCGGCATCGTCAGCGTCCTCTACGCCACGGAGGTGAGCACGGAGCACGCGTTGCCTGTCCGGCTGCTGGCACACCCAGCCCCAGAGCTCTCTGGGCTTTCCCCGGGCCAAAACCCCCCTTCCCCAGCGTCCAGCCTCTCCTGCACCCAGGGGTACCCCAAGGCTTGAGCTTGCCAAGGGCTTTGCACCGTGCTGGGAGGCACCGTGGGGAGAGAGTGGGCCTGGGGCAAGGGCGCAGGGTCCAAAGAGGGTCTGACGGTGGCCGTGCCCCCCGGCAGGAGGGTTTCGCTCCGCCAGAGGACGACGAGCTGGAGGAGCAGCAGCCAGAGGACCAGGATGAGTACTAGCCCCGGCACGCTCCCGCGCCCCGCGCCACCCTGCGCCGATCCCCTCCATAGACATTCGAGGTCTGAGTCTGTGCGCCTCGCCCTGCACCGTCACGCACCATCACAGCCTCCGGCCGAGCCGGCACGCTCGGCGTCCAGCAGCTCCGGTGGGAAGCCACTGTCTCCATAATAAATAGATGTCAATCCATAGCGGAGCACGGCTGTAAATACGCCGGGGGCTGGCGGGTGGGGACGGGCTCCGGCCCCGGCGCCCAGCGCCCCAGCCCTCGCCCCCCCTCCACCCCATATTTATTTTGGTTGTCTTCTCCGGTGCGAGTGCTGCGGCCGCCCCGGCACCCGCTGCCCCTGCCCGCCCCGCTGTGCCATAGCTAGAGAGAGAGAGCGAGTCCGGGGGGGCTTCCCCGGGGCTGAGCTCGCTGCCCTGCGGCCACGGAGGGACTGGGGTGGGCAGCCTGGGGGGCTGCGCACGGGGTCAGCGCTGCCCTGCCGCCCGCTGGGAGGGAGCAGCTCAGAGGAGGAGGAGGAGGAGGTTTGGATTCCTGGGGAGGTGGAGGAAGGAAGCCCAGGAGGAAGGAGCCCCAAGGCGGCTGCAGCGGGGAGCAGCAGGGGCCGGGGCAGCCCAGGGTGAGGACCCCCCCGGGCCAGGTCTCCCGCCCCGCAGGGCGCCGGGGTGGGTTTGCCGAGAGCGGCACGCAGCACCTGCCCCGGCCATCTCCCCGTTGCATCGCTTGTCTGGTCCATCACTCCGGTTGCAAAGCCTGCATCTGTGTTAAGTTTTATTTAAAATAAACTTGTGTGGTAAAATGTTGCTCTGCCCGTGTCCGGCCTGGTTCCTGCGCAGAGTGGGAGGTTTGGGGGGAGGGGGCTGGTGGCAGCGCCCCTGGTTGGGGCCTGTGCATGGTGGCAGCACCACTGTGCTGTGCCCTGGGATGGAGCACAGAATGATTAGGGTTGGAAAAGCCCTCCGAGATCACCTGGTCCCACCCCCGCACCACCACCAATGTCACCCACCAAGCCCTGTCCCCAAGCACCACGTCCAACCTCTCCTTGAACACCCCCAGGGACGGTGACTCCACCACCCCCCTGGGCAACTCATCCCAAGGCCTGGCTGCTCTGTCTGAGCAGAAATGGCTCCTCATTGCCAACCTGAACCTCCCCTGGCACAACTTGAGGCCATTCCCTCTGCTCCTATCACTGGTTACCTGTGAGAAGAGGCCGACCCCCAGCTCCCCACATCTTCCTTTCAGGGAGCTGCAGAGAGCAATAAGGTCTCCCTGAGCCTCTTCTGCTCCAGACCAAACACCCTCAGCCGCCCCTCACAGGCCTTGTGCCCCAGGCCCTTCCCCAGCTTCGTAGCCCTGCTCTGGCCACGCTCCAGGGCCTCGATGTCCTTCTGGGATTGAGGGGCCCAAAGCTGAACCCAGCACTCGAGGTTTGGCCTCCCCAGAGCAGAGCCCAGGGGGACGATCCCCTCCCTGACCCTGCTGATTGCACTGCTCCTGGCACAGCCACGATGCCCTTGGCCTTCTTGGCCCCCTGGGCACGCTGCCGGTTCGTGTTCAGGTGAGCATCGATCAGCAGTGCAGGACCCGGCACTGAGCCGTGCTGAACCTCATCCCATTGGCCTCTACCCATCACCCCATCCCGTCCAGGTCCCTCTGCAGCGCCTTTCTACCCAGCAGCTCGACACTTTCCCCCACCTTGGTGTCATCTGCAAACTTACTGAGGGTGCTCTCAATTCCCTCATCGATAAAGATATTAAAGAGGATGAGCCCCAACACCGACCCCCAGGGAACACCACTGGTGACTGGTCACCAGATGGATTTCACTCCGTTCGCTGCTACTCTCTGGGCCTGGCCAGTTTTTAACCTACCAAAGAGTGCACCTGTCCAAGCCATGGGCTGCCAGCTTCTCCGGGAGAATACTGTGGGAGAATGTGTCAAAAGCTTTGCCGAAATCTAGGCAGGCTACGGCAACAGCCTTTCTGTCAGCAGAACTGTGAAGCTGACCCCAAAAACAACCCGTAAAATCAGCTCTGTTTTTAGACCGCAGAACCAGGGGAGAGCGCGAACGCAGTCCCCCACTACCACAAATTATGCAGTCGAGTTTCCCGCATTTGGGGAAATCGCAGGGGTCAGCACACCCGGAGTGCAGGGGATGAGCCTCGCCCTGGGAAAACCACCTGCCTGATCATGGTGTCTCCCCTGCCAGGTAAGTATGCCCCCACCTCCCCGACCACCCGGCCCCACCACAGCGCACGCACCCCCAGCACACGGACACCAGCCCCCAAAGCCCACCCCGGGCCCTCCCCACGCCCCCTCCCCGCCCCGAGCTCCGGCCCCGTTCCGAGCCCGCTCCGCGCCCACGGGGGTCTCCAGGGGGGCCCCGCGTGGCGTGGGCTCGGTCCCGGCATGCGGCGCGGCGCCTGATCTGCATGGACACGCCCCCTGATCTGCATGGACACGCCCCCTGATTTACATGGACACGCCCCCTGACACCAGAGCCCCGCCCCCAGGCCCCTCGCTCCCCGCCCCCTCCCAGCTGTGGGCGTGTCCCCATTGGGGCGTTCCCCCCGGGGGGGCGGTGCCGTTGCCGGGGGGGCGTGGCGGGGACGTGGCACGCGGCGCGCTGTGCACGTGTTCCACGTGTTCCTCCTTGCAGCCACTGAGCGCGCCCCGCGCCCCGCCCCGCCCCTGGGCTCCGGGTCCGGGTCCGGCGATGGCGGCGGCGGGCGGCGGGCGCTGGGAGGTGGTGCGCAGGGGGCGCCGCCCCGCGGGGGGCTCCGGCGGCCGCCGCGCCGCGGGGGAGGCCAACGCCGGGCGGGTGCCGGCCCCGGCCCGTGAGTGCGGGGCTGCGGCGGGGGGCGCGGGGCCGGGGGGCTTTGGGGCCGGGGTCCCGGGGTCCCGTTCCGCTCTCACCGTCCCCGTGCTCCCCCCGCAGCTCCCGGGGGCGCAGCTGGCGGCGGCCCCGAGCCGGGCCCGGAGAAGGCTGCGAAGAGGCCGGGCCGGGAGGTGGCGGCCGAGCAGGCGGCGCGGCGGCAGCAGGGCGGGAGGAGCGGCAGGAAGGCGGCGGCCGACGGCGGCACCAAGCCCGGCCGGTTCCGCTCCCTGGAGGAAGCGCTGAGAGCGGTGAGTGCCCCCCCGGGACCCCCTCACAGCCCCCGGGAGGTGCCGGGGCTGGGGGTGCCCCGGAGCCTCCCCGCCCCCGGTGCCGCTCTCCGAGGGCCGCGCGGTCGGGGCGGCCGGGGGGGAATTTCTGGTTCGTGCCCGCGCCCCCTCCCTGTCTGCCCCGGCCCCGGCCCCTGCCCTGCCCCCGGGACGCTCCCGCCCCCCCCGTCTGGCGGCAGCGGTTCTGCAGAACCCGTCCGGCTCCGTCTCTGTCCCGCCGCTCCTCGTGGCGCCTGGCACGGGCGGGTTCCGCAGGGAAACCCCCAAAATCCCGGCTCCCACGGCTGCTCCCAGCTCCCCGCCGTGAACCCAGAGCCCGGGCCCTGCTTGTGCTCAACGCGAGCCCCGGTCCCCGCCCAGCCCCTGCCCCCGGGCACACCACGGAGCCACCCCACGCGTGTCGGGGCTGGGGGATGCTCCCCGGGGCTGGAAGCCTCGCGGCCCCCAGTGCTGCTGGGCCCTCATGGGACTGCTGCCCCCTCAGCTCTGCTGCTGGTTACGTTTCTTTTTTTTGACACAGCAGCAGCTATTTTTTTGTTTTTTTTTTTACTCTTTTCTTCAAAGTAGTTGCTTACAGAAGCACACAACAAAAGGCTTTCCGGCTCAATTTAATAGTGCCTGGTGACTGCAGCTGACAAATGTCAGACTGGGTGCAGAATGGTGAGCAGCTGGTGGAGCCTTGCTGCAGCTCCTGAGCTCCTTGAGGTTCAGGTAGATGGGGGCTGGCTGAGGGCAGGAGCAGGCGCTGGGCAGCTGTGAGGACAGGCAGTGAGCCTCCAGTGAGCCACCTTCTGCAGCCCATGTGAGCACGACTTCCAACCCGCTTTCTGTTGTTCCTCAGGAGCCTTTGTTACTATTAAGAAATGGGGGTGAGGCCGGTGGTCTCAGGGCAGGGAGGGCAGCGCCTCGGCCCCACGCTCCCTGGTGCACCAGAGCCGGCTCCTCTCTTCCCCTGCTGGGGTCTGCGTGTCTCAGGGGGCCTCTGTCATCCGCAGCTCGATGTGGCCGACCTGCAGAAGGAGCTGGACAAGAGCCAGAGCATGTTCCCCGAGAACCCCTCGGTCTGGGTGAAGGACCTGGCCGGCTACCTCAACTACAAGCTGCAGGCGCCCAAGAGCGACCCCGCGCTCAGCCAGCACGCCCACGGTCAGTGGCACTGCGGGGACACGGGGGGGTGGCTGGGGGGCACTGCCTGCTCCATGCTTCTGTTGGTGCTGCAGGAAGCGCCGGGGCTCCCACTCTGCAGCCTGTGTGGTGTACGGGCTCTTAAAGAGTAAAGGGTAAAGGACAGCTGGCATCAGAGACGGGTATTAGAAGCATCAGGGTGGGCAGGGCAGAACAGCCACTGGAAATCTAAAGGAAAAATCTGTTTTCATCTGAGATGGACGGGGCTGAGCCTGCCCCAAAGTCTGTGCTCATTCACTGCCAGCTGAGATGCTCGGGGCTTTCCTGGGGCTGATTGTTTTTCCCCTCCCAGAACTGCCTTTAGTAGATGCTTAGGTAACACGGGACTGTGATCTCAATTTGACATATTTCATAGGGTTTGTGTTTGGCTGATTTTTGTGATATCTCTAATTTAACTCTTCTCTGGCTGCCAAGAACACTGAAGTCATCTATGGCAAGTTAGAAACCTTCTCCAGGCCTCCCTTCAGCATAGCCCCCCCCAGGCTGTGTGCAGTGGCCCGGCACTGAGCAGTCTGCTCGTGGGTACCCCGCTTGGGAGCACGCATCGCTGGGGGGGACAGCGGGAGGGACAGCGGGGTTCCCTTCTCAGTACCCTGTACCCTGCAGCACCGACGTGTAACAGAGGGCACTTGGTGCTGAGCACTGCGGGATAATTGTGAGGCGCTCCTGGGCCTGGAGGTGCTGCCCTGTGCCTGCTGGGCAGGGTTTGCACCGCGGCTGTGCCAGCGCTTGCTGACTTGCTCCTCGCTCTGTGTTGCCTTCAGATTACCCGTACTGTCTTGTGAACAAAGAGCTGAGGAACGTCATCAAATCCCTGCTGGGAAAGTCTTCCAGCGTGCTGGAGCTCTTCTTCGACCACTGCATCTACACCATGCTGCAGGAGCTGGACAAGACCCCAGGTGGGAGGTTTCTGACCGTGAGAACGCTTCCACTGCTGGCTGCCTGTGCCAGGAGCAGAGTTCCCCTGCGTGGGGCAGGACGGGCAGCCTGCCCTCGGGGGGGTGTTGGGCCGGGTGCCCGCGCGTGGCCGTGTCTGAGCACATCCCTCTCTGCTCTTCCAGGGGAGTCCCTGCACGGGTACAGGATCTGCATCCAGGCCCTGCTGCTGGACAGGCCCAAAATCGCCACCGCGAACCTGGGCAAGGTGAGCAGGGGGCGTGGGGGGGGTGCTGGTGCTGGGCTGCAGCCGGAGCAGCGCCCGGCCCCTCTACCCTCATGGAGGGTCCTGCCCGCACCCGCAGTGTTTCTGGGTCTGGCAGCAAGTAATTAGTGGGCACACATTGCAGGTGCCCTGGGAGCTCTCCGCATTGCCCTGCGCATGGAGCTCTCGTGCTTGGCGCATGCAGGAGCCCACCCTGTGCCCCCCCCCAGCACTGCTGCCCCTCAGGGTGCTGGCGTCCCGCTGGCCTCCAAGGCTCCGACCCCTGCCCATGCTCCATGCACAGCCACCCCTGGTAGGGAGCGGCCTGTGTCTGCTGGGCTCTGCGCAGACATTATGGGGCAAGAACGAGAGGTTTTGGTGCCCCCTCCTTCCCAGCGGGTGGATGCTGGAGGCTCTGCCACCCGGAGCCTGTGCCACTTCTGTGGGTCCCCAGGCTCTGGCAGCCATGAGCCTGCTGGGGCCGTGTTCATCTGGTGGGGACCTCTGGCACCCCGATGGAGGTGCCGTGGCTCGGTGCCGCAGTGAGACGGACGGACGGACAGACGGACGTCCCACTGAGCAGCTGCCCCTTGCTCCCCGCAGTACCTGGAGCTGCTGCGCTCCTACCAGAACAGGCCGGCCAAATGCCTGACCATCCTGTGGGCGCTGGGGCAAGCCGGCTTCACTGACCTCGCTGAAGGCCTGAGAGGTGAGAGTGCGGGGAGCCTGCGCGTCCAGAGCTGTGACGGGGGCTCCAGGACGGGGGCAGGGTCCCGGGGCAGCCGCAGGCGGTGCGTGGGTGACAGCTCGAGGTCAGGGTGCGGGGACACGCTGCAGGCAGCTGCCGCAGTGACAGCACGTGGTGCTGGGGGGATGCCACGCGGCGTCCCCAGCACTGCACAGTTTGCTGTCTGGGGTCTGGGATCGCTCCCATTAAGCTCGTTAAGCCCCGTGCCTGCCCCCGTTTCCTAACCATATATGTTAAACATTAGCTGCCGCCGCAGCAGCGGGAGGGCTGTGTGCTGGAGGGTGTTTATAGAGGAGTAAACACACGGAGCTATAGGATGGCACTGCTCTAAACACTGACAAGTGGCTCAGTGCTGCTCGGCCAGCAGCCCGTTTGTCCCGGAGGATTGGGCTGGGCTCCCGTGCTAGGCACTGGTGCCAGGGCAGGCGCTGCTGCAGGGCCCTGCTCTCCATCAGGACCGTGCCCCTGCGGGGTGCTGCTGCTCCCGGGACTCAAGAGTTGGGTGGTCAGCGGGGGGCTGTGGCCCTGCCCTGGGTTTTAGTGCAGTGGCTCCAATTGGGGCTCTAATCCTCCTCTGCTGCATGAGGAACCGGGTGCCGGGGGGAGCAGCTTGCCCATGCCTGGCACCCAGGGGTGCTGCGGGGGGCTCATCCCTGCGTGCTGATGGCCTCTCTGTTCCGCAGTGTGGCTCGGAGTTATGCTCCCGGTGCTCGGGATCAAGGCGCTGTCCCCGTACGCTGTTGCCTACCTGGACCGTCTGCTGATGTGAGTAACCTCGGGCAAGGGCAGAGCCTGCACAGGTGGCCCTGGTGCCTTCGTGTCTGTGCCACGCTCGTGTGTGTGAGAAGCAGCACAGTGAGAGGAGCAGTGGGAGGCGCACTGAGGGGCGCAGAGCAGAGCCCGTCCTCCCCAGGGGCCTCCTGGCACCGGGTGGCTGTGAGCTGCCCGTCCCCATGGGGTGGTGCCGTGCCGTGCCGTGGTGCTGGCAGCGTGGCCGTGCCGTGGGTCAGGGGCCCGGGGCCGTGCCAGGACCCCGGGCTGGTGTCCCGAGCCCCCACAGCCTTGTCCAGCGTGGGCACCTCGAGGTCTCCGGCCACAGAAGCACAGCGGAGCCGCAGCCAGACCCTGCTGCAGGGCAGGGCAGGAGGTGCAGCCGTTCCTCCTGGTCCTTCTAAGGAAGCACTGCAAGGGAAGCCCACAAAACCATGTTCCCTGTGTACTTCGCCAGCGAGTCCGTGGCTGGGGAAGCCCCGCTATTAGGGGGGTGCTGCGGGAAGCTGAAAGCCCCCCCCCGGCCACGGGGACAGGGCAGGGGCTCCGTCAGCTGCGCCTGCACCATGCCAGGGAGCCGCCTCCTTCCCTCCCGTGGCTGCAGCGGGCCGTGGGAAGGCAATTTTGGCTCAAGCTGCGTTCCCAGTGAGACGTGAACCAGCCCAGTGGGGGGAGGATGGGGGGGGGACGGACGGAGCTGCCGGCACGGCACGGCTGGCACCCACCGCAGCGCTCCCCAACGCCTTGCAGGATGCACCCAAACCTGACCAAAGGCTTCGGTATGATCGGACCCAAGGACTTCTTCCCCCTCCTGGACTTCGCCTTCATGCCCAACAACTCGCTGTCGCCCAGGTAGGGCTGCGCTGCCCCGGGGGCACGTGGCAGTGTGTGGGGCTCTGCAGTGTGGGTCAGCATCCCGCAGCTCGGCTGATCTGTGGGGGCTTTGTGGGGTTGTGGGGGGCACATGGTGTTGGTGGGGGACACATGGTGTCCCTGGGGGAGGCAGGGGCACAGGCAGCAGCTCTCAGGGGCCGCGGGCTGCACGCAGGGGAGGGGTGCAGTGCTCAGGCAGGCTGCCCTCACCCAACCTTCTGTGCCTCAGCAGCACTCAGCAGGCGCTTTGTGTGCTCCTGGGGCTGTTCAGTGAACCAAAAGCAGGACGGGCAAGATGGGAACGCTGCGCTCTGCTCCCTCCTGCCCCCTCCTGCCCCCTCCTGCCCCCTCCTGCTCCCCAGCCTCCTTACATGCACAGCTGTCAGATTGCTGAGGGCTGCAGAGCCTTGTGGGCTGGTTACCTCCTGGGCACACGTGGGCAGGGCTGTGGTGGGGATGGGGACGGTGGTGTCCCTGTGTCAGGGCGGTGTCCTCAGGCTGTGCCTGTCCCCAGCCTGCAGGAGCAGCTGCGGCGGCTCTACCCGCGCCTGAAGGTGCTGGCGCTGGGCGCGAGGCCGGAGGCGACGCTGCACACCTACTTCCCCTCCTTCCTGTCCCGCGCCACGCCGAGCTGCCCGCCCGCCATGCGCAAGGAGGTGAGCGGGGGTCGGGGCGGGGGGCGCGGGGGCCGCGCTGCCGGGGCCGCGTTGCCCCCAGGTCCCCGAGGCTGGGAGCGGGCGCTCGGGCACGGCGCGTCCCGCGGCAGCATGAGGGCAGCTGGGTGCCGTGCTCCTTCCAGCTCCTCGCCTCCATGAGCCAGTGCCTGAGCCTGGACCCGCTGAGCTTCAGCGTCTGGAGGCAGCTCTACACCAAGCACCTCTCCCAGTCCAGGTGGGTGCCTGTGGCCGGCGGCGCTCCTGCACGCTGAGCAGGGTCGGAGCCTCCTCGTGCCCACGCCGGGCTGGGTGCCGGGTTCCCGCGGGCAGGGATGCTGGTGCACGATGCCAGCCTGCCTTGGGAAGCTGGTGGCGAGCCGGGCAGTCCCAGCCAGCAGCCAGTTGCCCCCTGCCCAAATTGCCAAGGCTGCTGCATGGGAGCCGTGGGGCTCACGGCACAGCCATGTGGGGCTGCTGGGGCGCGTTTCAGGCAGTGCCCTGCTGCAGGAGCACGGCCAAGTGGAGCACGGGCTGTGAGGCACGGCCACTGTGACCACTGACCCCTCTCTGGGGCCACCGTGCCCTGCAGGCTGGTCTCCCTGGTGGCTCTGGTCGCTGGGCCATGGCACCGTGGGCTCTGCGCCCCAGCCATCCAGCCCTGTCCCAGCAGCACCGCGCTGCTCCTCAGGGCGCTGACCGAGCCCACGTTTCCCCCACCCTGCAGCTTGCTCCTGAACCACCTGCTGGAGTCCTGGGACAACGGCAGCAGGAAGGTAAGGGCGGGCGGCTGGGGGTGGTCCCGTGCCCCTGCTGGGGTCCCGCCAGGACGGGCTGCGGGCACCGGGTGCTCGGTGCCATGCCGCCCCTCCGCAGCACAGCTCCTGCCCCCAGGTGCGGCAGTCCCTGCAGGAGACGGTTCGCTCCTTCAAGGTGACGAACGAGGAGCTGGCAGCGCGGGGGCCGGGCAGCGAGCAGGACGTGGCAGCGTGCGATGCCGCCTGCAAGGTGAGCGGGGGGCTCCCTGTGCCAGGCGGGGGCTGAGCTGCTGTCCCGAGAGCACCCACGGGACACGTGGGGACAGGCGGTGCTGGTCCCTGCCAGCTGCTGTGGCGCTGGTTTTGGGGCAGCAAAAGCACCCCCAAGGAAAGCTCTGTGCCGGGAGTGGGCGCAAAGTGGGGTGAGGAGGTGGCAGGGGAACACACGGGGACAAAGTCCTGCGGTGCAGGAGCCCAGAGCTCACCCGACAGCCTGGGGGCTGCCCGGGCTTCTCCACGGAGGGCGTCCTGTGCTGCCGGAGCCGCCGGGCTCGGGAGCAGCGAGGTGACGGGGTCCCTGCTGGTGTCCCCCAGGTGCTGCTGCGGAAGATGAAGGGCGGCGGCTTCCCCTGGTCCCGGCTGCTCCTCATCGGCCTGGTGTTCGCCGTCGGCTTCCTCCTGCACGATGTCCGGACGCACGGCTCGCTGCAGGGTAGGGCCCGCGCCGCCCCGAGCAGGGGGGGCTTTTTGGGGCCCTGCAGGCAGCTTCCCGAGGCCTGCAGCCCCGCCGACACGCTGCTCAGGGGCTGCTCCCTCCTCTTGCAGCCTCCACCTCTGCTCGCGTGCTCCGCTCCTCCGGCATCCTGTCTGCCTCGCAGCAAGCCTGGCACAAGGCGTCCCACTACGCCCTGCAGGGGTACAGGTCAGTGGCACTCGGTCAAGCAGCAGCGCGTGCGCCTGAGGGGGTGAGAAGTTGCTAATGCAGCACCAGGTGATCTCTGTAGGGAGCCCTTTTTGCTTGGGAAGCGTTCCCCAGGTGCTCCTGGAAGTGCTTTTCAGCTCAGCTCTTGAGTTCTCCCGTTCCCCTGGCTGTGGCAGCCGTCTCCAGGTACACGTGTGCTCCCGTGGCCTTGCTGTTGGTGCCGGCGCAGCCGGCGCTGCCTCAGCCTCCGCTCTCCCGCAGGTGGTTGGAGAGCACCCTGCCCGCCTGCTGCGCCCGGGGGGCCGCCGTCCTGCAGCCCGCTCTGCAGCTGCTCTGGGCGAAGACGACGGAGCTGGCGCTGCGCGTCTCCGAGCTGTGCTCCTCGCACCTCGCCTGGGCACGGGACCACCTGCCCTGGCTGCTGGAATGGGTGAGGACGGGAGCTGATGGGGAGCACTGTGGGAGGAGGGCACGGGGACGGGGTCCCCAGCGAGGGGACAGGGCCCTGCGAGGTGCTGGGTGGGAAGCAAGCAGCGGGTGTGGACGCCCATGTCCCACATCTCCCCAGTTAGCCCAGTCCTCAGCCCAGCAGCATCGGGGTGAGCGGGGAGAGGCCCCAGAGCCATTGGTTACTGCCCTGGGAGCTGGGTAGGAGGGGGTGGCCTCAGCCCCCGCACGGGGCCAGCAGCACAGACGTGTCCCCGGGTGTTTTGTGCACAGCCCAATGTGGGGAGCGTGGGGCCGGGCGATGCCAGAGAGCGGGGGCATCACCCAGCAGCTGGGGGCAGCCCCTGGTGGGGTGCACATGGGTGGGGGGCAAGCTCCGTGCCCGGTGCCGCCGGGTGCCCACCGCAGCTCTCCAACCCCATCCTGCTCCTGGCCCCGCAGCTCCAGTCCCGGGTGCCCGAGGCCGTCCTGCACTTCGCCGAGTGTGTCCGGGAGCTGCTGCTCTTCCTGCTGCGGAGCTGCCTGCTGCCGCTGCTGGAGCACGGTGCTGCTGCCCTGCAGCGGGGCTGGGAGCACTGCCTGCATGCCTGCCAGTGAGTACCGCCGAGGGGGGCAGCTGGGCCTGTGTTATGGGGAGAATTCCCTCCCGGGGGGACCGGGGGGGTTGGCGGGGGTCCCGAGGGAGGGGGGTGCTGGTGCCCAGAGCCCTGGG